>NW_027649815.1:602500-962387 GCF_965287045.1 Carcharhinus amblyrhynchos
TCTGCACTCCCAATCTACATTAGCTAATTCCGCCCTCATCTTATCACACTCCCCTCTTTTCAAACAGAGAACACTGGTTTGGGTCCCTACTTTCTCACCCTCCATTTGCATCAGAAATTCAACCATACTATGATCACTCGTCCCAAGAGGATCCCTCACAAGAAGATCCCTAATTCTACCTGCCTTGTTACACAGTACCAGATCTAAGATAACTCGCTCCCTCATAGGTTAAGTCTTCCCCCCAGTACAAGGTAGCTCGTGGCTGTTCCTGTACCTAGGCTCTGCTAGCCTGGGTGCAGGAACATTAGTGAACCAGATGGGTTTTTGTGGCAATGGTTTCATGGTCATCAGTTTCTTAATTCCAATTCAGGTAGACCTCCAGACCTACCTGAAGTACAGCACCAACACCATCACCATGCCAACCTACTGCCAGTCATCTCCAGTGCCTCCTGCTGGTTGCCAGGACCTGGAGACTGACTGGAAAATCTCTGTCATTCTCCATTAATTGTTCTGAGTTAGGCTACTGATGAATGCACCAGGGTAACTCTACCCCCCCCACCCCGCCCCAATTGCAGATCCCGTCTCCACAATCATGGCTGAGAGGCGGAATGAAGCTTGGGTTCAGGCACTTCAGGCTATTCTCTACTTCCACCCACCTGTGATCCTGGATCAAAGATCCTACCCTCAGTTTATGTGTGGAAAGATAATTTCAGCTCCTACAAATAAAGGCTTTACTCACCAGAACCTGTGAGATGTGAGACCATTTCCATCAAAAGCAACACTGGACCAGAGGCAGTTGAATGTAGCCCAATCCATCATGCAAACCAGCCTCCCATCCATTGACTCTGCCTACAATTTCCACTGCCTCAGAAAAGTAGCCAGCATAATTAGGGTCCCCATGCACACTGGACATTCTCTCTTCCACTTTCTTCCATTGGGGAAAAGATGTAAAAGTCTGAGGTCTTGTACCAACTGACTCAAGAACTGCTTATTCCCTAATGCTATCAGACTTTTGAATGGATTTATCTCACAATAAGTTGATATTTCTCTACACCCTAGCTATAATGTAAAACTACGTTCTGCAGCCTCTCCTTCTCTATGAATGGTATGATTTGTCTATGCAGCACGCAAAAAACAATACTTTTCACTATGTCCCAATACATGTGACAATAATAAATCAAATCAAATCGAATCAAAATTATGCCAGCCATGAGTGGGATTAGGCTGAAGGCCTGAGCTGTACATTCAGTTTTGGTTCAAATTGGCCTAATTTGGGCAATCCAATTGCTCGGTTTAATCAATTATTTCAACCCTCGGTGGTGATTGGTCCAGCTCAAACAAAAATTTATCTTTGCTACCCTCAGGGCCATGTTCTGTTTGCACACTGTTGCCTCAGAACAAAGCCAGGGGCCTAACCAAATACTCGGCTAGTGAGTCATTCTGAACTTTCAGCATCTCTGAAAACCATTATAAATGGTGGTACAGTGGCTAGCACTGCTGCCTCACAGTGTGTGCATGGTCCTTAATTATGCTGGCTGCTTTTCTGAGGCAGTGGGAATTGTAGACAGAGTCAATGGATGTGACCTGGGTTCAATTCCCAGCTTGGGTCACTGTCTGTGTGGAGTTTGCACGTTCTCCCTGTGACTGCGTGGGTTTCATAAGAACATAAGAACATAAGAACATAAGAAATAGGAGCAGGAGTAGGCCATCTGGCCCTTCGAGCCTGCCCCGCCATTCAATAAGATCATGGCTGATCTGTCGTGGCTCAGTTCCACTTTCCCGCCCTCTCCCCATAACCCTTAATCCCCTCTCTTATCAAAAACCCATCAACCCGCTTCTTAAAAATATTTAGCGAGGCAGCCTCCACCACTTCAACGGGCAGAGAATTCCAGAGATTCACCACCCTTTGAGTGAAGAAGTTCCTCCTCAACTCCGTTCTGAACCGCCCCCCCTTTATCTTGAGGCTGTGCCCCCTAGTCCTACTGTCTTTTTTGAGCGGGAAGAGTCTTTCCACCTCTATCCTATCCATCCCATTCATCATCTTATACGTCTCAATGAGATCTCCCCTCATTCTTCTAAACTCTAACGAGTACAAGCCTAGTTTATTCAGCCTCTCCTCATAGCTCAACCCCCTCAACTCCGGTATCAGCCTAGTAAACCTCCTCTGCACTCCCTCCAGGGCCAAAATATCCTTGCGCAGGTGCGGCGCCCAAAACTGCACACAGTACTCCAGCTGCGGCCTCACCAATGCCCTATACAGCTGCAGCAAGACCTCCCTACTTTTATATTCAATCCCCCTCGCTATGAAGGCCAGCATCCCATTCGCCTTCCTGACCACCTGCTGCACTTGCAGGCTGGGTTTTTGCGACTCATGCACAAGGACCCCGAGGTCCCTCTGCACCGTCGCCTGCTGCAGTTTTTCGCCCCGTAAGTAATAGTCCTTCCTACCATTCTTCCTACCAAAGTGGACCACCTCACACTTGCCAACATTAAATTCCATTTGCCATTTCCTGGCCCATTCGCCCAGCCTATCTAGATCCTTCTGCAGACTCTCCACACCCTCCGCACAATTTGCCTTTCCCCCAATCTTGGTGTCATCAGCAAATTTCGACACCCTACACTCGGTTCCCTCCTCCAGATCATCTATATAAATGGTAAATAGCTGAGGCCCCAGCACCGACCCCTGGGGCACCCCACTAGTCACCAACCGCCAATCCGAATAGCACCCATTGACCCCCACTCTCTGCCTCCTATTTGACAACCAATCCTCTATCCACGCTAACACCCTACCCCCAACTCCATGTCCTCTGACCTTCTGCAGTAACCTCTTGTGAGGTACCTTATCAAACGCCTTCTGAAAATCCAGAAAGACCACATCCACCGGCTCTCCTCTATCCACCGCCCTAGACACATCCTCATAGAACTCCAGTAAATTTGTCAGACACGACTTCCCTTTAATGAAACCGTGTTGCGTCTGCCCTATCAAGCAATTCCCTTCAAGATGCCTCGCAATTTCCTCCTTAATGACGGATTCTAACATTTTACCTACCACAGACGTTAAACTAACCGGCCTGTAATTCCCCGCCTTTTGCCTGGCACCCTTCTTAAACAACGGCGTAACATTAGCCGTTTTCCAATCCTCCGGCACTTCCCCGGAATCCAGCGACGTCTGGAAAATAACCACCAAGGCATCCACTATCACCTCCGCCATTTCTTTCAGAACCCTCGGATGCATTCCATCCGGTCCTGGGGACTTGTCCACAATCAGCCCCTCCAGTCTGTCGCGCACCACCTCTCTAGTAACAGTAATGTCATTAAGACCCTCCAGTCCTACCACCTTTCCATCGCTAACACCCGGCAAATTATTCACGTCCTCCTCCGTGAAGACAGAAACAAAAAAGTTATTCAAGACCTTAGCCATATCCCCATCCCCTACCACTAGGTCCCCTTTCTCATCCGCTAAGGGACCAACGTTCACCCTAGCCAGCCTCTTCCTTTTTATATATTTATAAAAACTCTTGCTATCCTTTTTTATATTAAGCGCTAGCCCAGCTTCATAGCTTCTTCTACCCTCCTTTATCAACTTTTTTGTCAATCTTTGTTGACATTTAAACCTTTCCCAATCCTCTTCTTGCCCACCGCTCTTAGCTACTCTAAATTCCTCCGCTTTTAATTTAACACTTTCCTTCACCTCCTTCGTTATCCACGGCTTATTACCTCTCTTCCTACTGTCCTTTTTAACCATCGGAATAAATTTCTGCTGAGCACCAAGAAAGATCTCCTTAAAGATCCTCCACTGCTCCTCAGCAGACCTACCTTCCAACGCGCTCCCCCAGTCCACATTCGCCAATTCTTCTCTCATCCTACCATACTCCCCTCTATTCAAACAAAGGACACGTGTCCGGGAACCCACTTTCTCCTCCTCCATCTGCAACAGAAACTCCACCATACAATGATCACTCTCTCCAAGAGGATCCTTCACCTCAAGGTCCCTAATTCTACCCGCCTCATTACATAGCACCAGATCCAAGATAGCTCGCTCCCTCGTCGGCTCCAACACACACTGTTCCAGGAAACTATCCCGGCAGCATTCCAAGAACTCCTCCTCGAGCCCACCTCGTCCAACATGGGTCGACCAATCAATATGCAGATTGAAATCCCCCATAACTACTGCCGTCCCATTCCTGCACGCCGCACTTATTTGCGCGTTAACAGCCCGCCCCACCTCCAGATCATTATTCGGGGGCCTATAGACGACACCCACCAGCGTCTTCCTCCCTTTGCTGTTCCTAATCTCCACCCACAACGATTCCACTTTCTGCTCTTTGGCTCCGATATCATCCCTTGCTACCACCTTGATGCTGTCCTTAATCAGCAGAGCTACGCCACCCCCTCTTTCCTCCTGCCTATCCTTCCTAAACACTTGATAGCCCTGTACATTCATCTCCCAGTCCCTGTCACCTTGCAGCCACGTCTCTGTAATGGCCACCAGATCGTATCCATTTGTGTCGATCTGCGCCACCAGCTCATCCACTTTATTCCGAATGCTTCGTGCATTCAGATAAAGCGCTTTCATCCCAGCCTTCTTCTGGACCCTATTTGCCGTAACGCCACCACTTGGGACATCCTCAGCCTCTTCCCTTACCTGTACCCTATCCTTAACTGTAGACCTCCTAACATCACCTACCCTCGCACCCTCCCCCCCACTAATTAGTTTAAATTAGTTTCCCTCGGCTGCTTCGGATTCCTCCCACGATCCAAAGATGTGTGGGTTAGGGTGATTGACCATGTTTAATTGACCCTAGTGTCAGGGGAACTGGCGGGGTAAGTACATGGGGTTGCGAAATAGGGTCAGGATCAGTGCTGACTCGATGAGCTAAATGGCCTCTTTCTGCAGTGTAGGGAGTCTATGATCTCAATCCTCCACTGATGGTATCTGAATCACTTTGTGGGGTAAAAATGCTCCCAGTTGCAGTGAAATATAGTAAATATATTAGTGAAGATTTACTTACCATTTTCTAAGTCATCATTTCACTCATGGTGCCATTGCACAGAGCGTAAGAGAACATCTTGTCCCATGTCTGGCTTTTGGTGACTAATACTGCAATGCAATGAGCGAGACTGTCCTCTCTGGTGCTGTGTGGATTATTTTTTTGTTTATTCATGGGACTGGCTGGCCAACATTTATTGTAAGAAGTCTCACAACACCAGGTTAAAGTCCAACCAGTTTATTTGGTAGCTCAAGCTTTCGGAGTGTTACTCCTTTGTCAGGAGGATCTTGAGGCTGCCTGGAAAATCCAGATTTCCCTGAAGAAGGAGGAACACTCCAAAAGCTCGTGCTACCAAATAAACCTGTTGGACTTTAACTTGGTGTTGTGAGACTTCTTACTCTGCCCACCCTCGTCCAATGCCGGCATCTCCACACTGCCTATCCCTAGTTGCCCTTGCTCAGGGGGCAATTGAGAGTCAACCACATTGCTGTTGCTCTGGAGTCACATGTAGCCCAGACCAGGTAAGGACGGCAGATTTCCTTCCCTAAAGGGACAATAGTGAACCAGATGGGTTCTTCTGACAATGGTTTCATGGTCATCAGTTTCTTAATTCCAAATATATATTTACAATTCAAATTCTCCATGGCAGAATTTGAACTTGGTTCTCCAGAACATTAGCTGAGTTTCTGGATTAGTAGTCTAGCAATAATACCACAAGGCCATTGCCTCTTCATGGAAAGGTCCACTGGGATGGATTTCCATGTTGCAAAAAAAGGTCCAAGTTCACCACCCTCTGGGACAACTTTCCTGAGCCACTTGCCCCAGGAATCATAGAGGGCGAGGGATGGATCATGGAAATGTCCGTTGACCTCGGGTGGGGTTTCCCTGTTTTGGGGTGAGTGCGACCGGAAAATCCCTTCTTTTTTCCCAGGCACCCATTTACCCCTCAATCAGAGGCACCAGAAACAGAGAGCAGGATTTTCTGGTCCACCCCCATCTCCCCTCCAAATGTGCACTGACTTCAGCAGAACCAGAAGATCCCACCAGCGAGCAGTGGCGACCCAGCATGAGGCGGGAGGTGTGTGCCTGGAAAATCAGGGCCAGGTTATTTGGTTGTTTATGGCATTGCTGTTTCTGAGGCTTCAATGTGTGTGAATTAACCGCTGTCTTTCCCCACATTGCAACATCGCATTGATGAGTTGAATGGCCTAATTCTGCTCCTATATCTTATGGTCTTAACATATCTCAGAATACTCCGTTCACTGTGAAGAGTTTGCCATGTCCTGAGATTGTGATGGGTGCTATTTAAATTGAAGCTTTTCTCCCTCAGTTTGTGCTCCGTTAATTTTTTGGCTGCCAACTGCTGAAGAGGAATATCTATTACTGCATCTCTTTAACATTGTAACTGCTCCTTCTCTTACATTCCCAATAAATCTGTGAGTTTTGAGGGCTCTGGGTCTATGCTTGATGGTGTTTAGAAGGATGAGGGGGGATCTCATTGACAGTTCCAGAGTATTGAAAGGTCTGGATAGAGTGGGCGTGGGAAGATGTTTCCATCAGTAGGAGACCAGGTGGGAAGCTAACAGTCAATTGAATGATGGGTATTTTGCTTTCCAATTGGCACAGGGTGGCAGTACATCGCTCGCATGAATGTATTTTCTGACTAATGGCTGAAGTGTTGGGGCAAATCATGTGAGGAAAGCTCCAGGAACACATTTAGCCCCATTTGGCAACCCTACTCACAAGCAGTGCATTCCCGATCCTCAGGGTGGGACTTTTCCTCCGCACTCGCCACAATGCCAGAAAATCCTGTCTGAGGCCAATGACCATTTGCGTGGTCCGTGTCCCGCCCGCTACCATACCTGTAGCAAGTAGGATGGGAGAATTTCACCCTTAGTGTTCAAAGGTGTGCAGGTTAGGTGGATTGGCCAGGATAAATTGCCCCTTAGTGTCCCAAGATGTGCAGGTTAGTTTGATTGGCCATGGTAAATTGCTGCCTTTTTGCCCAAAGAATTGTAGGTTAGGGGCATTGGTGATGCTAAATTGCCCCTTACTGTCCAGACAATTGTAGGTTAGGGGGATTAGCCATGCCAAATTGCCCCTTAGTGTCCAAAGGTGTGTAGATTAGGGGGATTGGCCATGCTAAATTGTCCCTTAGTATCCAAAGGTGTGTAGATTAGGGCGATTGGCCATGCCAAATTGTCCCTTACTGTTCAAAGATGTGCAGGTTAGGTGGATTGGCCATGCTAAATTGCCTCTTAGTGTCCAAAGAATTGTAGGTTAGGGGAAACTGGCCATGCTAAATTGTCTCTTAATGTTCAAAGATGTGCAGGTTTGGGGGATTAGCAGGTTAAGCAGATTAGCAGATTGGGGGATTAGCAGATTAAATGTTTCTTTTCTCTAATGTTGCCCATGCTTCTTTTGCCAGTCACCTTAAACCGGCGTCCTTTAATTCTTGAACCTTCCGCCAGTGGGAAAAGTTTCTCCTCGCCGCACTTTCCAGACGCCTCATGATTTTGAAAACCTCTTAACCTTGCCTCAGATAAATCTTTTCACACTATGTTTAAGCGATTAAACATTAACGGAGCAACCGGTCAAATCAACAAAGTCAATTATGGCGATCATGTTGCAGTTGTCTTGTTGTAAAATCTGTAACACATGGCAAATTCTGCACAGCAAAATGCTAATGAAAGTAAACAGTGAGTACGCACGCAGAGGAACCCTCTCCCTTTAATGTTGTGTTTGATTAATGACAGTTTTCCTGGTGTTTGAGGTCCTTTGGGAACAGGAGGGCGCCTCTCGCTTTTGGAGTGAATGGATCACACACTTCACTCGCATTCCTCCTCACGTCGCGAAAATCAAATCTGAAAGACTAATGTATCAGGAACTCTGTCATATTTCATATTCATTTTAGAGCTTGTTAACATTTGGTAATGGCCTTCAGATGTGGGCCTCGTTCCTGCTGCCTCAGGATCAGACATGCGAACACGGCAGCAAACAGGCCTTATTTAACTCTGTCTAACAAATTATCCCGGCTCTCTGATTCTATACAAATACATTCTGAAGCCACGATAAAACATTTTCAGGAGGATTGACCAGTACACATTCGTGATCCCCTCCCCCATCAACCCCCAACCCTGTAAAATCTCTTCTGGCGACCTGAATGATATATGACAATATGGTGGATTTTGAAAACTATTGTTAATGAGCCAGATGATCTTGTGCCTTTTGGACCTACCAACTCTGAACCTTGTAGGAGAATCATAGGATCCCTACAGGGCAGAAGGAGGCCATTTGGTCCATCGAGTTGGCACCAACTCTCTGATCCACCCATTTCCATTTTCAGTTTTGCCACAATAAGTTATGTAATGGTTTAAAAGCAGCAACCCAAAGAAGATCGACGTTAACTGACATTTTGAGGTGCAGGTGCCTCACAATGGCTTTGACTTCCGAAGGGGACTGGTGCAATCCCTTTGCATCTAAGACATGACCCAGATATTCTATTGAAAATTTGGAACACTCACATTTGTGTCCCCAGAATCTTAATCCATAATCTTCTAATCTCCAGAGTGTGGCATCTAAATTGCAGAGATGCTCTTCCTCATTCTTTCCAGCAACTAAGGTATTGTCTAAGTAACACTAGGTGATAGGATGTAACCATTGATGACATTGGATTGTTGTAGTGTGACTAATAGTAATAAGGACTCACCTGGTGAAGGAGCAGCGCTTTGAAAGTTTGTGATTCCAAATAAACCTGTGGACTTTAACCTGGTGTTGTGAAACCTCTTACAATGGTAACAAACTGTAAGGGTCAGCTGACCCAGTAACCATGACAGAATGATGTGATGATCAGCTGACTCAGTCTAAATAAAAAACTGTTGGGAATTGATATTTGGCTTGGAATGGCCCAGGATGAGGCCTCAAGTTTGGAGTAATGAAGTTCTTTATTCAACCTTTTTTTTCTGATTTATAAGTTGGAGTAAATTTTGTTATATTTTTATTGCCTACACTGGAAAAGTTCCTTCTGGATCAATACTGGACTCCTTCTAATCTACTTCAGATTTGACCCATCACAACTTGGAACAAAGCAGGTGCAGACATGATGCCAATGGCTTCTTTTATATCGAAATAATCCTGTATGTGTCAGAATCATCAATTATTGTTGTGAATCTGGATCCACATTCATTTGAAGTCATGTTAAATTAGGTCAATGTTACTGAAATGTTGGCCTCCAGCCAACTCAACTCATCAATCATAGAAGAGTCCATTCAGCCCATCGAGTCTGCACCAACCACAATCCCACCCAGGCCCTATCCCCATAACCACTGTGCATTTACCCTAGCCAGTCCCCCTGATGCTATAGGGCAATTTAGCTGACCAATCCAGCTAACCTGCACATCTTTGGGCTGTGGGTAGAAATCGGAGCACCCAGAGGAAACCCACTCAGACATGGGAAGAATGTGTAAACTCCACACAGACAGTGACCCAAGCTGGGAATTGAGCCCAAATCCCTGGCACTGCGAGGCCGCAGTGCTAACCACTGTGCGACCATGCCATTAGATGGAAAGGTTCTGCTCCACACACATCACAGGATTGATAGTGACTTTACAATAGCCACAAATGCATACTGATCCATTTTGTTTCATCACAGGTTCAATCAGCGTGGCCCAATCACTCACATTAATGGGTTCAAGGACTCTGGTTTTGATCAGCCACTCTAACTCTACTTCTACCTTAGATCTGACTGTGTACAGCATTGACCCAGCCTTTAAGCACCTTGCCTGACTTCCGTCCTTAATCTTAGCTTGGCTGAGATCTCCCTTATGCTTCCCAGATCACTATTGAAGACAACAGAATATTTCTTCAAGATTTTCGGTAGACTTGATTTGGAATCTGTCATGAGATTTACCTCGGCCCAATTCAATCTGATCTTTTCTAAGCAGGGTCTTCCCATTATTGCTGGATAGTTTCCTTTAACAATGTGCAAGGACCAGAATGCACGGTTAGATCAATAGGGCCCCTCAGTGGAACCACTTCTACTGTGTAGGTTTTTTGAGGGTTTCAGGTCAATATGTCAAAGCGTTTTTTGTTTCTAGTTCCACGAATACAGCAACCTCCAAAGCTTTCTTTAGGGTCAGGTTGCTTTCTGTTGACAATCACTTCTAAATAGCCTTGCTCTTTAAACCACAGAGTTTTTGGCCCCTTATCCTGAGATTGAATCCCCTGACCAGTGGAAACATTCTCCCAACATCCGTCTACTCAATCCACTGCAGAATTTTGTAGGTTTCAGCGAATCACTTCTCATTTTTCCAAACCCCAGAAAATGTAAACCCTTGGAATGTAGGTGGTACGGTGGCACAGTGCCAGGGACTTGGGTTCAATTGTAGCCTTGGGTCACTATCTGTGTGGAAATTGCACATTCTCCTTGTTTCTGTGTGGGTTTCCTCTGGATGCTCTGGTTTTCTCCCACAGTCCAAAAATGCATGGGTTAGGTTGATTGGCCATGCTAAATTGACTCTAGTATCGGGGGATTAGCAGGGCAAATACATGCGGTTACAGGGATAGGGCCTGGGTGGGATTGTGATTGGTGCAGACTCGCTGGGCTGAATGGCCTCCTTCTGCACTGCAGGGATTCTATGATTCTATGAATTTTCTCACCCTTGGAAAGGCAAGTTGTGAGAGGGATACAAGCAGTTTACAAAGAGATATTGATAGGTTAAGAAAGTTGGCAAATGGAGTATGATGTGGGAAAACGTGAAGTTGTTCATGTTGGAAGGGAGAGCAAAAGAACAGAGTTTATTTAAATGGAGACAAACTGCAGAAAACTTCAACACAAAGGGACGGTGGCGGGAGGAGCAGGAACAGACATCTAGCACAGTAGGTAATCAGGAAGGGTAATGGAATGTTTGGTCAGCCATGATCTTGTTGAATGTTGGAATAGACTTGAGTGACCAAGAGGACTACTTCTGTTCCTGTTTCTTTTGCTCTCTCACTCTTACTGCCTGACATTGTGTGTTGGAAGGATTGGCAAGTTGATAATTAGCTACATTATGAACGGATCATTTTGGCCATCGAGTCCTGTGGTGGGAATTGAACCTGGACCTTCTGGCTCAGAGGCAGGGAGGGACACTACCCTCTGCGCCACAAGATCTTTCTAACAGTAATATTGGTGAAACAAAATCCCTAAGGTGTGTGGAGAGTTCGGGCTTCAGATAAAATATATCAAACTCAAGTTGATCTAGACAGATATCCTACAATGTAGAGGAATGAACTGGGGGAAGGCTAAAAGAGGATCCAGAGATGGGCCACCAATAGGCACAGTTTTTGAGTTCTTAGTTCATATCTGAAAAAGAGGAAGGAAGTAGATTCTGTTTGGAAGCAAAATATGTGCAGGCATCATACAACCAAAGTGGGTCGGTTCACAAACAATGATGAGACAGAGTACAGAAAGAGATAGAGAATCTGATGAGATGAAAATAATCTCTCCCTCATTGTTAGAAAAATGAAAGAGATAGTCATCGACTTCAGGAAGCGTAGTTGCGGACATGCCTCTGTCTACATCAACGGGAATAATCAAGCAATTGAGATCACCAACAACCTGTCTTGGCCCCTCCACCCTGACGTTATTGTTAAGAAAGCCCACCAACACCTCTACCTTGTTAGGAGGCGAAGGAAATTCAGCATGTCTGCAACGACTCTCATCAACTTTTACAAGTGCACATAAAAAGCAGCTTTTCCAGATTTATCACAGCTTGGTATGGCTCCTGCTCAGACCAAGACTGCAAGAAACTACAAAGGGCTTGTGAATGAAACCCAATCCATCATGCAAACCAGCCTCCCATCCATTGACTCTGTCTACACTTCCTGCTGCTTCGGGAAAAGCAGCCAGCATAATCAAGGACCCCGGACATTCTCTCTTCCACCTTCTTCCATCGGGAAAAAGATACAAAAGGCTGAGGTCACATACCAACTGACTCAAGAACAGCTTCTTCTCTGCTGCCATCAGACTTTTGAATGGACTTACCTTAAATTAAACTGATCTTTCTCTACAGCCTAGCTGTGACTGTAACGCTACATTCTGCACTCTTTCCTTCTCCCCTATATACTCTGTGAATGGTATGCTTTGACTGTAGCGTGCAAGAAACAATACTTTTCACTGTATCTGTAATGATTTTAATCAGGCAATTGAGGTGGATCTGTTAAAATATGAACACTCTGATTAAGGGCCAAATTGATGGACCAATTGCCTGGAAAACAAGCCTCCATGCAGGAAATTGGATTCTTTTGACCCTGCCATGGAAGTCTGGGCCCAATATGTAGAGTGGATGAGTTATTTCTTAAGAGCTAACAACATAGTCTCAGATGAAAAGCAGCAGGTCATTCTGCTGACTGCTTGTTGGTTGGTAGCCTTTATTGTTATGCACAGTCTGACTTTTTCAGAGGCATTGGACACAAAAACCTCCCAGGAACTGACAAACTCAGTAGAAGAGTATTATGACCCTAAGCCACTCTGACCCTGCAAAGATAACGGTTTTATTCAGCATTCTGAGAGAAGGGGGAGTCAGTCCCTAACTTTCTGATGGGATTAAGCTGATTAGCAAAGGCTTGTGAATTTGGATTGACGTTAAATGAGATGCTCCGAGACCGGTCGGTGTGCGGAATCATTAACATGACCACACAAAAATATCTGTTGACGGAGACTGAGCTGGACTGGAAACAAGCATTATAGTTGGCTTTGTCCTTGGGGAAAACGGAGAGTGGAACACCTTAGTTACAGGATATTCTGATGGAGGTAGAGGCCTCCAGTGCAACTGAGTTAAGGAACCCTCACTGCAGGGCAGACAACTATGTAGCTGCCCTCAGGAAGGATTCAGATACAAGGGGATCCAGGCCCACTCACAGAATCTCTCCTAAACAAGGTTGAATTAGGACTAGACAGACAGCAGTCCCTGCAGAATCCCGCCTGGCAAGATATTGCAATTGTATCCGGAGTCAGAGAAGAAAAACAAAGTTCAAAAACCGACATTTCAGAAATGACATGTGGGGTAAAGGAGAATGCACCCTGGAAGTTCCACTTACCTCCAACGAGGAACAATTACTTTGCATAGCAATGACCAAGTTGGAACCTATTAAATTATCCATAAAACTGAACAGACGTCCAATAATAATGGAGGTTGATACAAGCGTAGCCGTATCGGTGGTAGGTGAAACAATGCTCAACATAATTCGCACAGATCTCAAGCCCTTATCCAAAACTGAGACTCTGTCCAGACTGAGGACTTATACAAGGGAACCACTGACAGTGTTGGGCACAACACATGTGCCTGTTGCTTATGGAAAGCAACTGGTTAGGCATCCATTGATGGCAGTGGAAGGTTTGGGACCAAGCCTATTGAGACAGAATTGGCTGAAGGAGATCATACTCGACAGAGTAAACATTTTTCAGCTAAAAGATGGTTACCTGAGTGAAGTCCTGCTCAAATACCTAGAGGTTTTTCAAGAGGGCTAGGAACAATTAAAGGAGCAAAAGCGACACTAGATGTCAATCTGCAGGCAGTCCCAAAATTTTGCACAGCCCAGCCTGTACCATCCACATTAAAGGAAAAGGTCGATACGGAAATCCAAAGATTGGAGTGCGAAGGCATAATAAGTTTTTGGAATGGACAGCACCTGTGCTGCCTATTCTAACGCTGGACAGCTCAGTTCATCTTTGAGGAGATCTTAAACAGACAATAAATCGCTACTCACAACTTGATCAATATCCAATTCCCCAGATTGAGGATCTATACACAAAGCTGGCAGGAGGACTCTCATTCTCTAAATTAGACATGAATCTTGCATACCTATAGCTGAAGCTGGATAAAGATTCACAGAAATTTTCCACAGTCAACACACTGAAGGGCCTTTTTTCAGTTTACAAGATTACTCTTTCAGGATATTGTCAGCCTGTGCGATATTTCAGGGAACGATGGAAAACTCACTACAAGGGCTACCACAAGTTGCCATTTACCTGAACAATGTCCTCATCACGGGGAAAACGAGGGCAGAACACCTGCAGAAGTCCTTAGAAGGTTTTCAACATCGAGTATGTGCTTAAAGAGGGAGGAATGTGTCATTTTAGCACTGCAAGTAATCTATCTGGGTTACAAAGTCGATAAGTCAGACTTACATCCTCTGGAGGATCGGATACAGGCAGTCAAAGATGCTCCGGCCCCTGCCACAATCCAGGGGTTTTTATGGCTGGCGATGTATTATGGGAAATTCATACAAAACAGCGCCTCCATTTTGGATCCCCTACACCAAGATTTTCTCCTTGCGTCTGGATTTTGGATTGGATGGACTGTTAGCTTCTTTCTTAGCCATGTTGTGTGTTCCTGTGTGTTTAACACAGCCTAGAGAAATCAGAGAGATTTAGGCTTAGGGATGTGCAAGCGTTTGTGCTAATAAAATTGAAAGTCTGATCACCATTATTGGAAACCTTCCCATTACTTGTTAAGATAGGAATAACCTACATATTAAGGACTTGGTTGGATGGTTGAGTGGGACAAATTCCAACACCAAGTTTCCTCTCAAACTCTCAGGCTGGCTTGTCAGTCATCAACACTGCCTTGGAGACCTTGGGTGGCACGGTGGCACAGTGGTTAGCACCACTGCCTCACAGCCCAAGGAATCTGGGTTCAATTCCCATCTTGGGTCACTATTTGTGTGGAGTTTGCACATTGTCCCTGTGCCTGCATGGATTTCCTCTGGGTGTTCCAGTTTCCCCCCACACTGGAAGACGTGCATTGACCTGAACAGGTGCCGGAGTATGGCGACTAGGGGAATTGCAGTGTTAATGTATGCCTTACTTGTGACTAATAAATAAACTTAACATTGGTCATGCTAAATTCTCCCTCATGTACCCGAACAGGCACCGGAATGTGACGACTGGAATATTTTCACTTCATTGCAGTGTTAATGTAACCCTACTCGTAACACAAATAAATAAAACTTCAAATAATAACAAACCAAGGTGTGTGATTTTCTAGCCCTGCCAACAACACGCAACATCATGGATTTGAAGAATGATTTGGCCACTGGCGGGACTGATAAGTCCTGGCACAGTGGGTCAACTTGAGACCAAGTTTACTTATTTACTTCCTTGCAAGGAGATTGGACTCCATGAATAAAGAAGTCTTGCTACAGTTGTACAGGATTTTGGTGAGACCACAACAGGAATACCATGTGTAGTTTTGGCCATTTAATATCCATTTAAGACAGGATATATTTGCATTGGCGGCATTGTAGAGTTAAGGTTCACTAGATTGTTCTCTGGCATGATGGTGTTGTCCTATGATGAGTAAATTTGGCTTATATCTCTGGAATTTAGAACAATGAGAGGCGACCTCGCTGAAACCTACAAAATTCCGCAGGGTCTTGATTAGGTAGATGTCCAGAGATGGTTTCCGCTGGTCAGGAAATCTTAAACACGGGGACACAGTTTAAGGGGAGCAATGGCCTTGTGGTTTATAGCTAGATTATTACTCCAGAAATGCAATTGATGTTCTGGGGACCCGGGTTCAAATCCCGCCACAGCAGATGATAGAATTCGAATTCAATAAAAATATCTGAAATCTATTGATGACCATTATCAATTGTTGGAAAACCCCATCTGGTTCACTAATGTCCTTTAGGGAAGGAAATCTGCCTCCCTTACCCGGTCTGGCCTACATGTGACTCTAGAGCCACAGCAATGTGGTTGACTCTCAACTGCCCGCCAAGGGCAAATGGGGATGCTGGCCCAGCCAGCGACACCCATGTCCCACGAATGAATTAAAAACAACAGTCTCAGGATAAGGGATTGATCATTTAGGACTGAGGTGAGGAGGAATTTCTTCACTCAAAGGGTTGTGAATCATTGCAATCCATTCATTTCATTTAAGGCTGGGATAGGTAGATTGTTGGTCCATCCAGGAATTAAGCAATGAAGGCAAAAACTGCGGGTACTAGGAATCTGTTTGGCCATGCTAAATTCTCCCTCAGTGTACCCTAACAGGAATGTGGCGACTCAGGGATTTTCACAGTAATTTCACTGCAGTGTTAATGTACTTGTGACACTAATAAAATAAATTTTATTTCTTATAGAACATAGAACATAGAACATAGAACACTACAGCACAAACAGGCCCTTCGGCCCACAAGTTGCGCCGACCACATCACCTACCAACCTACAGACCTATCTATAACCCTCAATCTCATTAAACCCCATATACTCATCCAGAAGTCTTTTAAAAGACCCCAGCGAGTTCGCCTCCACCACCACTGACGGCAGCCGATTCCATTCACTCACCACCCTCTGAGTGAAAAACTTACCCCTAACATCACTTCTGAACCTCCCTCCCCGCACCTTAAATCTGTGTCCTCTCGTAGCGACCATTTCAAACCGGGGAAATAGCCTCTGAGAGTCCACCCTATCTATCCCTCTCAACATTTTGTAAACTTCTATCAGGTCGCCTCTCAACCTTCGTCTCTCCAGGGAAAAGAGTCCCAGCTCCCTCAACCTAACTTCATAAGGCATGCCTCCCAGTCCAGGCAACATCCTTGTAAATCTCCTCTGCACCCTTTCAATAGCTTCTACATCTTTCCTATAGTGAGGCGACCAGAACTGCGCACAATACTCCAAATGAGGCCTGACAAGGGTCTTATAAAGTTCCAGCATTACCTCCCGACTCCTAAACTCAATCCCTCGATTAATGAAGGCCAGTACACCATACGCCTTCTTGACCACCTCCTCCACCTGCGAGGCCGATTTAAGAGTCCTGTGGACCCGGACCCCAAGATCCTTCTGCTCCTCAACACTACTCAGACTTCTGCCCTTAATAGTGTACTCGTTCATCCCGTTGGTTCTGCCAAAATGGACGACAACACATTTATCCGCGTTGAAGTCCATCTGCCACTTCTCCGCCCAGTCCTGCATCCTATCTATGTCCTGCTGCAACTTTTGCCATCCTTCCAGATCATCCACAACACCACCGACCTTCGTGTCATCAGCGAACTTACTTACCCATCCCTCCACTTCCTCATCCAGGTCATTTATGAAAATGACAAACAACAAGGGTCCCAGAACAGATCCTTGAGGCACTCCGCTGGTGACTGACCTCCATTCAGAAAAAGCCCCATCCACAACCACTCTCTGCCTTCTGCAGGCAAGCCAGTTCTGGATCCACAAGGCCAAAGGCCCTTGGATCCCATGCCCTCTCACCTTCTCAAGAAGTCTTGCATGGGGGACCTTATCAAACGCCTTGCTGAAGTCCATGTACACTACGTCCACGGCACTTCCTTCGTCAATGTGTTCAGTCACATTATCGAAGAACTCAACTAGGCTTGTAAGGCACGACCTGCCCTTGACAAATCCATGCTGACTATTCCTGATCATGTCAAACCTCTCCAAATGTTCGTAAATCTTGTCCCTCAGAAGTCTCTCCATCAGCTTACCAACCACTGAGGTCAGACTCACCGGTCGGTAATTTCCCGGGCTATCTCTGTTCCCTTTCTTAAAAATAGGAACTACATCCGCAATCCTCCAATCCTCTGGAACCTCTCCCGTCTCCATTGACGACGCAAAGATCATCGCCAGGGGTTCTGCAATCTCTTCCCTCGCCTCCCACAGTATCCTGGGGTACATCCCATCTGGTCCCGGCGACTTATCTACCTTGATAGAATTCAAAAGTTCCAACACATCCTCCTCCTTAATATTCACGTACTCAATCCTTTCCATCTGCTGCAAATCCATAACAAAATCTCCCAGATCGGCTTCCACCGTGAATACTGAGGCGAAGTACTCGTTAAGCACCTCCGCCATTTCTTCTGGTTCCACACAAACCTTTCCCCCCTCACCTTTTATCGGTCCTATCCCTTCTCTTCTCATCCTTTTACCTTTCACATATTTATAGAAGGCCTTGGGATTCTCCTTAATCTTACCCGCCAAGGTCTTCTCATGACCCCTTCTGGCTCTCCTAATTTCCCTTTTAAGTTCCCTCCTACAGTCCTTATACTCCTCAAGATCTTTAACATCTCCTAATTCCCTGAACCTCTTGTACACCTTCCTTTTCTTCCTGACTAGGTTCAACACATCCTTTGTGCACCACGGTTCCCTCGACCCACCAAAACCCCCTCGTCTCATCGGAACGTTGTCATTCAGAGCTCCAGACACACATTCCTTGAATATCTGCCACCTTCCTTCGGTACTTTTCCCTAAGAACGCCTCCTTCCAGTTTATTTGTCCAAGTAACTTCCTGACTTCTTCGTATCTCCCCTTACCCCAGACAAACACCTTCCTAGCCTGCCTGATCCTATCTCGTTCCAATGCAATTGTGAAGGAGATAGAATTATGGTCACCATATCCAAGATGCTCTCCTACCGAAAGATCCGTCACCTGCCCTGGTTCATTCGCCAGTACCAGGTCAAGTACAGCCTCTCCCCTCGTAGGCTTGTCCACATACTGCGTCAGGAAACCCTCCTGAACACACCTAACAAACTCCTCCCCATCTATACCCCTTACCCTAGGGATATTCCAGTCGATGTTTGGGAAACATGCTCTAACTCCCAAGGAAGATAGCCCTATTTCATGATGTGAGATGCTTCACTCACCGGAGGAAGGAGCAGCACTCTGAAAGATTGTGATTCCAATTAAACCAGTTGGACTTTAACCTGGTGTTGTGAGACTTCTTACTGACCTATTTCATGTGATTCTACTCTGCTAATTCCTTTGATGTTCTGTCCGGCCTCCCTTTCTGGATAGAATCCATTATACTCACACAATCACTTTGATTAATTGGACAATGTTCTCCGATGATTGGTTGATTTCAGATTTTCATTTCAGATGATGTAGGTTTGAACTAACGAGATTCCCTGAAAGTCTATTGCGGAATGAAAGCTTGGAAGAGACTTTTGCCTAACAAAGTGGAGAGGCGTTCTTCAGGCTGGCGGGCTACATTTCTATAAGTCATGCACTCATGACAAAGGTGTCACTGAGGACATGTCTTCCTCTTTGAAATCCATCCAAGGAACAAAATAATCCATCTTCTTATTCTCATCTGGGTGAAAGCAGGGCTTCATTTTCAAGTCAGTTTTGCTGGTGGACTTGATGTTGCCTTTTGATAATTGATGATTTATGCATTTCTTTACCTTTCTTGTCTGCCTTCTTCAATAATCTTCCAACACTTACTCTTGAAGAAATTGATGGTTTAAAGGGTGCATCAACCCTAATTAATTCTACTGCCAACTCCAAAGCACTGTATGTTTTATGTACTTCAGCCTATTTGAATTTGGCTTTGTGAGGAATGCATTTACAGTGGTGCACAGGTCAGGAAGATTAAAAGAATCTCTTGCAACCCGTTAGGTAACTATTTGTTTAACTCTTCAGCAAATTTGGCCACACAGACACTCTCAAGGGAGAACCAAGTCCTGGCTGTTTTGATATTTATGGATATTCCTTTTAAATAATAGTTACATGGCTTTCAGACGGACTGTTGCTTAGGGAGGTGGTGAGGAGGGTGGGTTTGTGGGGGAGAGACTGGAAGTGGAGGGGGGATGTGGATGTGGGCAGCCTCAAGCACCTGCAGTGGGTACTGGAACTCTGAACCATCTTGATCCCAGCACCTGAGTGCCACTATTGAGGCATCGCTGGCAAACACAGCTTGATTTGATTTGATTTGATATGATTTATTGTTGTCACATGTATTGGGATACAGTGAAAAGTATTGTTTCCTGCATACTATACAGACAAGGCATAGCATTCATAGAGAAGGAAATGACAGAGTGCAGAATGTAGTGTTACAGTCATAGTGAGCGTGTGGAGAAAGATCAGCTTAATGCAATGTAGATCCATTCAACAGCCTGATGGCAGCAGGGAAGAAGCTGTTCTTGAGTCAGTTGGTGTGATCTCAAACTTTCATATCTTTATCCCGAAGGAAGAAGAGAGAGAATGTCTGGGGTGCGTGAGGTCGTTAATTAAGCTGGCTGCTTTGCCAAGACAGTGGGAAGTATAAACAGAATCAATGGCTGAGAGGCTAGTTTGCGTGATGGATTGGGCTACATTCACAACTTTTTGTAGTTCCTCGTACTCTTGGGCAGAGCAGGAGCCCATACCAAGCTGCGATACAACCAGAAAGAATGCTTTCTATGGCGCATCTGTAAAAGTTGATGAGAGTCGTAGCTGACATGCCAAATTTCCTTAGTTTTCTGAGAATGTAGAGGTGTTGGTGGGCTTTCTTAACTATAGAATCAGCATGGGGGGACTAAAACAGGTTGTTGGTGATGTGGACACCTAAAAATTTGAAGCTTTCGATCATTTCTACTTCAGCCCCTGTTGATGTAGACAGAGGCATGTTCTCCTTTATGCTTCCTGAATTTGATTACAGTCTCCTTTGTTTTGTTGACATTGAGGGAGAGATTATTACCGCTGCACCAGTTCACCAAACTCTCTATCTTATTCCTTGAACTGGCTTGAACTGGTGCCGTAGGAATTCTACCGCCCTGCCTGCCACGGGAATCAGAGTGGACAAGGGGCAGACAGTGGGGAGGTCCTTTGACCTCAAGTAGGATTTTCCGTTCCTGGGTCGAGTGAGGCCATAAATTCCCTCCCGAAGCCTCTTTGGGATTAAGGAAACTTTGCAAAGCTTGCCCTTACACTTTTTTATTCAACGTCTGATTTTTGGCCAAAGCTGCACAAAAACAGCTATTAATTAAAGCAATTCTTTTCAGAAAATCTCTCCAATTTTCCCTAAACTGCTAAAAGCATCTCATTTCTCTCCCTTGTGATAAATCTTTGGAAGACATTCATGCCAGAATGATAAGCACAAAATATTTATTTAAGAATATTTCTGGTTACATTAAAACCCTGGCTGAGACAGAACAAACTACCAAAAAAATTAATTAGTCTGAAATCGCAGCGTTTAATGAATAATATGGATGGTGATGAGTGAAAAGTCATGCTGTACAGGCACATTGAGTGCTTCTTAGATTTGCCTTGTTTAACAATTAAATAACCAGAGTAATTCTGGTCAAAAATCTTTCTTTCAGATTCATGCATTTAGTTCAGTAATTAGTTTACACACAAGCATTAATGCAGATTTGGAGGCAATGCACACAGTGGTTAGCACTGCAGCCTCACAGTACCAGGGACTCGGGTTCAAATCTGGCCTTGGGTCAATGTCTGTATGGAGTCTGCACGTTCTCCCCATGTCTGTGTGGGTTTCCTCCGGGTGCTTCGGTTTCCTCCCGCAGTCCAAAGATGTGCAGATTAGGTGGATTGCCATGCTAAATTGCCACTTAGTGTCCAAGATGTGTAGTTTAGGTGGATAAGCCATGCTAAATTTCCCTATAGTGTCCAAAGTTGTGAAGGTTAGGGAGATTGACCATTCTAAATTGCCCCTTAGTGTCCAAATATGCACAGGTTAGGTGGATAAGCCATGCTAAATTTCCCTATAGTGTCCAAAGTTGTGAAGGTTAGGGAGATTGACCATTCTAAATTGCCCCTTAGTGTCCAAATATGCACAGGTTAGGTGGATAAGCTATGCTAAATTGCCCCTTAGTGTCCCAAAATCTGCAAGTTAGGGGAATTGGCCACACTAAATTTCCCCTTAGTGTCCAAGATGTGTAGATTAGTGGATTTAGTGGGGTAAATACATGGGATTACGAAGTTAGGACCTGGGTAAATGTGCTCTGTTGGAGAGTTGATGCAGACTTACTGGGCCTTCTGCACTGTAGAGATTCTGTGATTATCTATGAAGGTTCTGTGCAGTGTGAAAGCGTACATACTGAGTGAAAAACTTGCCTAAAGGTGGATTTTCCAATCTCAGGAAGTAATTCACATACTGAAGAGATACCACAAAGCATTTTTTTGTTAAGGAATGTGAAAAGAGAGGGGAGGAGGATTACAAACATAGGCCTCAATATTGATCTTATGATAGGTCAGAGTGGGCCGGTGAGGGCCAAAAATCCTTGTTAAGAAGCAGGAATATCCTCCCAACCCATTGCTTATGTACCCCTTACCGTTTTTACAGTGGCAAGTTTACTAAAATGTGACTGCCTCTCCTCACTTAACATGGGGGACACTTGATTCGTAAATGTAATAGCTGTTTGGGTTTCCCGGGGTCAGGTGCTAACAGTTACAAGGGAGGCAGCAGATGCCGGCTCACAAAGTGTCCTTGATGGCACTCCTTGTGGGCCAAAAGGAACAGTAGTGCTTCCCCACTCTCAGCCCCTCAACGATGCCCTCAGATTTCTCCAACTCCTGATCACAACTTCTCTCTTCCCTCTCCCCACGGCAATTGCCGATGTCTTTCGTGAGTCTCCATCTCTGACTCCTTCCTCTCTGTTCGATTGCCTGTTCACAGCATGCCCTGGATGCAGTTACCTGTCACTGGTTTTCCAGGCCAGTTGCCAGCAAGGCTCTCAATTTGACTGTTAAAGTCCCCATCCCTGGTCTTGCAAGATTCTCCCCTCTTGATCACAACCCCCTCACCCCCTTCCCTTCCCACATCCCCAATAAATACTGGGGCCAGGGTGCCTGCTACAATTGTGCAACCTTATTTAGAACCATAGAATCCCAACAGTGCCATTCAGCCCATTGAGTATGCATCAACCCTCCGTCAGAACATCTCATCCATTCCCCCCACGCCCCTGCCCAGCTCCGCCCTGTCCCGTCCCATCCCCATAGCTCCAAGCATTTACCATGGCTAATCCCCCTAACCTACACATCTTTGGACACTAAGGGGCAATTTAGCATGGTCAATCCACCTAACCTGCACATCTTTGGACACTAAGGGGCAATTTAGCATGGTCAACCCACCTAACCTGCACATCTTTGGACACTAAGGGCCAATTTAACATGACCAACCCCCCTAACCTACACATCCTTGAACCGTAAGGGGCAATTTAACATGGCCAATCCACCTAACCTACCCATCTTCGGACACTAAGGGGCAATTTAACATGACCAATCCCCCTAACCTACACATCTTTGGACTGTGGGAGTAAACCGGGGCTCCCGGAGGAAATATGGGGAGATCATGAGAAACATTTATACAAAATACTGCAGCTTCTTTTTATTTAAACAATTCGAATGGACAAATCTTAAATCTCGTGAATAACTAGTTATGTTTCTAATGCTATTCTCAGGATGAAGAAACATAAAAACATAGAAAATATGAGCAGAAGGAAGCCATTCAGCCCTTTAAGCCTGCCCTGCAATTCAGAAAATCTTCCTGCTGATCATTTTATCTACAATATCAAACCTGTCTGCTTGTTTCTACCTCAGAAGATTAAGGCAGCATCTCCATATGCTGCCTCTACATCTGCATCTACCTCACGATATAGAGTACAAGATGAATAAACTCAACAAGGAAAACAATACAATCAATATTTACAGTAAGTGCTGAGACATTTTAAAGTAATTGTAATTACATTTGCTTTTTCTGGTTGGATATCTGATTGCAGGGATTGGTGAACCTGATAGCTTATTTTGACATTTTCATGTAACTGAATTCATGGCTGAACCATTTCTGCTCATTAAATACAAAAAGAAAGATTAGGATGCGCTATACTTGGCATGGCAGAGAATGCGGTGGGTCCATTGAATTTAGACAGCATCTTCCAAACCCAAAGTTTCTACCACCTAGAAGAGCAAGGGCAGCAGGTGGATGGGAGAAGCACCATCACCAGGAAGTTCCCCTCCAAGCCACACACCGTATTGCTATTCCTTCACTGTCACTGGATCAAAATCCTCCTTCCAAATGGCATTGTGGGTGTGCCTGCACTATATGGACTGTGGCGGGTTCAAGGTGGCATGGCAGCACAATGGTTAGCGTTGCTGCCTCACAACATGAAGGACCCAGATTCCACTCTGGGCTTGGGTGACAGGCTGCATGGAGTTTGCACATTCTTCCCATGCCTGCATTGTTAGGCGTGGGTTAACTGCAACCTTTCACTTTAGACCTAATTTGTAGGTTAATTTATTAGTACTGATCGGGATATATAAAGGGGTTACGGGGGCACTGGGTGTTGGGTGTGCATGTGGAGCTGTAAAAAAGAATACATTGATGCACATGAAGAAGCTGGGCTTGCATTGTCTTTTATTACTGGACTGCAACTGGGAAACTTAACACGTGTAGGTTCTGCTTCACAGTGCCAGGAACCTGGATTTGATTCTCAGCTTGGGTCACTGTCTGTGCAGGGTCTACACGTTCTTCCCGTGTCTGCGTGGGTTTCCTCCGGGTGCTCCGTTTTCCTCCCACATTCTGAAAGACGTGCTGGTTAGGCACATTGACCCGAACAGATGCCAGACTGTGGTCATTAGGGGCACTTCACAATAACTTCATTGCAGTGTTAATGTAAGCCTTACTTGGGACGAATAAATAAACTTTACAGTCTAAAGATGTGCAGGTTAGGTGGATTGGCCAAGCTAAGTTGCCTCTTAGTGTCCCAGGATTTCTAGTTATATGGATTGGACATGCTAAGTGGTGAAGTTACAGGGATAGGGCAGGAAGAGGGCCTAGATAAGATGCTCTGTCAAAGAGTCAGTGCAGACTTGATGGGCCGAATGACCTGTTCTGTAGGGATTCTATGATAAAAAAGATACTCACCACCACCTTCTCAAGGGGCAATTAGAGATGGGCAACAAATGCTGGGCCCAGCCAGTGACATCCTTGAATGAATAAAAAAGTTCTATACCACCAGATGACTATTTAATCCCTAGCTGCTTCTCCACTCTGGCTCCCAGCAACGTTTTCTGGCTCAAAGGTGTTGGAGAACAGTAATTTATAATTGTCTCTGTTGAACACATGTAGAATGATTAATCGCTCAGTATAACTTTCTTTTTTTTTGTTGCACTTCAGACATGATGCACCCGCGCCCCCCCATGACTGTTATCCCACACCTTCCTGAACTCACACAGTTTAAATCTGTGGCTTACGATATTTTCCAAAATAGCTAAGCTTCTGTAGTTTGTAAACTGAATGGCAAAGAGTTCAATTTCCCTTTATGAATTTTGGACCTTCCATAATAGGATCCACTTCTGGGTGACATCATTCTTCTTAGTCTACTTTTCCAACAGTAAAACTTTACATTTCCTTCAAATTCATCCTATAACACCATAAAACATAGGAGCAGAAGTAGGCCATTCGGCCCATCGAGTCTGTTCCGCCATTCAATGAGATCATGACTGATTTGATAATCCTCAGCTCCACTTTTCCGCCTTGTCCCCATCATCCTCGATTCCCTGACTGATTAAAAATCTCAGCCTTAAACATATTTACCACCCCAGCCTCTACATAGTAAAGAATGCCACAGATTCACTCCCCTCGGAGAGAAAAAATTCCTCCTCACCTCTGCCTTCAGTTGGTGACCCCCTCACTCTGAGATGATGTCCTTTGCTCCCAGACTCTTCCACAAGGGGAAACAATCTCAGCATCTGGACTGCCTATTATGCCAGTGTATCTTTCCTTAGATAAGCGGACCAAAACTGCATCCGTAACTAGTGCCTTGTAGTTTTATCATGACTTCCCTTTTTTTATAGTCCATTCCCTTTGAAGAAGGTCATTCTGCCCATCTAGCCTGCACCAATAACAATCACACGCAGGCCCCATTCCCATAACCCAACCTATTTAACCTGCCAGTCCCCTGACAATAAGAGGCAATTTAGCATGACCAATCCACTTAACCTGCTCATATTTGGACTGTGGGAGGAAACCGGACACCCACTCAGACACGGGATGAATGCGCAGACTGTCTCTGCACAGACAGTCAACTGAGGCTGGAATTGAGCCTGAGTCACTGGTGCTGTGAGGCAGCAGTGCTAACCACTGTGCCACCGTGCCGTCCAAGTTGTGGGATCGGCCTTGTTACGTAGCGCAAAAACCTGGGCACCATTGAACAGAAAGGATCAGCAACTGATATTGAGATGCACAAGAAAGGCCAAAAGCAGGAACCCGCACATCAGGACCAGTGAAGATCCTGGGAGCATCAAGGGAATTAGACGAGAAGGGATTGAAATGGTCCAGTCATCTGTTGCAGAGAGAGCGGAAGTGTAGGGAGAAGAGTGATGGAGATGGGACATCAGTGGAGAAGGAGAAGGGATATGGGAACATGTGGGGAGGTGAAATTGAGATGAGAGATCAGCCATGATCTGATTGAATGGTGGCGCAGGCTCGAAGGGCTGAATTTACCTACTTCTGCTCCTAATTCCTATGAAAAAGTCTAAGAGTTTATTTATTATTGTCACAAATAGGCTTACATTAATGAAGTGACTGTGAAAATCCCCTAGTTGCCACACTCCGGTGCCTGTTTGGGTACACGGAGGGAGAATTTAGCATGGCCAATGCATCTAACCAGCACATCTTTTGGACTGTGGGAGGAAACCGGAGAACCTGGAAGAAACCCATGTAGGAAGCATGCATTCTCTGCCCAGACAGTGACCCAATATAGTAATCGAACCCAGGGCCTTGGTGCTTGTGAGACAGCAGTGAAAATCACTGTGCCACTGTGCCACCCTCCTAATGGAAGAGTCAATGGAAAGATGAATGGCCAGAGACTTAAACATAGTGGGATTGGAAATGGAATGGACAACTGACAGGAGAAGAGGGAGAAGAGTTTTGAAGCAGGCTTGTGGTGACCCACATGCGTAATGGAAAAGCTGAGATAAAAAGTAAGGCAATTAATTTGATTGAAAAAGTATGGGTGCTATACCAGAGCAAGAGTGAAAAGATGCTTGGAAGTATTAATTTATGCAGAACAAGTTCCAAACAGCAATGTAACAATGGCCAGACAATCTGTTTTAAATGGTGTTGCCTTTGTGAAAAATATTGATGTGGAGATGCCGGTGTTGGACTGGGGTAAAGACGGAAAGAAGTCTCACAACACCAGCTTAAAGTCCAACAGGTTTATTTGTAGCAAATGCCACCCACCTGACGAAGGGACAGCCTGTTCCGAAAAATATTGACCATGTCTTCTGGAAGAACAGCCTGCTGTTTTTCAGAACAGGAATCTTTTACATCCACATGACAGGACTTGGTCTCATGGTGCCTTTGAAAGATGTCAGCTGAGATTCTCCCAACCTGTCACTCTACTTCAGGAGAGCAGCAGGCTAGGACACTCTAGTGGCGGAGCCTGTAGCGGGACCCGTGACCAGCTGATCACGAGTCTCCCAGGCTATGTTATTCCACATAATCAGCCCCGCAGCGGAGATCAGCGCGAGGCAGATTCCCATATTGAAATCGAAATTTCCATTTGATTAGCAAGCCTGAGAGAGGAGTCTCCAGGCTGAAAGCCACTATTGCCATTATTGTTGTTAACTTATTGCTAAAGTCGTTGTTTCTCCTTCTACACTAATGTTTCCCCAACCACCCCCCGCCAGGAGAAGTTCACACCGGAAGGGTTTCCAACTGCTCCCTGCCAGAGGGGACCAGGCGTGCTCAACCTGCCACTGGGGGCAGAGGTATTGAGGCCCTCCCTGAAGGTTGGGGGCATGGGGGTGCCCCTTGGGCAGTGCCAGCCTGGCGCTGCCAGCCTGACACCCTGGCACTGCCCACTTGGCACCTGGGCACTGCCCACTGGGCAACTTGGCACTGCCCACTAGGCACCAGACACTGGGCAGTACCAATTGGTGGGGTTGTGAGGCTGGTGGGGTGGGGGATTGGGGGGACCCGCTGTGCACTCTGCAATGGGATTGGTGGGAAAAAGAGGGACGTTGTGATTGGGGCTGGCCATGGGAGGGAGGGCGTCAGCGCTGGCCATGGGGCTGAGGCAAACAATCGGGAGGTCAGCGATCGGGAGGTCAGCGATCAGGAGGTCAGTGATCGCCAGTGATGCAGGGGCCAATGTGCTGATCTTTCCACTGACAGATTGGCGGATGCGAAGTGGCCCACTCAGCCAGCTAATGCCGACTTCTAAAGCAGGATGTGGCCCTGCCACCACTTACTGGTGTGAATCTCTCTCTGAGGCACTCGGTGATGCACAGAGTGTTGGAGATTCATTCCACTAAGTACGCCTAAAAACAGAAGTGTAAATCTCCTGCTTTCCCACCTGTGGACAGATAGTTTTTTTTTGGAGAATTCCGTCCATCACCTCTATCAGTGCAACACAGTCCCTCCGCACACAGGGAGGGGGTCAATCTACATTTTCTGCTCAAGTTTCCAGATGAGGACTCAAAAATGGGCCGCTCAGTAGCACAATGGTTGGCGCTGCTACCTCGTAGTGCCAGGGACTCAGATTCGATTCAGGTCTTGGGTTACTGTCTGTGTGGCATTTGCTGCGATAGGACAGATTCCTAACCATGCAGAGTTTTTGTCAGAGATAGTGCTACATAGTTTGTCCATCCTACACGGTTCTCTGCTGATGGTGTCAGGGAAACATAGTCCTGAACATGAACACACGCTGCTCAAACACATTCATCCCCTTGTCACCGTACATTTTTTATTCCAAACATTAATTTAGAACAGGAGTCCCTGGAACCTCCAGCAAGCAAGGACAGGCAGCAGCCCTTCCACTACATATTACCTGGCAATGCTGACATGGATTTCACAGGATCAGAATTGTTACAGCGCAGAAGGAGGCCATTTGGCCCATCGAGTCTGCGCCAGCGCTCCAAACAAATGTGATGGCTTAGAGCCATTGCCCTACAGAATGAAACAAAACTTATTTAAAGTTTTAAAGTTTAAAGTTTATTTGTTAGTGTCACAAGTAGGCTTACATTAACACTGCAATGAAGTTACTGTGAAAATCCCCTAGTTGCCACGCTCCGGCACCTGTTCAGGTACACTGACGGAGAATTTAGCATGGCCAATGCCCCTAACCAGCTCATCTTTCGGACTGTGAGAGGAAACCAGAGCACCTAGAGAAACCCACAAAGACACAGGGAGAATGTGCAAACTCCACACAGACAGTGAACAAACCCAAATCTAGGCCCCTGGCACTGTGAGGCAGCAGTGCTAACCACTATACCACTATGCCATCATATTAGTTTCGCAAGTAGACCTATGCAATGAAATTAGACACCCCTGTCACAGTCTAAAGATAGTGCCTGTAAGGTCAGAAAGGAAAATCAAGTGAATGCAGCACTGAGGTTTAACCAAGGGAGGAAAACGTCATTAAAAACAAAGCCTATTCCATCAATGTCACAGCCTCACTAATGCCCGCATCACCTCTATAATCCCTTCTACACTTCCGATCAAAACACTTGGAGAATAATTAGAATTGTTACAATCTCGGTAGACACCAGTAATGTTTTATTTACAAATCTAGAAACCCAGATATTTACTAAAGTTACAGAAGTTACAAAGTTCACAATTTAAAATAAAAAAAACTTAATTCACAAAAATCAAAGCGCATTAGTACAATTAACCGTACTCTATCTTGTCTCGTTGTGCAGTGCAGTTAGTGTCCCTGCCTCTGAGCCAGAAGCTCCGCGTCCGAATCCCACCCCAGGACTTGGCGGCCAAGAAAGGTGCGTTCAACCTGCAAATCCTTCCAAGCATGCCAATGGCTGGTGGTAAGAGCGGGAAAGACTCCTGGTCAACCGCACTTGATGTGGAGTAATGTCCCTCAAGCTATAAGCCCCCTGGCAACAGACTAGTGAACTGCTTCTGGAATTAGTAGCTATGCAAAAAGACAAAAGTCTGCCCTAGTAACCCGCTAGGTGCTGAAAGAGAATTGAATTTAGGACACTCTGTGGCAATTTTTCCCATCCTGCCTGTCATGGGAATCATAGCTGGGTGGGGGAAGTGGGGGGGATGGCAGGGGGGCGGGGGGGGGGGGGGGTGCGGGTTTGCTGGGGACTGAAGTCAGATACGTATCAGAAGTTAAAAAAAACCCAATTGGTCTATTGCTTCAAAAATTATAAATGAGTTGAGGACAAACCAAGGACAGACAGACACGTGGACATGGGAGCAGGATTATGTGTTAAAATTGCAAGCAACCGGAAGGTCAGGTTCCTAACTGCACACAGACTGGAGGTGCTCAGCAAAGGACATGTTTGTCCTTGGCCTGTTGCAATGTAAGAAGTCTCACAACACCAGGCTAAAGTCCATTAGGTTTATTTTGTAGCAAAAGCCACTAGCTTTTGGAGTGCTGCTCCTTCATCTGGTAAGTGGGAGTTCTGTTCACAAACAGGGCATAAAAAGGCACAAATTCAATTTACAAAATAATGGTTGGAATGTGAGTCTTTACAGGTAATCAAGTCTTAAAGGTACAGGCAACATGAGTGGAGAGAGGGTTAAGCACAAGTTAAAGAGATGTGTATTGTCTCCAGCCAGGATAGTTAGTGAGATTTTGCAAGCCCAGGCAAGTTATGGGGGTTACAGATAGTGTGACATGAACACAACATCCTGGTTCAGGCCATCCTCATGTGTGCGGAACTTGGCTATCAATTTCTGCTCAGCGACTCTGCGCTTCATGTGTCATAAAGGCTGCCTTGGAGAATGCTTACCCAAAGATCAGAGGCCGAATGCCCATGACCGCTGAAGTGTTCCCCAACAGGAAGAGAACATTCTTGCTTGGAGATTGTTGAGCAGTGTTCATTCATCTGTTGTCATCGCGTCTGCATGGTCTCCCATGCAGACACTAAGGGGCAATTTAGCATGGCCAATCCACCGAACCTACACATCTTTGGAGACTAAAGGGCAATTTAGTATGGCCAATCCACCAAACCTACACATCTTTGGACATTAAAGGACAATTTAGCACGGCCAATCCACCTAACCTACACATCTTTGCAGAGCAAAGGGCAATTTAGTATGGCCAATCCACCTAACCTGCACATCTTTGGACACTAAGGGGTAATTTAGCATGGCCAATCCACCTAACCTACACACCTTTGGACATTAAAGGACAATTTAGCATGGTCAATCCACCTAACCTGCACATCTTTGGAGACTAAGGGGCAATTTAGCATGGCCAATCCACCTAACCTTCACATCTTTGGACACTAAGCGGCTATTTAGCATGGCCAATCCACCTAACCTGCATGTGGGAGGAATCCGGAGCATCTGGCGGGAACTCTCACAGACATGGGGAGAACATGCAGACTCCGCAGAGATAGTGAATCAGGCTGAGAATTGAACCTGGGTCCCTGGTGCTGTGAGACAGCAGTGCTACCCACTGAGCCACCTTGGCACCTATGTGATCTTGCATTTGTCTTACCTATTCAGCTCCCTCCCATCAAGCTAAAAGCTGTTTTGGAAATCCTCAGCAAGTTGTAGTGAGCAACGATGTTTGTTGAGACATCCCACATGCCCAGTAACTGTGACCTGTAACACGTCTCACTTACTGCCCAAGTGTTTATAACCTCAAAGTGCATCACCCTAGGCCCATTGTCCCCTTGCTAAATGTTGACTGCTGCCTCGATTGGTGTTGTTTGGTACTATTGAGTGAAGTTGACCTGAGAGTGACCATGGGCAATGACAGGGCAGCTCAGTCTATGGATGCTCACAGCAGGGTCAGGAAGTCTCATGACGGATGTGGCTTCATGTTGAAGTTTGACATTTTGAAATGCTCGCTCTTAAGTTCCAAACGCAGACATCTGGTAGTGCTAATGTCAGGAATTTACATTCCTAGCTCAAGAAACAAACACGCTTCAAAGTCCCGGGCTTGAGAAGTTCTGTAAAGTAAATAAATCATGGTCTGATTTACAAAGATCCAAATTTAAGTAGCTTTAAATGTGGATCCTTTCCTTGAATTTCTGGAACAAATTTCTTCCACATTTCAGAAACAGTTCTATTTTTGAATTGTTTACCTGAATCCCTGTGAAGGTGCCCTTACTCTGATGTGTTGCCAAGGAAGGTGATGGCCTAGTGGTATTATCGTTAGACTATTAATCCAGAAACTCAGCTAATGTTCTGGAGACCCTGGCTCAAATTGCACGACAGCAGATAGAACCATAGAATGTTACAGCACAGCCTTTTGGCCCTTCTTGGCTGCGCCGAACCATTTTTCTGCCTAGTCCCACTGGCCTGTACCTGGACCATATCTCTCCACACCCCTCTCATCCATGTACCTGATCAAGCTTTTCTTAAATGTTAAAAGTGAACCCACATTTACCACTACATCTGGCAGCTCATTGCACACTCCCACCACTCTCTGTGTGAAGAAACCCCCCAAAATATTTCCTTTAAACTTTTCCCCCTTCACCCTTAACCCATGTCCTCTAGTTGTTTTCTCCCCTAGCCTCAGTGGGAAAAGCCTGCTTGCATTCACTCTATCTATACCCATCATAATTGTATACACCTCTATCAAATCTCCCCTCATTCTTCTACGCTCCAGGGAATAAAGTCCTAACCTATTCAACCTTTCTCTGTAACTCAGTTTCTCAAGTTGTGGCAACGTCCTTGTACTCCTTCTCTGCACTCTTTCAACCTTATTAATATCCTTCCTGTAATTAGGTGACCAAAACTGTACACAATACTCTAAATTCGGCCTCACCAATGTCTTATACAACCTCACCATAACATTCCAACTCTTATACTCAGTACTTTGATTTATAAAGGCCAATGTTCCAAAAGCACTCTTTACTCTTTAGAGAAATTTGAATTCAGTTTTAAAAAAATCTGGAATTACGAATCTACTGATGACCATGAAACCATTGCCGATTGTTAGAAAAACCCATCTGGTTCACTAACGTTCCTTTAGGGAAGGAAGTCTGCCGTCCTTACTCAGTCTGGCCTACGTGTAACTCCAGAGCCACAGCAATATGGTTGACTCTCAGCTGCCCTCCAAGGGCAGCTAGGGATGAGCAATACATACTGGCCCAGCCAGTGATGCCCACGTCCCACGAATAAAACAAAAGATCGTGGCATTTGAATTCAATAAAAAGTAATCTGGAATTAAGAATCTACTGATGAGCATTACTGATTGTCAGAAAACCTCATCTGGTTCACTAAAGTTTATTTATTAATGTCACAAGTAGGTTTACATTAACACTGCAATGAAGTTACTGTGAAAATCCCCAAGTCACCACACTCCAGCGCCTGTTCAGGTACACTGAGGGAGAATTTAGCATGACCAATGCACCCTAACCAGAACGTCTTTCAGATTTTGGGAGAAAACCAGAGCACCCAGAGGAAACCCACACAAACACGGGGAGAACGTGCAGACTCCACACAGTGACCCAAGCCGGGAATCGAACCCGGGTCCTTGGTGCTGTGAGGCAATAGTGCTAACTACCGTGCCATCCGACCACTGTGCCACCTTGCCCTTTCGGAAAAGAAATCTGCCATCCTTACCCGGTCTGGCCTATATGTGACTCAAGAACCACAACAATGTGGTTGGCTCTCAACTGCCCCTGGGGCATCTCAGGATGGGCAATAAATGTTGGTCCAGTCAGTGATGCCCATGTCCCATGAATGACTTAAAAAAAGTCACATGAGGTTTAAGCAAATGTGAGCTTCATTTCACAACTAACCTCCTGCTGGAGTGAGTTCACTGATTTTCATTTGGGAATAATGCTGGTAACATGTGCAGTGATATCAAGCATGGCCCAGCCACAATGGCACAATTTCAATGTCTGATGTCCTATTGCCTAGACCTATCGTTCAGTGCTAGCATCAAATCCTCCCAGATCAATAATTTGTTTCTCATTCCTACCAAGTCCCATTCATTTTCTGGCCTAGAATGGTTCCTGTTCACAACGCTTCAATTTTTACTTTTTCACCCCTTGTTTGCAAATTCTTCCATGGTCAACCAAATCAGGTTGTGTGCATGCTTGGCACAAAGCAGCTGGCTTGATTGGCACCCCTTCCACAAACGTTCATTCCCTCCACTACCGACAATTAGTGGCAGCCCTGTATACCTTCAAAAGATGCACTGCAGGAACTGGCAAAGGTTCCTTAGGCAGCACCTTCCAAGCCCACAACCATTACCATCTAGAAAGAAAAGGGGCAGCAGACACACGGGAGCACCACCACCTGCAAGTTCCCCTTCAAGTCACTCACCATCCTGATTTGGAAACATATCAGCCGCTCCTTCACTGTCACTGGGTCAAAATCCTGACATTCCCTCCCTACCAGCACTATGGATGTACCTACTTCACATGGACTGTAGCATTTCAAGAAGGCCTCTCATCACCACCTTCTCAAGTGCAACAAAGGATGGGCAATAAGTGCTGGCCTAGCCAGTGATGTCTACATCCTATAAATGACTTCAAAAAAAAAAGCTTCTGTCAACAAATTTGCACAGTTAATTAATTAATGTTATTTACCCTTTATTAGGCAGGTAGGTCAAATGAAAATCAATTCTCATCGACATTAACAAACTGGCCAAGAGGCTAATGATGCAACAACACTAACTACACAACATACATTTAAACAGTAAAAACTTCTTATTTTGAAACTGCACCTCTGGGTTTTATGGTCAAATTTTCTGGGAGTCATAGTGGTCTGCTGACCTTGGACTGGATTTTCTGGCCTTGGGGCAAGCAGGATAATTCTGCTCCTAGTCTCCCTCGCACAAGAAGAAACATCCTCCAGTATCCACCCTACCAAAGCATCACAAGATCTTAAATTTTTCAAAAAGACCATCTCTCATTCCTTTAACCTCCAGTGGGGTATAGACCCATCTTCCGTAATAAGATAATCCCCTCTTCCCAGGAACGAGTAGCAGTTTTCTCTGAACTGCTTCCAAATCAATTTATACATTTTTTTCAAATTAGGAGACCAAAACTGCACACAGTGCTTCAGATGTGGGCCTCATCAAAAAAAAACTCCATCTGGTTCACTAATGTCCTTTAGGGAAGGAAATCTGCCATCCTTACCTGGTCTGGCCTACACATGACTCGAGAGCCTTAGCAATGTGATTGACTCTCAACTGCTGTCCAAAGGCAACTATTGAGAAGCAATAAATGCTGGCCAGCCAGTGACACCCATGAATAAACAAAATAAGCCTTTCTTCTTAGGATAGGTCCTTCATTCAGGAATGAGAACCTTCTGCTTCTGAAGTATTTATATTTTTTTTTCAAAAAAGAGACCAAATCTGTACAGTGCACTCCAGATGTGATTCTTAACAAGGCTCTGTACATCTGCATTAAAACTCAACTTTTATACTCTATTCCACTGCAATAAATGTCAACATTCCATTTTTAGGAGCTCAATTTGACATATCAAAAGAAGCAGGCTTTGTCAAGTGATAATGGCCGCTACTTTGAAAACAAATAAAAGTTTATGTTTGCTAGTCAAGGAGTTTATTCTCCCAGGTATTGGGTCACAGAATTCCTGCAGTGCAGAAGGAAGCCATTCAGCCCATTGAGCTTGCACCGAGAATAATCCCATCTAGGTCCTAATCTCCCTAAGACTATTGGTTAATTTAGCATGGCAAATCCACCTGACCTGCACACAAAGTGCCAGGGATCCGGGTTTGTTCCCTGACTTGGGTCGCTATGTGTGTGTGTGTGTGTGTGTGCGGACGTTAAGGGGTAATTTAGCATGGCCAATCCACTTAACCTGTGCATCTTTGGACACTAAGGGACAATTTAGCATGGCCAATCCACCTAACCTGCACATCTTTGAACACCAAGAGGCAAATTAGCATGGCTAATCCACCTAACCTACACATCTTTGGATACTAAGGGACAATTTAGCGTGGCCAATCCACCTAACCTACACATCTTTGGACACTAAGGGCCAATTTAGCATGGCCAATCCACCTAACCTGCACATCTTTGGCCACTAGGGTCCCTAGCGCTGTGAGGTAGCAATGCTAACCACTGTGCCACCATGACACTATCACTAATGAACAGTTATTGAAACAAAATCCTTCAAGAGAATGGCGGCTGAATCATTTTGGAAGTTCCCTTTATGATACAAAAGCAAAATACTACAGATGCTGGTGATCTGAAATAAATACAGAACGACCCTGCCAGATATGCTGAGATTTTCCAGTACTTTCTGTTCTTCTAATACTGTTGCAATCGATCTTGACTCAGTCACATGTCACTTGCACACCTTTGGATACTAAGGAAGAATTTAGCTAACCTGCACATCTTTGAACACTATGGGGCAATTTAGCATGACCAATCCCCCTAACCTACACACCTATTAACATGAGCTCTGTATATGGGTCACTTTCATCATCAGCTTCATGACACTCCCATCTGCGTGGCATTCATTGGGCAGCACTCTTGTCTTTGGGTCAGACAGTTACTGGGTTCAAATCCCATTCTAGCGCCCGAGAACAAACTGAGGGAGTGCTACGCTGCCAGAGGGACTCAGGTAGATGTCGCAGATCCTGCGAGGCGATACTGGGATAATTCTGGAATATGATACACTGTCTGTCATTTTATTTCAAGCTTCCTCACTCTTTTATTGGCACTTCATTCATGGGACGAGAGTATCACTGGTTCGGCTAATATTTGTTCTTCTTCCTACATCTTGTGGTGCACTAAGACAGACGTTTGTTTTTGTGCTGCTAGTAATTCCCGGAACAGCTCGTTAGCCTGTCACCAGGGGGCTTATACCTTGAGGGACATCACTCCACATGAAACATGGCTGACCAGGAGCCTCTCCCGTTCTTGTTGCCGGCCATTGGCGTATTTTGAAGGATTTGCATGTGGTGGAATTTGAATTCTAGAAAAAATATCTGGAGTTAAGAATCTACTGATGACCGTGAAACCATTGTCAAAAAAGCCCATCTGGTTCACTAGTGTCTTTTAGGGAAGGAAATCTGCCGTGCTTACCTGGTCTGGCCTACATGTGACTCTAGAGCCACAGCAGTGTGGTTGACTCTTAACTGCCCTCTAAGGGCAGCTAGGGATGGGCAATAAATGATGGCCAGTCGGCTGGACTATTAATCCAGAAACTCAGCTAATGTTCTGGGGACCCAAGTTCGAATCCCGCCATGGCAGATGGTGGAATTTGATTTCAAGAAAAGTAAATGGAATTAAGAATATACTGATGACCGTGAAACCATTTTCGGAAAACCCTATATGGTTCACGAATGTTCTTTTGGGAAGGAAGTCAGCCGTCCTTACCAAGTGTGGCCTACATGTGACTCCAGAGCCAGAGCAATGCGGTTGACTCTCAACTGCTCTCCAAGGGTGACTAGGGATGGGCAATAAATACTGGCCCAGCCAGCGATGTCCATGTCCCAAGAATGAATTAAAAAAGGTTGACACTCAACCTGTTTGACCGTGTTATGAACGTAGCTTCCTCAGCCATCACTTCGCGGGATCAAACCCAGAACTTCTGGCTCAGATGTAGGGACACTAACCCCACTGATCTATTGAAGACCACAGGAAGGAGTGTCCCAGTTCGGACCGCTAAGTTTCTGGTGGGTCGGGCTGGGAGAAGATTCACGGGATTTGCGCATGAGTTCCCAATGCACGCACATCTCCCACCGCTGGATCTCCGGCATGGTCGGGACCATGCAAAAAACCAGTGGCAACACCAGATAAGTCACCTTAATTGATTGTTAGTGTGACTTAAATGTGATTTATTGGGCTTGGGACTGAAGTCTCCGGATCTGATAGTATCCACCACGCAGCCAGTACAAATACATTTCAGCAGGGTTTAGAGTAGCTCCCCATGTTCGGGGAACTAGTAGGAGACCTTGTTGGAGTGAAAGAGGGGGCTACTGGGGCCCCCCAGGGAGTTGAGGGCAGGGATGGTGCCCCTAGGCATGGACACCTTGCAGAGCCAGACTGTGCCCCCAGCACCACCCAAGGGCAAAGTACCCATGCCCAGGGGGCACCTTGGCACTGCCCACCTGGCATCAGGCAGTGCCAAGGCAACAGGGCCTAGGGGGTAGGACCTAGGGCCAAGCCCTAGGAGGCGATCGGTGGGAGTGGGTTGTCCTGTTCCCACTCTGCAGACAGGATCAGGGCAGGCTGGGGGAGGGGGAGGGATGTGCTCTACTGGGGGCGTCTGCCCCCAGTGAGGGGGAGGTGGGTCTGCTGGGGTTGGGGTGTGGGATGGATCGTCACTGCGTGGGAGAGTGGTGCTCCTGAACGGATGGGGTTGGAGCTTGGCCTGGGAACGGTCGTGGGAAGCTGTGATTGGCCCATAGGGGGTTTGGGGGAGGCAGCACTGCGAGGATCCCGGGTTGGCTAGTGATAGAGATGGCCAGCAATCAGGAGGCTGACAGTTCGGGGCCACTGCACATGTGCAGAGTTGCGGAAATGTCAGACTGGCATGAATAGGCCCTGCTCCCCCCCGAGCTTTTAATGCTATTCACGATTGTGACATCTACATTGCACAGAGTGTGGGAGATTCGAGTCTGAACTCCCCCGGAAAAATCAATCCTGATTTACACCAGTTTTTCTGCAAATTAAACACTTGGAACTTTTTTTGGGAGCATCAACCCCCACCCCCACCGCCCCCCCCCACCCCCTCCCTTTCCACCCCTAATTTGACTTAAGTGGCTGGTGTGTCCCATTGAAGTCACTTTTATAATAACTATTGGGATCACGCGGAGTTGCCCTAAGTGCCACCCGACGGAAACTTTTACATCCATTTGAAAGGGCGAGAGGAGGCCTCAGCTTAAAGTCTCATCAGAAAGAAGGTGGTACCAGCTGCGAATCACTTCACTCAGTTTCAAACAGCGGCCAAAGCCCTTTTTAAATGAGCCAATTCTTATCAGGTTGTAGCCACACTTTGTGAATGCATCAAAAATTCGGAGGCACGCCAGCAGCCTTTCAATCAGGGGACCGGGAATAGTTGGAGCCTTTTTTTATTAGTAGCATGTGCAAAGCGGCGCTCCAATGGTGTGGCCCATTGTGCCTGGGTGTAACTGAGATGGGGAACAGTTATAAGATCTCATCTAGTTAGATACAATTGGATGAAATGTTGGAATAACACGAAACAAATGTCTGTTTCAGGTTAAGGGAAGCTTCTCTCTGGATCCACGTAAAGGGAAAATCCTCTTTGTAATATTGCATGATACTTCTCGCTTATCAGTCATTGTGAAGGATATTGAATCAATAGTACATTTCACATTCCCACAGCGGGGAGGCCAGAGATAGAAGCAGGGCTGAAAATAACTGTAAAAGCCACATTTCCTGCAAGTGCGCCTTCTTATTGAGAGACAGGATTCACTCTGCAATCCTCAAGTCGACTAGTGAGCTCATGTTAACTGATAACCAATGCACCATCTTGCTGCCTCTTGCAGTGCATCTTGGAATGATTTGCATTTATATGGCGCCTTCCGGAACCCTCACAAAGTCCAAATGTGCTGCGGAAACAATGGGCGTGATCTAACGTCCATTGTCTCCACACGGTGATGCAGCGGTTAGCACTCCTGTCTCATTGTGCCAGTGACCGGGAATCGGTTCCTGGCATGGGTCAGTGTCTGTGTGGAGTGTGCACAGTCTCCCCATGTCAGCGTGGGTTTCCTCCAGATGCTCCGGTTTACTCCCACACTCCAAAAATGTGTGGACTAGGTGGATTGGCCATGGTAAATTGCCCCTTAGTGTCCAAAGATCTGCAGGTTAGCCATGGTAAATTGCCCCTTAGTGTCCAGGATGTATAGGCTAGGGGGATAGGTGGTGTAAATCTATAGGGTTACGGGGAGAGGGCCTGAGTAAGATACTCTGTCAGAGAGTTGGTGCAAACTCGCTGGGCTGAGTGGCCTCCTTCAGCATTGCAGGGATTCTATGATTTATTACTGGCCATTCATGCCACGCTCCCGCTACAGCCAGGTCGGAGAATTTGGTGCTCTGCCACATTTCCATTCTCCGCAACGGGATGGAAAATCCTGCTGGCATGGATGGCCGTAACGTCCCAGTCAATGAAGCGTTTTTGTAGTTAGTCACTCTTGTAAGGTAGGGGATGGGACAGCCAATTTGTGCACAGCAACGTCCCGGAAATGGTCATGCGGTAACGATCAAATAATATGCTTTTAGCTGTTGGTTAATTGAGGGATAACTACTGTTCGGGCCATTAGGGAGAAATGCTTCTTTGACACAGTGCCTTGTGTTCTTTTGAACCCACCTGAGAATGCAGACAGGACCTCAGTTCAGCATTCTATCTGAAAGAAGACTCTTCCAACAGCGTAACACCCGCTTGCTAGAGGACCTAAATTATTTTGATTTGATTTTATTTATTATTGTCACGTGTATTTTTATACAGCAAGAAGTATTGTTTCTTGTGTGCTAGACATACAAAGCATACTGTTCATAGAGAAGGAAAGGAGACAGTGCAGAATGTAGTGTTACAGTCATAGCTAGGGAGTAGAGAAAGAACAACTTAATGTGAGGTAAGTCCATTCAAAAGTCTGATGGCAGCAGGGAAGAAGCTGCCCTTGAGTCGGTTGGTACGTGACCTCAGACTTTTGTATGTTTTTCCCATGGAAGAAGGTGGAAGAGAGAATGTCTGGGGTGTGTGGTGTCCTTGATTATGCTGGCTGCTTTTCCAAGGCAGTGGGAAGTGTAGACAGTGTCAATGCATGGGAGGTTGGTTTACGCAATTGACTGGGCTACATTCACAACCCTTTTGTAGTTCCTTGCGGTCTTGGGCAGAGCAGAAACCATACCAAGCTGTGATGCAAACAGAAAGGATGTTTTTCTACGATGCATCTGCAGAAGATGTAAAAGATTATGCTCCCAAATTGCTGATGTGACCTTTAATCTGTGACCTTCTGACTCCACTGAACCATTTCTAATGTCCAGCACAATGAGAGTACCTCATTCACCCTCATTTTTGGAGTGCGATTTTAAGTGCACGGCCATGCAGAATGACTTTAAGGTGTTGAGTTGTCCATGGGAGTGTTCGGATTGGCTGCACAGCACCATATGGTGCCTCAACTAAATACTAAAATTCATTTCTTGCACTTTTACATACAGTCTAGTCTGACGGTGAGCAAACTGCAGCCTGGGGAGTTGGGGGGCTAGGCCTGTGCAGCCTATCTGGGTTCTGAGTGTGGCCCCCACCAGACATTTTATTGACCATTACCCAGGCGCGGGGTTGCTGCTGATTTCCATCCATGTAGTTTTTTTCCCTCCCAGTGTGACTGAAGCGATTCGCACTTAAAGCAAGGTGAAGTGAGGTGCGTGCTGATTGCTCACAACACTGACTGTGAGAGCCATGCACTCCCTCTGTGTCCAAAGTGTCAATATTTATTTTGTTTTTAACCATTTGAAGTTGATGATTATAGGATCAGATGTGGGAATGTTCATTGATGATTGCACAATGTTCAGCACTATTTGCGACTCCTCAGATACTGAAGCATTTCATGTTCAAATGCAACAAGATCTGGACAATACCCAGGCTTGGGCTGACAAGTGGCAATTAAAATACATGCCACACAAATGTCAGGCAATGCTGGTCACCAATGACACTTTAACCATCGCCCCTTGACACTCAATGGTATAACCATCACTGAATCCCCTACTGACAACATCTTCGGGGCTACCATTGACCAGAAACTCAAATGAACTTGACAGGAAATTTGGCATGTCAGCTACGACTCTCACCAGCTTTTACAGGTGCACCATAGAAAGCATTCTTCCTGGTTATATCACAACTTGTTATGGCTCCTGCTCTGCCCAAGACAACAAGGAGCTACAAAAGGTTGAGAATGTAGCCCAATCCATCACACAATCCAGCCTCCCGTCCATTGACACTGTCGACATTTCCCACTCACTCGGAAAAGCAGCCAGCATAATCAAGGTCCCCACGCACCCCAGAGATACTCTCTTCCATCTTCTTCCATTGGGAAAAAGATACAAAAGCCTGAGGTCATGCACCAACTGACACAAGATAAACTTCTTCCCTGCTGCCATCAGACGTTTCAATGGACTTACCTCACATTAAGCTGATCTTTCGCTACACCCTAGCTATGACTGTGGTGGACTATGGGAAGGCCTGTGGACCTTGGGTGGGATCTTGCAATTTCGGGACAAGCGAGGCCACAAAATCCAGAATGTAAGAGCACTATAGAAAATGAGAGAAGCCCATCACTCAAGTAAAGTTTACATTTCAGCAACAATGTGTTTGCGTTGATCAGGGTACATAGGAGACTTACAAGAATATGGCCAGAAATGGAGAATTTCCAGCTCTGAGGAAAATTTGGAACAAGAGACGAACTGGAGTTTTAATTGACAAGTACAACATTCTGAGGGACCTACAGAAAGTGGATAGGAAGGGATAATTCCCCTGAGCAGAGAGGAAGGCAACCAGGAAGCACAGATTTATGGGGCAGGGAGTGCCCGTCCACAGTTCCCTAAAAGTGGCAGCACAGGTGACCAAGGTGACTCAGAAAGCATATGGCATGCTTACATTTCAGCTGGGACATTGAGTACAAGAGTTGGAAAATCATGTTTAGCTGCATTTGGAGTCTTGTGTGCAGTTCTGGTCACCACACGACCAGAATGATTTAGAAGCTTTGGAGAGAATACAAAGAAGGTTCGCCCAGATGTTGCCTGGTCTCGAGGGTGTTGGCTATGAGGAGAGGTTGAATAAACTAGGATTGTTTTCACCGGAAAGACAGAGGCTGAGGGGAGACCCAACTGAGGTCAGTAAAATTATGGGAGATGTAGATAGGATGGATAGCCAGAGGCTTTTTTACCCCAGCGTGGGAATGTCAATTACATGGGGACACAGGTTTAAGGGGAGAGGGTAAAAGTTTAAGGGAGATGAACGTGGGGAAGTTTCTCACGCAGATTGGAGGATGCCTAGAATGTGCTGCCAGAGGAGGTGGTGGAAGCAGGCACATTGGCAACATTTAAGAGGCATCTGGACGGTACATGAACGGGGAGCAAATAGAGGGAAACTGGGCCAATAAGGGCAGAAAGTTTTTTTGTGTTTAGTTAGGGCATCATGATCAGCACAGGCTTGGAGGAGCCGATGGGCTGGTTTCTGCTGTAATTTTCTTTGTTCTTGATTTTCCACATTCCCCCAAGAGCATTTTTCACAGCAGCAGAGGGGTCTGAAGATCCCTAGTCCCCAGGGCATTACCCTGGCTCTCTGTATTACCAGCCCAGTGACAATACCACTGTGCTACTGCTGACTTCAGCGGTAGGGGAACTGGGGATGATTGTCTTCAGCCAGAGAATACTGGGGATTGGGAATTTACTTTCTAAAGGAGTGGCAGAGAGCAAAACTCTCATCCCATTGCAATAAAGCACTGGGAGCTGTTGAAGTATATTAGGCTTGATAGCCCCTTTTGGGTTGCCACCTTCTGCACTGCACATTTTCCATACCATGGGTCCACTTGAGAGGGTAGAGGAGACTCTGAGACGTAGACATAGAATCCCTACATTGCAAAAGGAGGCCATTTGACCCATTGAATCTGCACCGACCACAATCCCACCCAGCCCTATCTCCGTATCCCCACGTATTGGCATTGCTAGTTCCCCTGACACTGAGTCACAATTTAGCATGGCCAATCCACCTAAATCGTGCATCTTTAGACTGTAGGAGGAAACCAGAGCACCCGGATGAAACACACGCAGACAAGGGGAGAATGTGCAAACTCCACACAGACAATGACCCAAGCCGGGAATTGAACCCGGGTCCCTGGCGCTGTGAGGCAGCAGTGCTAACCACTGTATCACCGTACTGCCTGGTTTGACATTACATCTAAAGAATACGTCTCAGACAGTGTAGCACTTTGACCTTACTGTTCACTAGAGCGTCAGCCCAGATAAATTTTAAGTTTATTTATTAGTGTCACAAGTGGGCTTACATCAACATTGCAATGAAGTCACAGTAAAAATCCTCTAGTCGCCACACTCTGGCACCTGAGGGAGAATTTAGCATGACCACTGCACCTAACCAGCATTTCTTTCGGACTGTGGGAGGAAACCAGAGCGTCCGGAGGAAACCCACACAGACACGGGGAGAACATGCAGACTCCACACAGGCAGTGACTCAGGTTGACCTTGGATCCCTGGCACTGTGAGGCAGAAATGCTAACCACTGTGCCACTGTGGCGAAGTCACTGCCAACAGACAACAGAGCCTGTACTGCACAATTTCTTAATTGCTTGTAAAATGCTTTTCACTGCCCGGGGCTGTCTAAATCCGAGTCCCTCTCTTTTCTTCTTTGCCTCACGGGAGCTCAATCAGACACTTGGTCCGCGGCCATTAAAAGATGTCAGGAGTGGGGATGGAAGCTTAAATATTTTTCATTTCACATTCGTTTTTCAAGAACATGTAAACACACTGGCAAATCTGTCCAGTTAAAACAAAGAGGAAAGCTATTGGCAAATCACCAGAACGTGAAGTGTTGGCCGAGGTGCTCTCATCTTTCTCAGCTCATGGACTTCATTATGTTCCCGGCAACCTTCAGAGGAGCTGCTTGTTTGAAGTGGTTGATTACACTTCCTGCGTCGGGAGGGGAGGGGAGGGATTGGGGGGGTGGGGGGTGGTGCTGGTGGTGGAGAGGGGGGAAGTGGGAGGGTGGGGGTGGTAAAGGTCAAATGTTTGTTCATTTTGTGAACTATGTTCGGGCGACCTTGTCGAACACTCGTTTCTGCTCAGTCGTCAATAAAATGCTTGTTTTGGTTTGGTAGAATCATTGAATCCCCACAGTGCCAAAAAGTGACCACTCATCCCATTGAGCCCACCCTGACAACAATCCCACCCTATCACCATAACCTCACGCATCCACCCTGCCATCCCCCTGACACCAAGCAGCAATTTAGCACAGCCAATCTACGTAACCTACACATCTTTGGACACTAAGGGGCAATTTAGCATGGCCAATCCACCTAACCTACACATCTTTGGACACTAAGGGGCAATTTTGCATGGCCAATCCACTTAACCCGCACATCTTTGAGTGCAACGAGTCAGAGACGCGATTGACAGTGGATGGTAGCTATTCTCAAAGACTCAGAAGCTGAGTCTGGATTTTAAACAGCCTGCTGGCGTCTGAAAGCAGGAAGGCAAATCTTCCTCTGTGGGTTGGTGGGACTGGGGTCTGCATTTTGCCAGGAGCTGGCCAACCAGAATTCCGTCGCGAAGTTAGCTACACCAAAATTCAGCACCATCATCCAAACGGAAGACACACAACTGATTAAATTCCTCCCCATTTTATTCTTGCTGCCTGAATCAAGAGTATCTGCGCCCGTACTTCTCAGAGTCGCTGAACAATATGACCAGTGGAAGTGGATGCGGGCAGGGCTGGAAGCCTGAACTCATTTTGCAAGCCCTGGCTGCAAACTGCATTCCCCAGATTCCTCCAACTGAGATTGTAATGTTGTGAGAGAAACAGTTTTAAGTCACTGTTATATTTGCAATAACTATGCCCTGTAAAAGTCCTGGGCGGAATTTTACAAGATTGGGTCTATTGTGAAAATGGGCAAGTTCCAGGTCCATGTTTTGGGTGGGTTTTCACACCCAATCTTTTGAACTCTGTCTGTGAAAAGATGGACTGGTCAGTTTCTAGCCAGAGAGGCTATGGGCAGACAGCAAATTCAGCAGACAGCCTGTAGAGGGCGGTATTGCACATGTGCAGACCTTTGATGCTGCACATGTGCATTGATGGCAACAGAGGTCCGACAGATAGAGAGAGCACTGTCAGACCCTGCTGCTGCAGGTAGCCTCAACCAGCAGCCCCTTCTCCTCAATTGTGGGAGCCCGTGGCCCGAGATGCAGCCAGCACCCGCACCCCGCCCCACCCCCCCATCCAGACCTTTCCCTCCCCCCTACAATTGCAAGCAGAGTGGCAGCAGCCCTCCCCACACTCATTGGCCCCACCCGCCATGGCCTCCCATCGGCCCTGCCCCCATTGGACCCACCCCCACTGGCCCAGTCCCCAGGCACTGCTCCCATTGGCCTCACCCCCATTGGTCCAGCCCCTAGGCATAGCCCAGTGGATGGTGCCAAGGTGCCCAGTGGGCATTTCTCATGGGCCTGGTTGGCACTGCCAAGGTGCGAGAGAGGCATTGCCATTGCGGCACTGTGTAAGGGACACCCTCACCTTGCCCTCAGTCTTAAATGGCTTCTGGTTCCACCAGAAAAGCTAACACAACTGTTCCAAGTTCATGGGGAGCAGGAGAGAACTCAAGTAAGCTTGGATGATCGCGAGCTGGGCTCACTGAGTGTATGTAAAGCAGCCTTTAAATAAATTCAAATAAATTAATCAGCTTATTGCCCATTTCCAGCGTGAGGGCGATTGCGTCATAAATCCGGGTACCATAATATCGCAAAAGTTGAGTATTCGGGTGTGATCTTGATTTCGGGCGATGGGCGGAGTGAGCCAGTAAAATTCAGTCCATTATCTTCCCTCAAATGAGTAGTATTGGAGTTCTATGAGGATGTGTCTAGGGCGGTGGATAGAGGAGAGCCGGTGGATGTGGTCTTTCTTGATTTTCAGAAGGCGTTTGACAAGGTACCTCACAAGAGGTTATTGCAGAAGGTAAGGGGGCATGGAGTTGGGGGTAGGGTGTTAGCGTGGATAGGGGATTGGTTGTCAAATAGGAGGCAGAGAATTCCAGAGATTCACCACCCTTTGAGTGAAGAAGTTCCTCCTCAACTCCGTTCTAAACCGTCCCCCCTTTATCTTGAGGCTGTGCCCCCTAGTCCTACTGTCCTTTCTGAGCGGGAAGAGTCTCTCCACCTCTATCCTATCCATCCCATTCATCATCTTATACATCTCAATGAGATCTCCCCTCATTCTTCTAAACTCTAACGAGTACAAGCCTAGTTTATTCAGCCTCTCCTCATAGCTCAACCCCCTCAACTCTGGTATCAGCCTAGTAAACCTCCTCTGCACTCCCTCCAAGGCCAAAATATCTTTGCGCAGGTGCGGCGCCCAAAACTGCACACAGTACTCCAGCTGCGGCCTCACCAATGCCCTATACAGCTGCAGCAAGACCTCCCTACTTTTATATTCAATCCCCCTCACTATGAAGGCCAGCATCCCATTCGCCTTCCTGACCACCTGCTGCACCTGCAAGCTGGGTTCTTGCGACTCATGCACAAGGACCCTGAGGTCCCTCTGCACCGTCGCCTGCTGCAGTTTTTCGCCACATAAGTAATAGTCCTTCCTACCATTATTCCTACCAAAGTGGACCACCTCACACTTGCCAACATTAAATTCCATTTGCCATTTCCTGGCCCATTCGCCCAGCCTATCTAGATCCTTCTGCAGACTCTCCACGCCCTCCGCACAATTTGCCGTTCCCCCAATCTTGGTGTCATCAGCAAATTTCGACACCCTACACTCAGTTCCCTCCTCCAGATCATCTATATAAATGGTAAAAAGCTGAGGCCGCAGCACCGACCCCTGGGGCACTCCACTAGTCACCATCCGCCAATCCGAATAGCACCCGTTGACCCCCACTCTCTGCCTCCTATTTGACAACCAATCCTCTATCCACGCTAACACCCTACCCCCAACTCCATGTCCCTCGACCTTCTGCAATAACCTCTTGTGAGGTACTTTGTCAAACGCCTTCTGAAAATCCAGAAAGACCACATCCACCGGCTCTCCTCTATCTGCCGCCCTAGACACATCCCCATAGAACTCCAGTAAATTTGTCAGACACGACTTCCCTTTAATGAAACCATCCTTATTTTTTTTCTCAAAGTGGTGTAATATACAGCGGGAAAAGTCAGCAAGTCAGCTGGCAGAGCTGCTCCCCCATTTTTCCACCAACAATGACATTCTGAAAACAACTCGGAAAATTGAGCCTTTGGTTAAAGTTGGAGTGTGTTAAAGGTGCAAAGAAAGCCCAGGGGGCAGAGAGAGATAGGAAGGCAATTTCATTTCTTGGGTCCAGGCCGCTTTTGATTTGGTTTGATTTGCTTATTGTCACATGTATTGGATGGGACGCAGTGAAAAGTATTGTTTTTTGCACGCCACACAGACAAAGCATACCGTTCATAGAGTGCATAGGGGAGCAGGAAAGGAGAGGGTGCAGAATGCAGTGTTATAGTTAAAAGCAAGTGTGCAGAGAAAGATCAACTTAATGTAAGGTTGGTCCATTCAAAAGTCTGACGGCAGCTGGGAAGAAGCTGTTCTTCAGTTAATGTCAGCCTACGTGCGACACTAATAAATTAACTTTTTTTTAACTTGGGTATTAATACAACCCCTCCCAATCCCCCTGCTACCCACCCCCCCCACCACTTCCTCCTGATCCACCCCCCCAACTTTCCTACCTTGCCAGCATGATGCTGTGGGATCCACCATCCTTCATTTTTTCTCAGTGTTGTACTATAGAGCGGGAGGTTGGTATGTGACCTCAGACTTTTGTATCTTTTCCCCGATGGAAGAAGGTGGAAGAAAGAATGTCCACGGTGCGCGGGGTCTCTTTATAGAATCATAGAATCCTACAGTGCAGAAGGAGGCCATTTGGCCCATTGAGCCTGCACCGACTTCAATACCACCTAGAGCCTATCCCCAAAACCCCATGTATCTAACCCCCCGACACTAAGGGGCAATTTAGTATGGCCAATCCATCAACCAGCATGTCTTTTAGACTGTGGGAGGAAACCGGAGCACCAGAGGAAATCTATGCAGACACAGGGACAATGACCCAAGGCTGGAATTGAACCTGGGTCCCTGGCACTGTGAGGCGGCAGTGCTAACCACTGTGCCACCCGCTCTTGATTGTGCTGGCTGCTCTTACGAGGCAATGGGAAGTGTAGACAGAGTTAGTGGGTGGGAGGCTGCTTTGCCTGATGGTCTGTACCAACTCTCCTTTCAGCCTTCTTTTCTCCGAGGAAAATGTTCTCAACTTCTCCAAACTGTCATATGTTCATATCTCATATTTTGTTTGACCATGAAATGTCCTGGGAAGCTTCATTACATTAGGGCTATTATAAAATATCGATTCTGCAGGAGGGTCAGTTAGATCCGAAACATTAACTCTGTTGCTCTCTCCACAGATGCTGCCAGACCTGCCGAGTTTATTTCTTTTAAATGTCTGTTGTGCCAAATAAATATTAATCTTCCTTTTGGTAAAAAACAATAGAACTTCCCTGTTTACAGTACAGTAATGCTTGCTCCTGCAGCTCAATCAGAATTGGTACGCATGGTTTATGTACTGTACGTTATATCTTATGCGTTTGGATTGGAAACAATTTAAAAACACTGGTATAAACAGGGCCTTTAGATAAGTGCTTGTTTGGAGTAGGGTTCTGTTCTTTTCTCCATCTGAATGCAATTTTGCTTGGAAAAAATGCTAATGCTTCAGCTGAACCCTGACGAAATGTGATCTGGGAACCAAGTTGAAGTGTGGTACTCAGTGGGAATCATAAACATTTCATCCGACATCAAAGCTGCTGTGTCTTCGAGGCTGGCCTCACATCACTGGGCCACTCTTGCGTGAAATCTGTGCGAAGTGAGTATTGGCACATCCCACTCACTCCCTATCGGCCATCTATGGCTCAAAGCAAAATGGACATTCTCAACAGCAGGGACCTCAGTGAATTTGAATGAAAACCGGCTACCAAAATAGGCCCTGGGCTGGGCAGGAAACTCAATAGGGTGGGTTGCAATAGAGTCATAGAGGTTTACACAGAATGGAAACCGGCCCTTCAGCCCAACTTGTCCATGCCGTTAGAATGTAACCGATGACAACTTTGTATCGGATGTAATGTGACCAATGGGATCAAGATGTAAGGGTCAGGTGACCCAGTAAACCATGAAACCAATTACAGAATAATGTGCAGAGTGATGTAATAGTCAGCTGACCAGCTGACTCACTATAAATAAGAATCTATTTAGATTTGTGGAGAGTGGCCCAAGGCGAGGCCCCAAGTTTGGAGTAATAATGACTGGAGTTTTGTTGTATTTTCATTTTCTGCATTTTGAAGAGCTCTTTCTGAAGAAACATTGGTAGCAGAGGAAAACCCATCATAACTTGGTGTTTGTCTCTGCCAGAACCATGGCAGAAGGTAAAAGTAAATCAGTGGGATCAAATTGTCCCCTTGCCTTTTCAGATGCCGAACCATGTCGACAATGGAAGGCGATGGTGGAAATGTGGACCCTTGTCACCACAATAACAACAAAAAAGCAAGGTGTGACATTAGCCTTGTTGCTTCCCAATTAGGAGCAAGATATGAAGCAAATTATTTTCCGATTGGACTGCTGATGTCCTGAATAGAGAGGAAGAGCTGCAGTGTAAAGGTCCTTTTACTCCATACTGACTGGTCTCGGATGCCACTGTGGGTGTCTCTCTCCTGCAGGTGTTCAAACCACAACCCGGAAGTTTCACACTGGGACAGCTTCACAAGAGAGATGGAGAAAAACTCACTGTTTATTCCTGGACCAGGTTAAAGTCCAGCAGGTTCATTTCCCCTTCATCAGGTGAGTGAGGACAACGCCGCGAAAGCTCATTCTACCAAATAAACCTGTTGGACTTTAACCTGGTGTTGTGAGACTACTTATTGTGCCCACCCAATCCAACGCCGGCAACTCCACATCATGTTCATTCCTGACCAGTGAGCTTATGCCACACGAGTTACCCTGCCTGTCAAGAATGACTGTATGTCTCTCTTTCTTGTAGGTAGTGAAATAAAACCTAGCAGTGCCACACTGGGACAGCTGCACAAGACAGAGAGAGAGAGGAACCACTGTCTATCCCTGACCAGTAGACCTCCTTGAGTGAGCAGTTTCGAAGTGCATGGACCCACTACGGTTCTGTATCCCAGAATTATGTTCTGGCTTTTTAGTGGCTCACCAAGATGGGCGATAAGAGAGAGGGAGACTAGTCAAAGTAAATTTAAAAATAATTTATTCAAGAATAACTCCAACCAAACTCAGTCAATAAAACACAGACACTATGATATTATGCTGTGGAAAGAACTCTAACAACACAACATAAATCCTTCGCATTGCACGATTTATACAATTTACACAAATACAAGAAGAATCCTAAACCGCCCCTCAACCATTTACCTAATTGGGAGATTTCTGAAGGCTGACGGAACATACTCACCATTCCTCGGATTGTTTTAAGAACAAAAGTCCATGTTGCAGCTGAGAAAATAGTTGATGTCTTACTTGCTGCTGAATCTTCCTTGTTCTTTCCTCTGCCACAAAGAAGTTGTCTAGCTGGATACCTGAATTCACTCCTTTCCGACGTCACACAATCTCCTGCTCCGAACTTCACAGAACTCCGTGCTGCGTTAACCGCCGAAAGGTCAACCACCCCTGGCTCCTTCTTGGCCAGAGTTTGATTTTTTTTAAAAGGCAGTTCCCTTAACCAAATCAGCTGACTCCTCATCAGTCAGTTTCAGGACAATGGGATGCAAAGAGCTTACTGGATGAAACTGATTTGATCAGTCTCAATGGCAAAGAGCCCAAACTGTTTTAGGAGGTATCTGATGGGCTGCTAAGTGTCCCGAGGTGGTTTCCTGGAACTGCTTAATGTTTTCCCATTAGTGGAGGCATTATTCTATATAGCTGGGATAAAACTCGTTGCATTGTCCCTCCTGTAGTTGGTCAGCGCTATTGACACCCATCTGCAAAATCTTGTCAGCTAGTTCTGCCACGACTCATGGCCCCCTTTGTTCGCTCCTCGGATGGTCTGGTGGGTGTTGTACATTCCGATATCTGGTTTGTAGCCCTTTTGCTTGAAGGTAACCATTTAAAATAACACTGTTTTTAAAATGTCCATTGTTCCAGTTGAAATTGGCCATGTTGTGTCAGGTTTAATATAATGTCCATGTATCCTGTGGAATTCATCCAAATGCTACATCTAACAACAGCTCCTACTACAATACTTAGATAAGTTTTACCAGAAAGATGGAGAATTATGAAGGATGGGTGATGTTTCACAGGATTAAGAGACAAGATACCCAATCCATGGAAGAGTATATTGTGCATTTTGATAGGAGCCGTAACAGGCTAATGAAATTTAATTTGGAGATTCCAGATGTATGATTGACCTTTAAGTTGTTGGACTGTGCATGTCTGTCACAAATCTTTTAGTAATGACTGGAAAACAATTAAGGGGAACAGAGCCCCTCTTTGATCAGGTGGCAGCATCAATGAAAACGTTTTTCAGGAAGCAATCCTTCCCTGCCACCTTGTTCAATACGGACTGGAATGCCATAGCGCCCAGAACGGAGGAGTCAATGGTGATTCAACCTCATGCCAGACCAAACGGTGCACAAAGGCCTTTAAACAGAGACAATTACGTTAATAACAGACCTAGTGCCAAAAACAGTTATAACTGATTTGAAAATGGAGAAAGAAGAATCACATGGGATACTGATAATAAAATTTTGACAGACAATGGAGGCGAATTCGCAAATGATGAGTTTCAAGGTATATATAAAAATTTAAATATTGTAATAAGGCATATTGCAGCAGAGAGCCCACTCAGCAATGACCCCTGTGAAAGGAATCACGCATAAGTAGATGACATGTTATCCACTTTGGTAGAAATAATAGTAGGAGGGATTATTATTTAAAGGGCGAAAAGCTGCAGCATGCTACGGTGCAGAGGGACCTAGGGGTCCTTGTGCATGAATCGCAAAAACCCAGTCTGCAGGTGATCAAGAAGGCGAATGGAATGTTGGCCTTTATAGCAAGGGGGATAAAATATAAAAGCAAGTCGGCCTTGCTGCAACTGTACAGGGCACTGGTGATGCCGCAGCTGGAGTACCACTGTGTGCAGTTTTGGTCCCCGCATTTGCGAAAGGACATATTGGCTTTGAAGGGAGTGCAGAGAAAGTTCACCAGGCTGATACCGGAGATGAGGGGGTTAGCTTATGAAGAGAGATTGAATAGACTGGGTCTGTACTCGTTAGAGTTTAGAAGGCTGAGGGTGGATCTTATAGAGACTTATAGAGACGGTGCAGAGGGACCTCGGGGTCCTTGTGCATGAGTCGCAAAAACCCAGCTTGCAGGTGCAGCAGGTGGTCAGGAAGGCGAATGGGATGCTGGCCTTCATAGCGAGGGGGATTGAATATAAAAGTAGGGAGGTCTTGCTGCAGCTGTATAGGGCATTGGTGAGGCCGCAGCTGGAGTACTATGTGCAGTTTTGGGCACCGCGCCTGCGCAAAGATATTTTGGCCTTGGAGGGAGTGCAGAGGAGGTTTACTAGGCTGATACCGGAGTTGAGGGGGTTGAGCTATGAGGAGAGGCTGAATAAACTAGGCTTGTACTCGTTAGAGTTTAGAAGAATGAGGGGAGATCTCATTGAGACGTATAAGATGATGAATGGGATGGATAGGATAGAGGTGGAGAGACTCTTCCCGCTCAAAAAAGACAGTAGGACTAGGGGGCACAGCCTCAAGATAAAAGGGGGGCAGTTTAGAACGGAGTTGAGGAGGAACTTCTTCACTCAAAGGGTGGTGAATCTCTGGAATTCTCTGCCCGTTGAAGTGGTGGAGGCTGCCTTGCTAAATATTTTTAAGACGTGGGTTGATGGGTTTTTGATAAGAGAGGGGATTCAGGGTTATGGGGAGAGGGCGGGAAAGTGGAACTGAGCAGCGACAGATCAGCCATGATCTTATTGAATGGCGGGGCAGGCTCGAAGGGCTAGATGGCCTACTCCTGCTCCTATTTCTTATGTTCTTATGTTCTTATGACTTACAAGATACTGAAGGGGCTAGATAGGGTAGAGGTAGAGAGATTCTTCCCACTTAGAAGGATAGCAGAACTAGAGGGCACAGCCTCAAGATAAGGGGGGGGCAGGGGGGCGCCAGTTTAGAATGGAGTTGAGGAGGAACTTCTTCACTCAAAGGGTGGTGAATCTCTGGAATTCTCTGCTCATTGAAGAAGTGGAGGCTACCTCGCTGAATATATTTAAGTCACGAGTAGATAGGTTTCTGATAAACAAGGGAATTAAGGGTTATGGGGAGAAAGCGGGAAAGTGGAACTGATCCACTTCAGATCAGCCATGATCTTATTGAATGGCGGGGCAGGCTCGAAGGGCTAGATGGCCTACTCCTGTTCCTATTTCTTATGTTCTTATGTTTCTTATGTTCTTATGTTGCAGAAAGTTTTGGCGGATCAGCTGGGCTGTAAATTGCAGTTTGCATTAGCATGGGCAGTGCGCGTGAAAAATTCATTACAAATGGTGGGAAGCTATAGTCCATACCAGTTGGCATACTGGAGGAGTATTAACTCCCGCATCAGTATTAACACATGCTCCCCCGGCACTAGAAGGGACAAGCATTAGCTCCATGTTTTCTGCATACCTAAACGCTATGCATGCAGGGAGAAAAGCCTTCATTAAGGCTGAGGTTTCAGAACGGATAGGAAGGGCCCTAAGGCATCGCATAAGAATATTGGGGGTATGCTTTGAGAAAAGGGATAGGGGCTACTATAGAAGACAGGGCAAAAAAGAATGGAAAGGGCCCAGGAAAGTGATAGCAATAGACTGCAGGTAGTTATAGTACAACACAGTAACCAGGCAGTGCGAGCCCACTCTTCGAAAGTAGTGGGACTTGGCTATGAATTTGGAGCATCTGAATAAGATGCAGAAGTGCAGGAGGCATAAATACTGGCTCAATATCCAAGAACGAGGGCAAGAAGCCAAAGTGATAGGTTGGGAATATGGGGTGGACAGATGGAAACAAAAAAAGGGTGACCTAAATCCTGAAGATGAGACAATAAGCATTCGTGAACCCAGGAAAAAGTTACAAATCTGTGACCAAAGGTGTGTCAACAGACGAGAGCGGTCTGAGAGTAGCAACCCTGACTGAAACAGACATGGCAGTAGAGGCTGGAGCTTAACGATGAAGGCTAGAATCAAACCAATGATAGGAGTAGGAGCGAAGCCCCCATGACAAGTATTGATAGTTGCAAGCAAAATGGAGCTCACAGAAGTATGAGAGGTCAAACAAAGGGACCTGAACAATTGAAAGGAGTTTGGGGTGTACACCGAGGTACCAGATGAAGGGCAGCCTGCTTTGTCCTACAGGTGGGTTTGCATAGAGAAAGTTTTGCAAGAAGGGACGTATAAAGCTAAAGCCAGATTAGTGTCTGTGGGTAGGAGAGACGTTAGGGTTGATTCACCCACATCTGGGAAAGTGATGCTGAAAATGTCTTTCGCTGTTCTGGCATCTAATAATTGGATGTATAAATCAATTGCTGTCAAAGCAGCATTTCTGCAGGGCAAAATATTTCAGACAAGTTTTCTTGAGGCCGCCCAAGGAAGCAGAGACATTTGTGGAAATTGAACAAATGCATGTATGGGTTAAGTGATACATCAAGGATTTGGCATTTCTCTGTACGATCTGTATTGAAGACTGGCTGTGTCCAGTTAAAAGCAGATCCCGCAACGTTTTACTGGAAGGCTAAAGGAAAATTAGCTGGAATTTTTATAATACATGTGGATGATTTCCTAAGAGGTAACACAGAAGAATTTGAAAGAAGGATAATTGAGAAGCTCAAAACAGAATTTAAAGTAAGGAGTCAAGCAGCTGGTGTTTTTCAATATCTTGGTCTTGATATCCCACAAAGTACATCTGGTGTAAAGATGAGTGAACAGGGATATCTAAGCAGTATTGGTCCCATTCCCATCGTAAGAGGTCTCACAACACCAGGTTAAAGTGCAACAAGTTTATTTGGTAGCACAAGCTTTTGGAATGTTTCTTATTCTTCAGGTGAATGAAGAGTGAAGACAGGGCCAACAAAAAAGAAACAGAGTTGTTGAGGCGTATGATAGGAGAGCTAAATTGGCTCTGCACACAGACGAGACTAGATGGGAGCTATAATGTCCTAGAGCTCAGTAACATGCTGAAGTGCGCCACAGTCAGAGAGACCTTGCAATAAAACATTTAAAAAGTTAAAATTAGATTAAATTCCCAGCACTAGGAGAACCGGAAGATATGAAATTGGTTGTGTTTTGTGATGCTTCACATGCCAATCTACCAGGTGGACATTCGAGCGGTGCTGGATTCATAATATTCCTGGTAGGTAAGGAAGGAAAATGTTGCCCCTTGGCCTGGGAAGAAAATAAAATGTAAAGGGTGGTCAAAAGCACATTGGTGGTTGAAACCCTAGCTTTAGTGGAGGCATTGGATATGACGATATATTTGTCTGACACATTAATAGAATTATTTTTTATGGGCACATCAGGTAAGAAAGCACCAAGTGAATGTTACGTGGACTGTCGGTCTTTATGGGACAATGTTTACTCAACAAAAAGTGTAGCAGAAAAACGACTAAGAATTGGTTTGGCCAGCATTAAGCAAATGCTGGAAAACAAGGAAGTTTCTTAACTTAACTGGGTCAGTACAAATCTACAGGTATCTGACTGTTTAACAAAAAGGGGTGCAGGTACTGGAAACTTATTAAGAATACTGGAGAATGGTTGTCTAAATTATTCTGAAAAAAAATTTTTTAAAAAATAAAAGAAGTCTGTTAGAATGTAACCAGTGATGACTTTGTATTGGATGTAATGTGACCAATGGGAACAGGATGTAAGGGTCAGGTGACCCAGTAAACCATGGAACCAATTATAGTGTGATGTAATAGTCAGCTGACTAGCTGACTCACGAGAAGTAAGAACGTTTTGAAATGTGAAGAGCTTGAAATGGCCCAGGGCAAGGTCCCGAGTTTGGAGTAATGATGGGCCCGATTTTCCCATCATGACCTGCAACTTTTCTGGCGGGTCTGGTTGGGAGAATTGCATTGTCGGCCTTTTTCCAGGATTTGTGCATGTGCCGGGAATGTCTTCCAGAGCTGGAGAACAGTCGCAGTTAGGATCGCGCTGGGAACCGGCAGGAAGACAGGTAAATCATTTGAACTTGTTTTTAATGCGGTTTAAGTATGTTTTGCATGTTGTTATCGGGCCCGGCATCGAACTTGCCATGCCTGATTGAATCTCCCACTCTGCCAGGAATACTTCCTTCCGGTGGGGTTTAGAGTAGCTTCCAGTTAGGGGAACAGTGGGAGACCCCCATCAGATGGGCAGGAGGGTGGTGCTCTTTAGGCATGGGCACCCTAGCAGTGCCAGCCTGTGCTCCTTGGCAGTACCCAAGGGGCAAAGTGCCTATTCCCAGGGGACACCTTGGCACTGCCCACTGGACATGGGGCAGTGCCAAGGGGGTGGAACCTATTGTGGGAGGGGCCTAGGGGGTGATTGATGGGGTTGGGAGGTCCTGCTGTCACTCTGGATGGGGATTGGTCTGGGATGGAGGGAGGCCAGCGATGGGGGTGGTCCCCCAGTTGAGGGGGGGGGGGGGGTCTGCTGGGGGGAGGAGGGGGTGATTGCCACTGCTTGGGAAAGTGGGGGAAGCTGGACATTGGGGTTCTCTGGGACGGGGGAGGGGGGTGTGTAAGGGCTGGCTTGGGAATTGTGGAGCCTGTGTAACATAAGAACATAAGAAATAGGAGCAGGAGTAGGCCATCTAGCCCTTCGAGCCTGCCCCGCCATTCAATAAGATCATGGCTGATCTGTCGTGGCTCAGTTCCACATTCCCGCCCTCTCCCCATAACCCTTAATCCCCTCTCTTATCAAAAACCCATCAACCCGCGTCTTAAAAATGTTGAGCGAGGCAGCCTCCACCACTTCAACGGGCAGAGAATTCCAGAGATTCACCACCCTTTGAGTGAAGAAGTTCCTCCTCAACTCCGTTCTAAACCGCCCCCCCTTTATCTTGAGGCTGTGCCCTCTAGTCCTACTGTCTTTTCTGAGCGGGAAGTGCCTCTCCACCTCTATCCTATCCATCCCATTCAACATCTTATATGTCTCAATGAGATCTCCCCTCATTCTTCTAAACTCTAACGAGTACAAGCCTAGTTTATTCAACCCCCTCAACTCCGGAATCAGCCTAGTAAACCTCCTCTGCACTCCCTCCAAGGCCAAAATATCCTTGCGTAAGTGCGGCGATCAAAACTGCACACAGTACTCCAGCTGTGGCCTCACCAATGCCCTATACAGCTGCAGCAAGAGTCCAGCAGGATAATGTTTTCACACAGACGATGGTGAATGTTCGGCACAAGCTGCCAGAGACAGTAGTAGTGACGGGTATAATTTTGTCTTTTAAAAAGCATTTGGACTAAAACCCATTATTAGGAGCAGGAGTAGGCCATTTGGCCCCTTGAGCCTACTCTACCATTCAATAAAATCATGGCTGATCTTTTTGTGGACTCAGCGCCACTTACCCAACAACTCATCATAACCCTTAATTCCTTTACTGTTCAAAAATTTATCTATCCTTGCCTGAAAAACATTCAATGATGTAGCCCCAACTGCTTCACTGGGCAGGGCATTCCACATATTCACAACCCTTTGGGTGATGAAGTTCCTCTGCAACTCAGACCCAAAGCTGCTTCCAAAAGCTTCAATGGAGAATCAAATTGGACAGGATGCAAAGTGAGTGCTTTAACCAATTTGGTCGATTACCCAACAGTCAGGCTTTAGGCTAACATACAATACACGGTTAGCGGAAATAGCTCTCACTCAACTACAATTCATACCTTCATATGATATTTCTAAGATGCTTTGAAAGTTTACCAGGTTAATTCTTGGGATGGCAGGTTCGTCATATGAGAAGAAAATAAGTCCATTAGGATTGTTTTGTTTGCAGTTTAGAAGATTGAGAGATGTCATAGGAACACACAAACTTCTAACAGGGAATTTTTTTTTTATTCATGGGACATTAGCATCGCTGGCTCGATCAGCATTTATTGCCCATCCCAAGTTGCCCCTTGAGAAGGTGGTGGTGAGCTGCCTTCTTGAATCGCTGCAGTCCATGTGCTGTGAGTTGCCCCACAATGCCGTTGAGGGAATTCCAGGATTTTGACCCAGCGACTGCGAAGGAATGGCCAATTATATTTCCAAACCGGGATAGAGAGTGGCTTGGAGGGGACTTTGCAGGTGGTAGTGTTCCAATGTGTCTGCTCCCCTTGTGGCCGTGGGTTTGGAAGGTGCTGTCTAAGGATGTCTTGTGATTAGACGGGATAGACTCAAAAAGAATGGACAGAATTCTCCCATCCTGCCATCACTGGAATTTTAGTGACGGATTGCGGAGAATGTGAAACGTCATTGACGGTTGGGCAGGAATTTCCAGCTTTTAGACCAGCAGGGCTGGAGAATTCCGCTCAATGTTCCCGATGGTGAGGAGAATCCAGAACAAGGGGTCATAGTTTGAGGATAAGGGGCAAACCTTTTAAAACTGAGGTGAGGAGAAATTTCTTCACCCAGAGGGTGGTGAATGTGTGGAATTCACTCCCACAGAAAGCAGTCGAGGTTTAAATGTGTGAATTCAAGAAGAAATTAAGTTCATGGGACATGGAGGGGGGTGGAAGTGGGGAATCAGGATATTGAATTTGATGATCAGCCATGATCAAGGTGAATGGCGGAGTGGTGAAAAGTGAGTCCGCTAAGGCCCAAATCTCACATCTAGGACCTGGCAAAATAGCGCCACACAATGGGAAAATACAGGGTCGTCTGAGACTGCCCGGAACTCACCACCAGAAAAGAGATTGTCTGATTTCTGGCCATGAGTATACTCTACCGTAAATTTGTATCCCCCAGAGAACTATCGAATAGAACTCGTGAGTAGCTCATTCATTCCCTGGAGCTTGTTCCATTATTCAAATAAATCATTGCTGGTCTATAACCCAACTCCATTCATTACCCGAAAGACCCCAACCACACCCCCCAACTCCATTCATTTGTTGCTGAACCGTATCCCTTTGTATCATTTCTCAGATACAATTCTGTCACTCGCAGTTTGGAAATTTTACTTGGCAGTTTTATCCTGGTGTGAATCCAGATTTCCACTCTCTGTGAAAAAGCTTTCAATCGAGATGTTCTAATTATTATTTTAAGATTGTGCCCTCTCGTTTTGTAACACCCCATCAGTGGAAATAGTTTATCCTTCTCATTGCTAACACTGAGGGTAGAATTTTCCCCATGCAAAGGTCCGATGACCTCGGACGGGAATTTTCTGGCCTTGGGATGAGCGTGGCTGGAAAACTCCGTTTCTAAATTCAGTCACCACCACCGCCCCCCCAACCCCCGTTCTTAGAAGAATGGAGAGGCAGCGGTATTGTCACTGGGATAGTAATCCAGAGACCCAGGGTAATGCTCTGGGGACTCGGGTCCAAATCCCACCATGGAAGATGGTGAAATTTGAATCCAATAAACTATTTAAAAAAAATGGTGTCTATGAAACCATTTTTGATTGTAATAACCACACATATGGTTCCTTTAGGGAAGGAAATCTGCCGTCTGGTCTATCCTATCTATAACTCCAGACCCATAGCAATGTAGCTGACTCTCAAATGCCGTCTTTTAGGAGGCCACTTGGGATTTCCCAGTCAACCTTCAGTTCCCGGAACCAAAAGAGACCAGCAGCAAGCTAGGATAACTGTTCCTGGGTAGGCCTTTCCTGCCTACCTGAGCTTCTTTAGGGGTGACCAAATAAACTATTATTTTTATTTATTAGTGTCACAATAGACTTACATTTAGACTGCAATGAAGTTACTGTGAAAATCCCATAGTTGCCACATTCCAGCGCCTGTTTTGAGTACACTAAGGGAAAATTTAGCATGGTCAATGTACCTAACCAGCTTTTGAACTGTGGGAGGAAATCGGAGCACCGGGGAAAACCCACGCAGACACGGGGAGAATGTGCAGACTCTGCACAGACAGTGACCCAAGTTGGAAGTCAAACCTATGCTGCCTCACGGCGCCAGGGACAGTGCTAACCACTTTGCCACCATGCTACCATTAAAGGCGCGCTAATCCCATTTTCCTGCACATATCCCATATCCTTGAATGTTACAATATTTCAAGTGCTCATCCAAATATTTTTTAAAGGTTGTAAGGTTCCCGGCTTCCACTACCTTCCCAGGAAACGTGTTCCAGATTCACACCACCCTCTGGGTGAAAGAGTGTGGGAAGGAACCGGAGTACCTGTAGGAAACACGTGCAGACACGGGGAAAATGTGCAGAATCCACACAGACAGTGAACCGAGGCCAGGGATTGAACCCGGGTCCCTGGCGCTGTGTGGCAGCAGTGTTAACTTAAATCAACACATTGAGGGATAAATTTTAAAACAGTCCCTAAAAGGGACATTGCCATAACGTAAACTGAATCTCGAAGGAAAAGTACGAGCAAAATGTGACAAAGAGTGGATAAAACAACTCAGTCCCCGCAGTGTCCATTGATCGTACTGGTGCGTGCTTCTTTTGCCGGGACACCCTGCAGCGGACGGCAATGTGGTTGACTCTTAAATGTCCACTGAAATGGCCGAGTAATCCACTCAGTTCAAGGGGCAATTAGTGATGGACAACAAATGGTGGCTCAGCCACCAACACCCAGGCCCCCAATGGATGAATTAAAAAAAGAACCAATGCAGGAAAATTAAAATACAGATCAGCCATGTCAGCATTGAATGGCAGAACAGACCAGACTTGAGGGGCTGAATGGCCTTCCTCCTACTCCTATGGGCAGAACTGGAAAAGTCCAGCTTACGTTGCTAATCATTCTGAGCAAATCTTTAGAGAGTTTAATGAAAGAAGGACGAAATGACCCATACCTGAGGAGAAAGATTTTACCGTTATCCCAGAACAAACAGTGCAGCAATGAAAAATGTTAATAATTGTAAATTTATTGTTTAATGTTTTGCAGCAATAGTCACCATATGATTGATGCAGATATTTAATTAATCTGTGCATTAGCATGAAACTGTGATTAGATTTAAATTATAAGTGTTTCATATTGCATAAGCTCTCTGCTCTTCATTACTCAATTTTATGACTCACATTTGTCATATCTCAGCATAACACTGATACACATCAGAAACGGCATGATGGCACTGTTGATTCACAGCGCCAGGGACCCGGGTTCAATTCCCGGCTTGGATCGCTGTCTATGTGGAGTTTGCACATTCTCTCCGTGTCTGCTTGGCCTTCCTTCGGGTGCCCAGGTTTCTTCCCACAGTCTGAAAGACATGCTGGTTAGGTGGATTGGCTGTACCAAATTGCCCCTTAGTTTCGGGAAGAGTAAATATGTGAAGTTTATAGGGATAGGACCTGGGTGGGATTGCTGTCAGTGCAGGTTTGATGGGCCAAATGGCCTCCTTCTGCACTGTAGATTCAATGATTCTATGAAAGTAAAGTGTAACATTGTCAGTAAAGGGATAAGGTGGGTCCAAATGGTTAGAATCCTTTCAGATGCATTATCTGTGATCAATGCATTTTGGCAAAAGCAAGTTCAGCCCAACACCCACACAAAACACCTCGTTCAGAGAGTAAAAGTGAGGGGATTTTTTACTTAGCGAGTGCAAGTCCCTAAGCCACGCAGTTTCTTGCGGTCTTGCTGCGTTGAGTGTGGACATGCCTCTGCTGAGTCTGTGGATTGGACATTGTTCGATGATGCGGTGCACAGTTCACTCTCTCCCACAGGCACATAGGGAGCTGCTGTTAATACACTAATGCCCCAGAGCACCCGGTGAACTGCTGCGACGACACTAATTTCTTGCTCAATGTCAGTAAAATGAAGGAGCTACTCATCGACTTCAGGAAGCGTAGTGCAGAACCTGTCCCTACCTACATCAACGAGGATGAAGTGGAAATGATCATGAGCTTCAGGTTGCTAGATGTCCAGATCACCAACAACAGGCATGCCGGTCGATGTTGGAATTTTCCAGCAAGAATTCAACCTCGCTCGCAGTTGGGATTTTCCGATCTTGCTGCAGCGAATGGACATTTTGGCTGTGAGCCACATTCTCCGTTCATGCCGGCAGCAGTGGCGAATTGAGGAAGATCGGAGAATGCCAGCCTCCGTCTCTACCCTTGCCCCCACCAGGTCCTGGGATCCCAGCTCAATGTTTAAACCAGCCAGTCCTTGCTCGGGCACACGCTGCTGTAAGTAGGCACACCCTGAGGTTAAAATGCTGTTACTGAGAGATGTTGCCACATTAACAAACATTTGCAAGTCTCTAGCAGTAACCCAGAAAGAACAAGCATGAAAGAACTTTACACCTTTCTGTTAGATAATTGAGTGTGGCTGTCAGATTTTTGGGAGTCATTTATTGACCAGAAGGTTAACTGTGCCAGCCACATAAAAACTGGGAAGAGGTTGTCCATTTCATCCCCAGGGAGTTGCTCCTGACCATTCAAAGGGTGGAATTCTCCCCGCTGCCCACTAAGTATGATACCAGGCAGGAAAAGCAACTCCCCTCCCCGCTAACAGCAGCCCATTTTTACACACACACAAACTAGAAGCAGGAGTAGGCCATTTGGCCCTTCAAACCTGCTCCACCATTCATTTTGATCATGGCTGATCATCAAATTCGATATTCTGATTTCCCCCTTTCCTCCCATATCCCTTGATCCCTTTGGCTCCAAGAACTATATCTAGTTTCTCCTTAAATCACACAAGATTTTGGCCTCAACTACTTTCTGTGGTAGTGAATTCCACACATTTACCATTCTCTGGGTGAAGACATTTCTCCTCACCTCAGCCCTAAAAGTTTATCCTCAAACTATGACCCCTAGTTCTGGACTCCCCCACCATCAGGAACATTCTTTCTGAATCTACCCTATCTAACCCTGTTAGAATTTTATAAGTTTCTATGAGATTCCCTTTCACTCTTCTAAACTCCAGTGAATATTGGAACTTTGGTAGGAAGGACTATTACTTACGTGGCGAAAAACTGCAGCAAGCGACGGTGCAGAGGGACCTCGGGGTCCTTGTGCATGAGTCGCAAAAGCCCAGCCTGCAGGTGCAGCAGGTGGTCGGGAAGGCGAATGGGATGCTGGCCTTCATAGTGAGGGGGATTGAATATAAAAGTAGGGAGGTCTTGCTGCGGCTATATAGGGCATTGGTGAGGCCACAGCTGGAGTACTGTGTGCAGTTTTGGGCGCCGTACTTATGCAAGGATATTTTGGCCTTGGGGGGAGTGCAGAGGAGGTTCACTAGGCTGATGCCAGAGTTGAGGGGGTTGAGCTGTGAGGAGAGGCTGAATAAACTAGGCTTGTACTCGTTAGAGTTTAGAAGAATGAGGGGAGATCTCATTGGGACGTATAAGATGATGAATGGGATGGATAGGATAGAGGTGGAGAGACTCTTCCCGCTCAGAAAGGACAGTAGGACTAGGGGGCACAGCCTCAAGATAAAGGGAGGGCGGTTTAGAACGGAGTTGAGGAAGAATTTCTTCACTCAAAGGGTGGTGAATCTCTGGAATTCTCTGCCCGTTGAAGTGGTGGAGGCTGCCTCGCTAAATATTTTTAAGACGCGGGTTGATGGGTTTTTGATAAGAGAGGGGATTAAGGGTTATGGGGAGAGGGTGGGAATGTGGAACTGAGACACGACAGATCAGCCATGATCTTGTTGAATGGCGGGGCAGGCTCGAAGGGCCAGATGGCCTACTCCTGCTCCTATTTCTTATGTTCTTATATAACCCTAACTGACTTCGTCTCTCATATGACAGACCTGCCATCCCAGGAATCACCCTGGTAAACCTTCATTGTACTCCCTCTATAGCAAGGACATCCTTCCTTGGCTAAGGACACCAAAACTGCACACAATACTCCAGGTGTGGCTCCACCAACACTCTATACAGTTGCAGCAAAACATCCCTATTCCTATCTGCAACTCCCCCCACAATGAAAGCCAACATGTCATCTGCCTTCTTTATTGCCTGCTGTGTATGTGCTTACTTTCAGTGACTGATGCATGAGGACACCAAGGTGTCACTGAGTATCCACCTCTCTTAATTTACACTCATTCAAGTAATCTACTGTCTGTGTGGAGTTTGCACATTCTCCCCGTGTCTGTGTGTGTTTCCACCAGGTGCTCCAGCTTCCTCCCACAGTCCAAAGATGTACCATGCTAAATTGCCCCTTAGTGTTTGGGAGACTAGTTCGGGTAAATGCATGGGGCTATTGGGAGAGGTCCTGGGAGTGGTCAATGGGCCGAATGGCCTCCTTCTGCACTGTAGGGATTCTGTGACTCTAATAATCTGTCTTCGTATTATTGCTACCAAAGTGGGTAATCTCACACTTGCATACATTATACTACATCTGCCATGCATATGCCCACACACACACACACACACACACACACACCCCCCCCCCCCAACGTCACCTTTGATTAACCCTGCACACACACAAATACAGCTCTACCCTTACCTATACACATTATAGACAGAAACACAGAAATGTAAAAATGTACACAGATCACCATATTATGTGGGAGACTCACTCGCAATTCTGAGCCAAAGAATGCTACCTTTCTCTCTCACCCTTGCCCCCATCACATGTTTGAGTCCAACATTCCCCAGTATTTCTCACACCCCAGTCAAGCCCTCACCATTCAGCCCCTTCCCTTGCCTCTGTGTTGACTTTAATTCTCCCTACAACTAATTCATTATCCTGCTTCATTGCTGGTATGATAACCTTGCCTGTATAACTGCACCTGAAAGCAATGCGGTGCTCCCTATGAAAGTAACATGAAATCTTTCAGGGTCAGTGTCCTACATCCAACCATCTTCAGCTGCCTCATCAACGACCTTCCCTCCATCATAAGGTACAAAGTGGGGACGTTCACAACACAATGCCCACTCTCGGTAATCAGCGAAATGATGGAAGAGATCATCGACAATGCTATCAAGCAGCATCTACATAGCAATAAACTGCTGAAGGACACTCAGTTTGGATTCTGTCAATGTCACTCAGCTCCTGACCCCATTACAACCTTGGTTCAAGCGTGGACAAAAGAGTTGAGTGTCAGAGGTGAGATGGGAGTGACTGTCCTTCACATCAAGGCAGCATTTGACCAAATGGCATCAAGGAGCCCTCGCAAAACTGAAGTCAATGGGAATTAGGTGGAAAACCCTCCACTGATTGCAGTCACACCTGGCAAAAAGGAAGATGGCTGTGGTCACTCATCTCAGCTCCAGGACATCTCTGGAGGAGTCCCTCAGGGTTAGTGTCCTAGGGCCAACCATCTTCAGCTGCTTCATCAATGACCTTTCCTCCATCATAAGGTCAGACTTTGGGGAGGTTCATTGCACAATGTTCAGTTCCATTCATGGCTCCTCAGATACTGAAACTAACCATGTCCAAATGTAGCAAGATATGGACAATATCCAGCCTTGGGCTGGTAAGTGGCAAGTAACATTCACCCTGCACAAGTGCCAGGTAAGGACCATGTCCAACAAGAGAGAATCTAGCCATTGCCCTTTGACACTCAATGGCATGCCATCGCTGAAACTCCCACTACCAACATTCTGGGAGTTATCATTCATAACATACTGAACAGGACCAGTCATATAAATACTGTGGATACAGCAGCAGGCCAAAGGCTGAGTAACTCACCTCCTGACTCCCCAAAACCTGTCCACCATTTACAAGGCACAAGTTGGAAGTGTGATGAAATATTCTCCACTCACCTGAATGGGTGCAGCTCCAACAACACTCAAGAAGCTCGACACCATCCAGGATAAAGCAGTCCATCCACCACTTCAAACATTCACTCCCTCCATCAGCAACGCACAGTAACAGCAGTGTGTATCATCTACAAGATGCACTGCAGCAACTCGCCAAGGCTCCTTGGATAACACCCGCCCGTGGGCGGCATGGTAGCACAGTGGTTAGCACTGCTGCTTCACAGCTCCAGGGTCCTGGGTTCGATTTCTGGCTCGGGTCACTGCCTGTGTGAAGTTTGCACATTCTCCTCGTGTCTGTGTGGGTTTCCTCCGGGTGCTCCGGTTTCCTCCCACAGCCCAAAGATGTGCGGGTTAGGTTGATTGGCTGCGCTAAGAAATTGTCCCTTAGTTTCCCTAGTGGGATGCATAGGTTAGAGGGATTAGTGAGTATAATATGTAGGGATATGGGGGTAGGGCCTGGGTGGGATTGTGCTCAGTGCAGACTCGATGGGCTGAAGGGCCTCTTTCTGCACTGTAGGGTTCTATGATTCTATGAACACCTTCCAAATACATGACCTCTACCACCTAAAAGGACAAGACCAGCATGCACATGGGAACACCACCATCTACAAGGTTCCCCTCCCAATAGACATGCCATCCTGGCTTGGAAATATATTGGCCTTTCCTTCGCAGTCGCTGGCTCAAAATCCTGGAACACACTTCCTAAAAGGACTGTGCGGTAGGAGATTGAGAGGGGATTTGAGAAAAAAACTTTTCCACTCAGAGGCTGGTGGGAATCTGGAATGTGCTGCCTGGGAAAGTAGTGGAGCCCAGAAACCTTACAACCTTTAAAACAATATTTGGATGAGCACTTGAAATATCATAACATTCAAGGATATGGGACAAGTGCAGGAAAATGGGATTAGCGTGCCTTTAGTGGTAGAATGGTGGCAGAGTGGTTAGCACTGCTGCCTCACAGGGCCAGGGATGTGAATTCAATTCCTGGCTTGGGTGACTGTCTGTGTGGAGTTTGCATGTTCTTCCCATCTCTGCATGGGTTTCCTCTCAGTCTGAAAGACGTGCTGGTTAGGTGCATTGGCCATGCTAAATTCTCCCTCAGTGTACCCAAACAGGCGCCAGAGTGTGGCGACTTGGGAATTTTCACAGTAACTTCGTTGGAGTGTTAATGTAGACCTACTTGTGACATCGATAAATAAACTTTAGAAGTCTACAAGATTAAGAGGCATAGACAGAGTGGATAGGGCATTGGTTTAAGATGCGAGGGGCAAGGTTTAAAGGAGATGTACAAGGCAAGTTTTTTTTACACAGGATGGTAGCTGCCTGGAACTTGCTGCAGTGGGAGATAGTGGAAGCAGGTACGGTAGTGACTTTTAAGGGGCATCTTGACAAATACATGAATAGGACGGGAATGGAGAGATATGGTCCCTGGAAAGGAGAGAGGTTTTAGTTCAATTGGGCAGCATGGTCAACAAAGTCTTGGAGGGCCAAAGGGCCTGTTCCTGTGTTGTAATTTTCTTTGTTCTTTGTTCTTATTGTCCTGATGGACTGAATGGCCTTTTCTGCACTGTATGACTCTATATGGACTGTGGAGGTTCCAGAAGGCAGCTTGCCACCACTTTCTCAAGGCGCAATTAGGGATGGGCAATAAGTGCTGGCCCAGCCAGCAATGCTCACATCCCACAATCAAAAAATACAAATATATCGAGGATAAGATAAATGAGTTTATTATAAAGAGGGTAACATACATTGTGCATATTATTTAGAAAAATCATATACAATCCATATTCTACAGAAGATAATAGATGTGGTTTATATTACAGAGTCAATCGCATGAAGTGTATATTACATAACATACGCCACAGACATTACATAGAGATCTGATATACTACATATCACATAGAAGATACCACACTCTGTATTTTATAAAGAATTAAGTCAACAAGTTAATGACACTCAGTAAATATTACAAATTATAATGTGATAAGTATAAACAAGTTGTCACCAAGTGGCACTTACAGAACAATACCTAATCACCCATGCTCAGTTTAGTCTCCTCCGTCCAGGCTCACTCAGCTCCTGACCTCATTACAGCCTTGGTCCCAACATGGATGAAAGAGCTGAATTCCAGAGGTGAGGTAAGAGTGACTGCCCTTGACATCAGGGTTGTATTTGTATCAAATATGGCATAAAGGAGCCTTGGCAAAATGAACTCAACAGGAATTGGAACAAACTTTCAACTGGTTGGAGTCATACCTAATATGGTGGAAGATGGTTCTGGTTATTGGAGGTCAATAATCTCAGTCTCAGGATATCTCTGCAGGAGTACCTCAGGGTAGTGTCCCTCGACCCAACCATCTTCAGCTGCTTCATCAATGACCTTCCCTCCATCGTAAGGTCAGAAGTGGGGGTGTCCACGAATGATTGCGCAATGTTCAGCACCATCCGCGACTCCTCAGATACTGAAGCAGTCCATGTCCAAATGCATCAAGACCTGGACAATATCTAGGTTTGGGCAGCCAAATGGCAAGTTGCATTCACGCCACACAAGTGCCAGGCAACAACCATCTCCAGCAAGAGAGAATTTAACCATCCCGCCTTGACATTCAATGTGTAACCATCACTGAATCCCCCACTATCAACATCCTGGGGTTACCATTGTCCAGATACTGAACTAGCCATATAAACACTGTGGCTACCAGAGCAGGTCAGAAGCTAGGAATAACTAATGAATAACACACCTCCTGACTTCCCAAAGCCTGTCAACCATCTACAAGACACAAGTCAGGAGTGTGATGGGATAGTCTCCACTCGCCTGGATGAGTGCAGCTCCAACAACACTCAAGAAGCTCCATACCACCCAGGGCAAGGCAACCCACTTAATTGGCATCCCTTCCAAAAACATTCTCTCCTTCCACCACTGCTGCACAATAACAGCAATGTGTACTATCTACAAGATGCACTGCAGCAATTCACTAAAGATCCTTGGACAGCATCTTCCAAACCATTTGGAAGGACAAGGGCAGCAGGTACCTGAGGAACATCACCACCTGGAAGTTTCCCTCCAACCCACTCACCATCCTGACTTGAAATTACATTACCATTCCTTCACTGTTGCAGGGTCTAAATCGTGGAACTCCCTCCCTAACAGGACTGTGGGTGGTACCTACACCTTATGCAGTTCAAGGCACCAGCTCACCACCACCTTCTCAAGGGGCAATTAGGAATGGGCGATAAATGCTGGTTTAGCCAGTGACACCCATATCCCATAAATGAATAAAGTTTAACCATTCAGGCCAAAGCAGCCCACCTGATTGCATCACCTTCTGCATTCACTCTCTCCACCATTGACGCACAGTGGCAGTCATGTGTAGCATCTACAAGATGCACTGCAGCAACTCATCAAACCTCCTTAGACAGCTTCTAAACCCATGACCTGTACCACCTAGAAAGAAAAGTGGAGCTTACATGGAAACATCCCAAGATTCCTCTTCATGCCGCACATCAGCCTGACTTGAAAGGAAATCCTGGAATGCCCTCACTAGCTGCACAGTGGGTGTACCTACACATGGGCTGCTGTGGTTCAAGGTGGTAGCTCACCACCACCTTCTCAAAGGGGCATTTAGGGATGAGCAATGAATGCTAGGCTTAGCCAGTGGGGGCCACATCTCTGTGAAAGAATGAAGTGAGACTGGAAGACTGTCCAATGCCCAGATGTATCAGTTACAACAACACTCAAGAAGCTCAACACCATCCAAGATGGAGCAGTCTAGTTAGATTGGCACCCCATCCACTACCTTAAACATCTATTCCGCAATGTGTGCTGTCTACAGGATGGACAGTAACTCATTAAACCTTCGAAAGCACCTCAAACCCACAACCTAGAAGGAGGAGAGACAAAGATGCATGAGAATATCACCACCTTCACGTTCCCCTCCAAGTCACGCACTGTCCTGGCACAGCACATATCACTGTCCCTTCGCCACTCAGCCTGACAGTATTTTAATTCATTCATGGGACATCAGATTACTGGCTGGGCCACCATAATAGAGTCATAGAGGTTTACAGCATGGAAACAGGCCCTTCAACCCAACTTGTCCATGCTGCCCCTTTTTTTAATCCCTTAGCTAGTCCCAATTGCCTGCATTTGGCCCATATCCCTCTATACCCATTGTATCCATGTAACTGTCTAAATGCTTTTTAAAAGACAAAATTGTACTTGCCTCTACTACTACCTCTGGCAGCTTGTTCCAGACACTTAACACCTTCCTTGTGAAAAAACTGCCCCTCTGGACCCTTTTGTATCTCTCCCCTGTCACCTTAAACCTATGCCCTCCAGTTTTAGACTCCCCTACCTTTGGGAAAAGATGTTAACTAGCTGATCTGTGCCCCTCATTATTTTATGGACCTCTATAAGATCACCCCTCAGCCTCCTATGCTCCAGGGAAAAAAGTCCAAGTCTATCCAATCTCTCCTTATAACTCAAACCATCAAATCCCAGTAGCATCCTAGTAAATCTCTTCTGCACTCTTTCTAGTTTAACAATATTCTTTCTACAATAGGGTGACCAGAACTGTATACAGTATTCCAAGTGTGGTCTTACCTATGTCTTGTACATTTATTGCCCGGGGACAGTTGAGAGTCAACTACATTGCTGTGGCTCTGGAGTCACATGTAGGCAAGACCAGATAAGGATGGCAGATTTCCTTCCCTAGAGTCATACAATCTGTATAGTGCAGAAGAAGGTCATTTGACCCATCAAGTTGGCACCAACCACAATCCCACCCAGACCCTATTCCAGTAACCCCACATCTAATCCCCTGACACTAAGGGACAACTTAGCATGGCCAATCCTCCTAAGCAGCACATCTTTGGACCGTGGGAGGTAACCCGAGCACCTGAATGCATACATGGGGAGAACGTGCAAACTCCACACCGACAATGAGGCGGGACCGGAATTGAACCCAGGTCCCTGGCGCTGTGAGGCAGCAGTGCTAACCAATGTGCCACCATGCCAACAATAAAGGACTTCCTTCCTTCTTTAGGGAAGGAAATCTGTTACTTTTACCTGGCCTGGCCACTGACACACACGTCTCAAGAATGAGTTTGGAAATGAGGTCATTTAGAGTTGGTGTTACAGATCTGAAATTTCGTAATGTTAGAGGGGCAAATGACCTTTTGGAGCAAGTGATTTTTAAGTGTTTGGACCGGTTCAGAAACTTCCACTGGGACTTGTTGTGAAATCAAGCTAGCAAGTAGCATGACGAATAAGTCATGAGATTTTACACAGTGTTGTGTTTGCCAGAATTATAAGTACAGCACTCAAAACATCTTGAAAGTCAAGTGAAAATTTTTTTTAATGTATTGCACTATCACAGTGAGCTCTGAAACTAGCATAACTAAATTGTGAACAAAAGAATCATAGAATCCCTACAGTGCGGGATGAGGCCATTTGACCTATCGAGTCTGCATCAAACACAATCCCACCCAGACCCTATCCCCAGGTATTTACCCGGCTAATCCCCCTGACACGAGGATTAATTTAGCTTGGCCAATCAACCTAACCTGCAAATCTTTGGAATGTAGGAGGAAACTGGAGGAAACCCACGCAGACATGGGGAGAACATGAGGCTATTTCCCCGGGTTGAAATGGTCGCTACGAGAGGACACAGATTTAAGGTGCGGGGAGGAAAGTACAGAAGTGATGTTAGGGGTAAGTTTTTCACTCAGAGGGTGGTGAGTGAGTGGAATCGGCTGCCGTCAGTGGTGGTGGAGGCGAACTCGCTGGGGTCTTTTAAAAGACTTCTGGATGAGTATATGGGGTTTTATGGGATTGGGGGTTATAGATAGGTGTTGATGTGATCGGCGCAACTCGTGGGCCGAAGGGCCTGTTTGTGCTGTAGTGTTCTATGTTCTATGTTCTATGTTAACATGCAGTATCCACGCAAACGGTGACCCAAGCCAGGAATTGAACCAGGGTCCCTGGTGCTGTGAGGCAGCAGTACTAACCACTGTGCCACCCCAAAATAACATGAGAAAGGGGCCAGAGAACCATTCAGCCTCTTGAACTTGGCCCACCATTCATCGTTCGTGGTTGACCTTTGACCTCAACTTCAATTTTTATTTCCTGATCCCCTCATTCCCTTTGGTCCAAAAATCTCTTGATTTTAGCCCTGGGCATACTCAATGACAATATGTCCACTACATCCTGGGATGCTAGTTCCATAGATTCACAATTCTGTTAGTGAAGAACTTTCTCCTCACTTTGGCCCCCTCGGTCTGGGACTATGCCCCTTAGTCTTCTACTCTCCATCCAGGTGAAACAATCTCTCATCGTCTATCCTGTCAGGCCTCCTCAGGATCTTATTAATTTCAGTAGATCGCCTTGTTCTTCTCAATTCCAGAGATCTTAAGTCCCTGTTACTCATAATTAGCATGGTGTCACAGTGGTTACCACTGCTGCCCCACTGCGCCAGGGACCCTGTTGAAGTGGAAATTTTCCTGATTCTTAACTGTGGTAGAAAGACTCAACAAAGTTTGTTCCAACAAAATAACTTGTTTTTATTTCTGAAAGACTGCATGCAGTATTGGCAAAAACTTGAGTTCAAAGAGCCGTTGTTACGACTTGCTGATTCTTCCTCAAGTCCGCCCTAACGTAAAGAATCAATTCAATATTTATACATAATGATTATCAGTTTGTGTGACCAGAGCTTATTGAGGAATTTGATCAGTAATAGCGTCATAAGCAATGTCATAAATCATGGTACAACCTGCAGAACTCCTAGAACTCTTTGTCTCATCAGTCATATCTTTATCTTGTCCTTTGATAGAACAGAGGAAGGTTGATGACTCCTTCATCCCTGACCTTCTCTTGTCATACTCATACAGCTCTAGGTCAAGTGGAGTCAGCCTTATCAGGTCTTACAGAGATTAGGCACAGCTTAACCTTCTCTGGTCTTATTCATGTCTCAAGTTATGCAGGGTCAGTCTTATTAAGTCTTACAGGGGTCTGGCATTTTGGAATAGCTTGATCAGCTTTCCTTATTTTGTACCAAATACTTGACCAATTTTCCCATCATGCCACTACTTCATTCGTACAACTTCACAACCCAGGTTTGATTCCTAGCTTGGGTCACAGCGCCAGGACACAGGTTTGATTCCTAGCTTGGGTCACTGTCTTTGCAGAGTCTGCACATTCTCTGCATGTCCGTGTGGGCTTCCTCCAGATGTTCTGGCTTCCTCCCACACTCCAAAGATGTGCTAGTTAGGTGCATTGGGCCATGCTAAAAGAACCTGTCCTGGTTCCCCCCATGTCAACACAATAGTTAAGAAAGCCCACCAATACCTCAGAAGACTAGAGAAATTTGGCATGTCATATACAACTCTCACCAACTTTTACAGATGCACAATAGAAAACATACTTTCCAGATGGATCACAGCTTGGTATGGCTCCTGCTCAGACCAAGACTGCAAGAAACTACAAAGGGTTGTGCATGAAGCCCAGTCTATCGCGCAAACCAGCCTGCTGCCTCTGGAAAAGCAGCCAGCATAATTAAGGACATTCTCTCTTCCACCTCCTTCCGTTGGGAAAAAGCTATATGTACCAACAGACTCGAGAACAGCTTCTTCCCTGCTGCCATCCGACTTTTGAATGAACCTACCTTGCGCTAAGCTGATTGTTCGCTATACCCCAGCTATGACAGTAATACTACATTCTGCTCTCTCTCCTTTCCATCTCCATGAACGGTATGCTTTGGCTATACAGCATTCAAGAAACAATACTTTTCACTGTATACTAATACATGTGACAATAATAAATCAAATCAAATCAAAAATTCTCTCTCAGTGAACCCGAGTGTGGCAACTTGGGGATTTTCACAGAAACTTCTTTGCAGTGTTAATGTAAGCCCATTTATGAGACCATAAGACATAGGAGCAGAATTAGGCCACTCAGCCCATCAAGTCTGCTCCACCATTCAATCATGGCTGATATTTTCCCCATAACCCCTGATCCTCTTATTAATCAAGAACCTATCTATCTCTGTGTTAAAGATTCTCAATGACCTGGCCCTCTCCAGCAGAGTTCCACAGCTTCTCTACTCTCTGGCTGAAGAAATTCCTCCTCATGTCTGAGTTAAAAGATCATCCCTTTAGTCTGAGGTTGTACCCTCTGGTTCTAGTTTTTCCTGCTAGTGGAAACATCCTCTCCACGCCCATTCTATCCAGGCCTTGCAGTATTCAGTAAGTTTCAAAAAGATCCCCCTCGTCCTTCTAAACTCCAATGAGTACAGACCAGAGTCCTCAACCGTCCCTCATACGACAAGCTCTTAATTCCAGGGATCACCCTTGTGAACCTCCTCTGGACCCTTTCCAGCACATTCTTCCTTGGATACGGGGCCCAAAATTGCTCACAATTCTCCAAATGGGGTCTGACCTTATACAGCCTCAGAAGTACATCTCTGCTCTTGTATTCTAGCCCTCTCGACATGAATGCTAACATTGTATTTGCTGATGTTAATAATTGTAATTAATAATTGTAACACTTATAAATAAATGCATCAATCTCTTAACATAGAACAACGCACTGAGCCCAGGAATCAACTGAGTGAACTTTCACACCACTGTCTTGAGGCATTACCTTAGATATGGAGACCAAAACTGCACATAACAGCCCAGCTGTGGAAACCCCTGTAAAATTGTAGTTAGACTTCCTTACTCTTGTACTCCAACATCTTTGCATTAAAGACCAACATGCCATCTGCCTTCCTGATGGCAGAGCATTAACCAGCACTTCATTAGGAGCTAACGTACCTTTTTTTTGCCTCTGGTTATGAGCTAGGCTAAACACCCGCCACGTTTAGAACTCAGCCAATGACCGCTTACGTCTAAAGTCATTTGACCACATCCTTACCTTCCTGACCTGCACGATGGGTCAGGTACCCTGCCCTGACAAACGGGGCTCAGGCAATGTGGCAGCCTGGGACCACGGTCGATTCCAGAATCGCTTTCATTAAGAGACCATCCTCATTCTCAATGTGACAGTTTGCATTTATTGGGTTATTGCAGTTTCAGATCATAGCACAGAGGCCCCTTCACCTCAGAATACAGTCGCGCGTTTGTAAAGTTGCCAAACTCGAAGAAGGTGGTTGAGCAAAAGTTCTGGAGCCCTTCCCAGGTCAGCTTCAGTGGAGGCTCAGAAATAGCCTGACTGGAATTGTTAAAGGAGTTTTTTTTTTAAAAATTTGATCATAAATACCTATTAGTACGATTTTTCACTTTCTGAAATCTCATCACGTAAAACGAAACACTTGTTGATACCTCTACATGTTTCATTGACACTGCTTTAACACTTACATAATTTAACCTCACAGATGCCACCCGCAATGAATGTGTTTTAGTTCCCCTCCCACTCCCCAGCCCCCAGCCCCCCGCCCCACCTTGACTAACGGGGCAAGTTCATACCCCACTGCTTCTGCCCATTGTCTCAACCCTCACGACCAATTTCCCAGGGTTATAAAGTGCTACTCTGAAAACAGACAGCAGCTCCCCGACTCCGCCACCACCAACCAATCCCACCCCACCCCGTCTCCAATCACCACCCCCGCCCCACCACCTCCCCTTCCCACCCCTAATCCAAATCTATGGAGATACAGCGGCACTCCTTCACGAGCTGGATCCGTCGCCTTTTGGACGGTGGGCGGAGCCCGGGGCAGTTGAAGGTGACAGAGACGGCATTGAACTTCTTGGGCTTGCAAAAGGAGCAGGAGCGGAAAGGCTCGCCGCCGTGTTCGTGGCTGGGGATGTAGAAGGAGTTGCACTGGCCGTAGCAGAAGCGGTTGATCACCGTTCGGCCCATGCACCCCTCTTCCTTCAGCGTCTGGATGAGCGGGTGGGACTTGCACCAGTCCCGGCGCACGTTGCGGCGCTCGGTGACGGGCAGCGCGGCGTGGTTGGAGTCCAGGACGTCCTCCTTGTCCTTGACCTTGCGTGGCCGGCCCGGGTTGCCGCGGTGTCCTTTCCCCGGGGAGGGGAGGGCGCCAGGAGCCACAATGCGTTCAGCAGCCTCCTCGCTGCACGAGAGTCCAGATATGATTAATAAAGTCAGAACGCTGTAAAACATCCTGCAAAAAAAGAACAGAGAGAACGTTCAGGAGATTGATAGGAACCGCATCACTGGCACCTAAAGGGAATTTTTGTTGCATACTGATTACTACGCTCGCATCAAGTTATTTTCTGTACTTTTTGAACTTAGATGGTATCCCATTTTAAATCAATACATAAAGGAATGCTACTTGAGTGCATTAATATGCCCTAAGATATCAGCCATGAAAACCATCAAACTGTCACTGACAGGAACATTCACCTTCATATTGATTAATATTTCCCCATTCCTTCCATTTGGCGGACTCATGGTACTGTGGGACTAGCATCCCTGCCGCAAGCTCCGGGTTCAAATCCCACCCCAGGACTTGACAGTCATAAGGTTGTTAAGAAGGCGTACGGTGTCTTGGCGTTTATTGGTAGGGGGATTGAATTTAGGAGTCGCAGCGTCATGTTGCAACTGTACACAACTCTGGTGCGGCCGCACTTGGAGTACTGTATGCAGTTCTGGTCCCCACATTACAGGAAGGATGTGGAGGCTTTGGAGAGGGTGCAGAGGAGGTTTACCAGGATGTTGCCTGGTATGCAGGGGAGGTCCTATGAGGAGAGACTGAGGGATTTGGGGTTGTTTTCACTGGAAAGAAGGCGGCTAAGAGGGGATCTTATAGAAACATATAAGATGATTAGAGGTTTAGATAGGGTGGATGGTGATAGCCTGTTTCCTCGGATGGAGAAAGCTAGCACGAGGGGGCATGGCTTTAAATTAAGGGGGGGTAGTTACAGGACGGATGTCAGGGGCAGGTTCTTTACCCAGAGGGTGGTGAGGGACTGGAATGCCCTGCCTGCTGCAGTTGTAAATGCGCCTAGTTTGGGGGCGTTTAAGAGATTGGTGGATAGGTTTATGGACGAAAAGGGATTGGTTTAGATTAGTGGGTCAATGTTTTTTTTTTAAAATAAGACTGGTCGGCGCAACATTGTGGGCCGAAGGGCCTGTTCCGCGCTGTAATGTTCTATGTTCTATGTTCTATAAGACATAGGAGCAGAATTAGGCCACTCACTCTAATGCCCTGCCATTCAATCATGGCCGATATTTTTTTCATCCCCATTCTCCTGCCTTTTCCCCATAACCCCTGATCCCCTTCGTCAAGAACCTATCTATCTCTGTCTTAAAGATAGAGATGACCTGGCAAACAGAGATGATATTCAATGACCTGGTCTCCACAGCCTTCTGCTGCAAAGAGTTCCACAGATTCACCACTCTCTGGCTGAAGAAATTTCTCCTCATCTCTGTTTTAAAGGATCACCTCTTTAGCCTGTGGTTGTGCCCTCTGGTTCTAGTTTCTCCTACTAGTGGAAACATCCTCTCCACGTCCACTCTATCCAGGCTTCGCAGTATCCTGTAAGTTTCAATAAGATCCCCCGTCATCCTTCTAAACTCCAATGAGTACAGACCCAGAGTCCTCAACTCGTTCCTCATACGACAAGCTCTTCATTCCAGGGTTCATTCTTGTGAACCTCCTCTGGACCCTTTCCAAGGCCTGGCACATCCTTCCTTAGATACGGCACCCAAAACTGCTCACAATACTCCAAATAGGGTCTAATACGAGGCTTAAACAGCCTTAGAATACATCCTTGCTCTTGTATTTTAGCCAAGGAAGTTCAGAACACGGACAATCACACTGAGTATCAATTGACAAAATCCTTCCAAACACACCAATGGCTGGTGGCAAGAGCGGGAGAGACTCCTAGTCAGCCATGTGATGGAAAGAAAGAATGTTGAAACCTCCACCAAGTCTATCTGTATCTCCAGAATACACCTTGCATGAGATGGGGAGGTGATGGCCCAGTGGTATTATTGCTAGACTATTAATCCAGAAACTCAGCTAATTAAATGGGGTCCCAGGTTTGAATCATACCATTGGCAGATGGTGGAATTTGAATTCAATTTTAAAAACATCTGGAATTAAGAATCTACTGATGACCATGAAATCATTGTCAGTTGTTGGAAAAAGCCACCTGGTTCACTAATGCCCCTTTAGGGAAGGAAATCTGCCATCTTTACTCAGCCTAGAGAGCTCTAGAGAGCAATGTGGTTGACTCTCAACTGCCCTCGGGCAACTAGGGATGGGCAATAAATGCTGGCTGTGTCCGCAAAATGAATAAAAATGAACGTATGCAAAAAGCTTCAGCAACCCAGACTCTGTGAGCTGCCCCTTTGTGTCCAAAGAACTGCAGGTTAGGTAGATTGGCCATGCTAAATTGCCCCTTAGCATCCAAAGATGTGCAGGTTGGGTGGATTAGTCATGGTAAATGTGTGGGGTTATGGGGATAGGGCAGAGGGGAGGGCCCAGGTGAGGTTCTCTGTCAGAGAATCGGTGGGCCAGATGACCTCTTCCTGTAATGCGGTATGTTCTATGGTTCAATGGAGTCGAAACATTAACTCGCTCCACAGATGCTGCCAGACCTCCTGCGCGTTTCCAATACTTCCTGCTGTCAGTTAAAGAGAAACTTGCCTTTTTAAGGGGCTTTCAATCAGTTACTTAAATTGTATTTATTTATTTGCTTTACAAAAAAGACAGTTATAAAAATGGAAGTGTAATGGAGTTAGGAGTTGTATGCTTGTAACGTTTAACTCTGCAAATAAATGCAAGACTGAGTAAAGACTAGCTTGAGTACTCTTGCTGGAGAATAAAAGGTGGGCACATTACTCAAACTGAGGACTAATCAGTGGTTTTCTTCCTTGCTTTTGTTCTCTACTTTATGAAGCCAAAGATCCCATGTACAAGGCGGCACGGTGGCATAGTGGTTAACGGCACAAGGGACCTAGGTTCAATTCCTGGCTTGGGTCACTGTCTGTGCCGAGCCTGCACATTCTCCCCATGTCTGCATAGGTTTCCTCCGGGACTTCCAGTTTCTTCCCACACTCGATAGATGTGCAGGTTAGGTTGAGTGGACTAGTATCAGGGGATTAGCCAGGTAAATATCTGGGAATAGGGCATGGGTGGGATTGTGATTGGTGCAAAGTCGATTGGTCGAATGGCCTCCTTCTGCACTGTATGGATTCTATAATTCTATGCCTGTGTGGAGTATGCATGTTCTCCCCGTGTCTACGTGGGTTTCCTCTGAGTGCTCCGGTTTCCTCCACAGTCTGAAAGTCGTGCTGGTTAGATGCACTGGCTGTGATAAATTCTCCCTCAGTGTACCCAAATAGGGACTGGAGTGTGGTGACTAAGGAAGTTTCACAGTAACTTCATTGCAGTGTTAATGTAAACCTACTTGTGACACTGATAAATAAACTTTAAACTTGAAAACACCTTAAACGATTGAACTGGTGGCAATGTCACTCAGCCCAGAGGCCCCAGGATAAGACTCTGGGGGACATGGGTTCAAATCCTATCACAGCAGCTGGTGGAATTTTAATTCATTTATAAAAATCTGTAATTGAAAACTAGTCTCAGTATTGGTGACCACAAAAACTATTGTTGAAAACCCATCTGGTTCACTAATGTCCCTTCAGGGAGGGAATTCTCAAAATTAAAGCAAAATATGGTATTTGGAAAGCTCCCAAAATAAAAACAGAAATTGCTGTTTGGGAGCTGTGGAGAGAGAAACAGAGCCAATGTTTTGAGTCCGCATGACTTCTCCAGAGCTATAGAGAGGGAGAGAAATGTGATGTTTTTTCCTTACTGTTTGAGAGAGTGTAGCAAGTTAAAAGGTTGGGGATTAGTGGGAGCCGGGGATCCACTTAGAAAGGAAACCAGAACTAGAGGGCACAGCCTCAAAATAAGAGGGGGGCAATTTAGAACAGAGTTGAGGAGGAACTTCTTCCCTCAGAGGGTGGTGAATCCCTGGAATTCTCTGCCCATTGAAATGGTGGAGGCTACCTCGTTGAATATGTTTAAGTCACCGGTCGATAGATTTCTGATCGATGAGGGAATTAAGGGTTATGGGGACCAGGCGGGTAAGTGGAACTGAACCACTTTCAGATCAGCCATGATCTTATTGAATGGGGCGGGGCAGGCTCAAGGGGCTAGATGGCCTAGTCCTCCTATTTCTTATGTTCTTATGAGATCTGATAAAGATATCAAAAATAATCCAGGTAATTACAGGCTTTAGGTCACAGGTAGGGAAATTATTGGAGAGGATCCTTCAAGACAGGATTTACCCTCATTTGGAAATAAGTGGGCGTATTAGCAAGAGGCAACATGGTTTTCGGTGGGAGGGCATGTCTCACTAACTTGATCGAGTTTTTTGAGGAAGTGACGAAGGTGATTGATGAGGGTCAGGCAGTGGATGTGGTCTACGTGGACTTCAGTAAGGCCTTTGACAAGGTCCCTCATGGCAGACTGATGCAGAAGGTGAAGTTGCATGGAATCAGAAGTGGGCTGGCAAGGTGGATACAGAACTGGCTCAGTCATAGAAGACAGAGGGTAGCAGTGAAAGGATATGTTTCTGAATGGAGGCCATGACAAGTGGCATTGTAAGAAGTCTCACAACACCAGGTTAAGATGCAACAGGTTTATTTGGTAGCAAACGCCACTAGCTTTCGGAGCGCTGCTGGGATCAGTGCTGGGACCTTTGCTGTTCGTAATATATAAATGATTTGGAAGAAAATGTAACTGATTCGATTAGTAAGTTTGCAGATGACACAAAGGTTGGTGGATTTGCAGATAGGGATGAGGACCATCAGAGAATATAGCAGGATATAGATCAGGTGGAGACTTGGGTGGAGAAATGGCAAATGGAGTTTAATCTGGACAAATGTGAGGTAATGCATTTTGGAAGGTCTAAAAGATAGGAAATATACAGTAAATGGCAGAACCCTTAAGATGGGCAGAGGGATCTGGGTGTACAGGTACACAGGTCACTGAAAGTGGCAACATAGGTGGAGAAGGTAGTCAAGAAGGCATATGGCATGCTTACCTTCATTGGCTGGGGCATTGAGTTTGAACATTGGCATGTTAGGTTGAAGCTTTATAGAACCTTAATTAGGCTGCACTTGGGATATAGTGTTCAATTCTGGTCGCACTACCAGATGGATGTGGAGGCTTTGAAGACAGTACAGAAAAGATTTACCAGGATGTTGCCTGGTATGGAGAGTATTGGCAATGAGGAAAGATTGGAGAAACTTGGTTTGTTCTCGCTGAAGCGACGGACATTCAGTGGTGACCTTAAAGAAGTCTATGAGATTATGAGAAGCATGGACAGAGTGGATAGTCAGAAGCCTTTCCCCAGAGTGGAAGAGTTAATTACTAGGGGCAAAGGTTTAAGGTGCGAGGGGCAAGGTTTAAAGGAGATGTATGTGCAAGTGTTTTACACAGAGGGTGGTGGGTACCTGGTACTCACTGCCGGGGGTGGTAGTGGAAGCAGATACAATAGTGAGTTTTCAGGGGCGTCTTCACAAATACATGAATAGAGTGAGAATATAGGGATATGGTCCCCGGAAGGGTAGGGGGTCTTAGTTCAATTGGGCAACATGGTCAGTGCAGGCTTGGAGGGCCGAAGGCCTGTTCCTGTTCTATAATTTTCTTTGTTCTTTGATGATGGCACAATGGCACATTGGTTAGCACTGCTGCCTCACAGTGCCAGGGTTCAATTCTGGCCTTGGGTGACTGTCTGTGAGAACTTTGCACGTTCTCCCCATGTCTGCGTGGGTTTCTTCCGGATTCTCCAGTTTCCTCCCATAGTCCAAAGATCTGGGTTAGGTCGATTGGCCATGCTAAATTGTCCTTTGCTGGTGGGGGATTCATAGAATCATAGGTTCCCGACAAGTGCAGAAGAAAGTCATTCCGCACACTGGATCTGCATTGACAACAATCCCACAAATCCCACCTGTCCCGTAACCTCACATATTTATCCTGCTAATCCCCCTGACACTAAGGGGCAATTTAGCAGGGCCAATCCACCTAACCCACACATCTTTTGAAACTAAGGAGCAATTTAGTATGGCCAATCCACCTAACCCACAAATCTTTGCATTAGCAGGGTAAATTTGTGGGGTTGCAGGGATAGGGATTAAGTGGGCTTGTTGTCAGTAGAGGCTCGATGGGCTGAATGGCCTCCATCTGCAATGCCATGATTCTATGACAAGATAAAGGGAGTGTTTATGGTAGTGTTGAAGACAGCCAGTACAAGCTCTGACTCCAGACCCATAGCAATGTGGTTGACTCTTAACTGCCCCTCTGAAGAGGTCAAGCGAGACACTCAGTTCAAGGGGCAATGAGGGATGGGCAATAAATACTAGCCTAGCCAGTGAGGCTTACATCCCATAAAAGAATCTTTAAAAATACCATCACCAATGACCGTGGCTGGGATTCCCCACTATTGGTGGAAGTGAATGGAGGTTTCTGAAACACCAAAGTCTCTGATCTCATTTGCAATGAGGGGCGGGAATGGACGAGGCTGGAAGATCCCACCCAAGATATTTATTCATGAAGTAGGATATCCTCAGATTGTGTTTTTTAAAATACCATTCTTGCCCCTGAGTCTGTCCTTTTATGTCCTGCACCAGATCGCATTGTCTACATTGACACTCCAGCGCGGAGGGAGTGCTGTACTGTCAGAGGTGCTGGCTCTGGATTCATCTGAGGCCCTTAGATGCAAATGAAAGATCCCAAGAAACTATTGGACCAAAAGCAGGGGATTTTGATCATTTCATTACTCTGTGGGACATGCCTTTTTGTTAAAGTTATTAAAGTTTTTTGAAGTTTATTTGACTTGATTTATTATTGTCAATTGTATTGGGATAGAGTGAAAAGTATTGTTCCTTGTGCGCCATACAGACAAAGCGTACCATTCATAGAGAAGGAAAGGAAAGGGTACAGAATTTAGTGTCACAGTCATAGCTAGGATGTCGAGAAAGATCAAGTTAATGCAAGGTAGATCCATTCAAAAGTCTGATGGCAGCAGGGAAGAAGCTGTTCTTGAGTCGGTTGGTATGTGATCTCAGACTTTTGTATCTTTTTCCCGTCAGAAGAAGGTGGAAGGGAGAACATCAGGGGTGTGTGGGGTTCTTAGTTATGCTGACTGCTTCACCGAGGTAGCGGGAAGTGTAGACAGAATCGATGGATGGGAGGCTGGTTTGAGTGATGGACTGGGCTACGTTCATAACCCGTTGTAGTTTCAGTATATATCAGTATTTATCATTTTTTATGTATTTTCATGTTTTTGTCAGTGTCACAAGTTGGCTTACGTTAACACTGCAATGAAGTTCCTGTGAAAATCCCCTAATCACCACACACCGTCTCCTGTTCGGTTACAGTGAGGGAGAATGTAGCCTGGCCAATACACCTAACCAGCACGGCTTTCAGACTGTGGGAGGAAACCTGAGCACTTGGAGGAAACCCACATGGGGAGAACGTGCAGACTGCACACAGACAGTGTACCAAGCTGGGAATCGAACCTGGGTTCCTGGCACTGTGAGGCAGCAGTGCGAACCACTGTACCACCGTGCTGAATTTTTCCTACTTTATGATGGAGACTAGATCTTCAAGAGTGGCAGTAAAGCATTTTATTCACGGGATATGGGCATCACTGGCTGAGCCAGCATTTTTCACTCATCCCCAATTGCTTTTGAACTGAGGCCATTTCGGAGAAAGATGGCAGATTTCCTTCCCTAAAACCAACTGGGTTTTTGCTTGATCATTTTTAATTATTTTACTTTTAATTCTGGATTTCTTTAATCAAATTCAAATTTCACCATCTGTCGTGGTAGGACTCAGGTCAGCAGCGTATTACGCTGGGTCTCTGGATTACACCACACCACTGCCACATTACATAAATACAAGTGTGATTCATGGAAAATTTCAAGCCTCAAGGACAAGCTTGAGAACTTGGAACATGAAACCTTTACCATGTGAATTAGAACAATGGCATAAAAATATACTCAAAGCAACAGCAATGGTCTCAACAAGAATAAATATTATAAAATTCTTTTAAGAGCTTTAGTCTTAACATTAAAAAAAATCAAAATAAAACTCCTGGAAAATGACTCTGCTGACATGCAGAAGTCCGGGCTTACCTTTGTATCTTTTATAAATCAGCGTAATCAGGGAAGGCGGTGGCCTAGTGGTATTATCGCTAGAGTATTAATCCAGAAACTCAGCTAATGTTCTGGGGATCTGGGTTCGAATCCCGTCACAGCAGATGGTGGAATTTGATTTCTATAATTAAAAAATAAGAATCTACTGAAGATCATGAAGCGATTGTTGGAAAAACCCATCTGGTTCACTTCTGTCCCTTTGGGGAGGGAAATCTGCCGTCCTTATGTGGTCTGGCCTACATGTGACTCCAAAGCCACAGCCATATGGTTGACACTCAACTCCCTCCAAAGGACCATTAGGGATGGGCAATAAATGTTGGCTCAGCTAGCCCATGTCCCAAGAATGAATTAAAAAATTGCTGAAATTTGTAGCCTGGTGTTGGAAATGGACCTTCGGGGAATGGGAATCGATAGGCAGGTGTAAAATCATGAGGAAGTTTGGGCCTAGTTTGATTATGACGTAACGCACTTGTGCTGGAGTATCCATTGCTTTTGATGTCGGAAATCTGTGCTAAGTTCCAACTGCACCTGATTCAGGCTGTGGATATGTGATCGTGATCTCCAAACTCTCTCTTTGAGACCAGCTCCCCTGGAATGTAGAGTGCAATATGCCATTTCATTCCCTTTGCTGATTTGTAATGTGCCCTATCTCCGTGATTAATCAGGATAGGCCTGAAGTCAAATAGAACGTACTCTTTGATTGTAATGTCTGTCATAATCAAAATGAGAAATATCATTAGTTGTTCAACTTAGATACATTCCTATGTCTAACAGCTTCTCTATTAGTTGAAGTCTTTCTTCTCTACAGGAGTGGGCTATTTTTCACAAATCCCCTTCATCACTTGAGCTTTAATCCTGATTCACAACTTGACATTCAAACTCCTATTTCAGGAAGTCCAAATAGAGGATTGGGAAGTCTTAGAAGGTCAACAAAAAGCCACAAAAAACCTATAAAGAAAAGTAAGATGGATTATGAGAGTAATCTAGCTCAGAATATAAAAATAGATAGCAAAAGTTTCTACAAATATATAAAACAAAAAAAGAGTGGCTAAAGTAAACATTGGTCCTTTAGAGGATGAGAAGGGGGATGTAATAACTGGATATGAAGAAATGGCTGAGGCATTGAACAGGTATTTTGTGTCGGTCTTCACAGTGGAAGACACAAATAACATGCCAAAAATTAAAGAAAGGAAGGCTATGGCAGGTGAGGACCTAGAAACTATTATCACAAAAGAGGTAGTGTTGGGCAAGTTAATGGGGCTAAAGGTAGACAAGTCTCCTGGTCCTGATGGAATGCAACCCAGGGTACTAAAAGAGATGGCGAAGGAAATAACAAACGCACTAGCGGTAATTTACCAAAATTTACTGGACTCTGGGGTGGTTCCCGCAGATTGGAAAACAGCAAACATGACACCACTGTTTAAAAAAGGAGGTAGACAAAAGGCGGGTAACTATAGGCCGGTTAGCTTAACTTCTGTAGTAGGGAAAATGCTTGAATCTATCATCAAGGAAGAAATAGCAAGACATCCGGATATAAGTTGTCCCATTGGTAAGACGCAGCATGGGTTCATGAAGGGCAGGTCATGTTTGACTAATTTGGTGGAATTCTTTGAGAACATTACATGCGCAGTGGACAATGGGGAACTTGTGGATGCGGTGTATCTGGATTTCCAGAAGGCATTTGGCAAAGTACCGCATCAAAGACTGCTACATAAGATAAAGGTGCATGGTGTTATGGGTAATGTATTAGCATGGATAGAGGATTGGTTAACTAACAAAGCAAAGAATGGGGGGTAAATGGATGTTTTTCTGATTGGCGATCAATGACTAACGGTGTGCCTCAGGGTACAGTGTTGGCTCTGCAATTATTTACAATTTACATAGATGATTTGGAGTTGGGGACCAAGTGTAATGTGTCAAAGTTCGCAGATGGTACTAAGGTGAGTGGCAGAGCAAAGTGTACAGAGGATGCTGAAAGTCTGCAGAGATAGTCTAAATGAGTGGACAAGGGTCTGGCACATGGAGTACAATGTTGGTAAATGTGAGATCATCTATTTTGGTAGAAATAACAGAAAAATGGACTATTATTTAAATAGTACAAAATTGCAGCATGCTGCTGTGCAGAGGGACCTGGGTGTCCTTGTGCAAGACTCATAAGGAGTTGGTTTGCAGGTGTAGCAGGTGATTAAGAAGGCAAATGGGATTTTGTCCTTCATTGTTTGAGGGATGGAGTTTAAAAATCAAACCTGTGACCTCTACAACCAAGAAGGACAGATATATGAGATCACCATCTGAAAGCCCTCCAACTCACTCACCATCCTGACTTGGAAATATATCAGCCGTTCCTTCACTGTCACTGGATAAAAGCCCTGGAACTCCCTCCCTCACAGCACTGTGGGTGCACTACACCACATAGATTGCTGCGGGTTCAAGATGGTGGTTCACCCACCATCTTATAGAAATCATGGAAACTCTACAGTGTAGAAAGAGGCCATTCAGCCCATCGAGTCTGCACCGACCACAAGCCCACCCAGGCCCTACCCCCATATCCCTACACATTTACACGCTAATCCCTCTAACCTATGCATCTCAGGACACCAAGGGGCAATTTTAGCATGGCCAATCAACCTAACCCACACATCTTTGGACTGTGGGAGGAAACCGGAGTACCCGGAGGAAACCCAGGCAGACACGAGGAGAATGTGCAAACTCCACACAGACAGTGACCCAAGCTGGGAATTGAACCCAGATCCCTGGAGCTGTGAAGCAGCAGTGTTAACCATTATGCTACCATGCCACCCCTTCTCGAGGGCAACTCGGGATGGGCAATAAATGTTGGATCCTATATAAAAAATTGACTTTAGGCCACTCTCTAAATTTTCCCATGACGATGCCCACCAGAAGGCAGGGCCGGAAAATCCCGCTTTAAGGTTGGAATGTTACCACCGTCAATGCCGGCAGGATTTTCCCATCCAGCTGCAACAAACAGAGATTTGGCCAAATTCTCCAGCCTCGCTGCACTGGGAGCATGGTGCGAACGGCTAGTAAGATCACACCCAACGAGTCTGACTCACCACCGCAACACCATCTATTTTATCACTTAAACGGAACCTGCAGCTGGAGTTTTGGTCCCTGCCTGGTTAGATCACCAGAGTAACTCCATTCAGTTTCACCCCCTGGATGCACAATGCAAAGTTCGCAGAGAACAAGAAGCTCAGAAATGCACTGAGGAGGATGACAGCTCACAACAAAGTGGGTAATGAACACATCACAGAATCATTGAATCACGACAGTGCAGAAGGAGGCCATTCGGCCCATTGCATCTGCACCAACCGTAATCCCACCCAGGCCCCATTCCCGTAACCCCATGTACTGATCCCCTGATACTGGGGTCAATTTAGCATGGCCAATCCGCACAATTAGACAATTAGGGATGGACAACAAATGCTGTTCTTGCCAACGCTGCCCACGTCCCATGGAAAAAATTAAAAAACACAGCATTACAATACATAGATCTTTCTTATCCAACCAGACAACTGGTGATTCTTACCCCTTGTCAAGAAGTGTCTGAAAAATTCCGTTTGATGACATTCAGATGTGAGAACAGAAACTGCTCTACCTAACCTCCTCCATAAATCACAGCCTCTCATCAATCACATGGGGTGATATCCCACAGTTCCGTAATCATATTGATGCTGGTAGTCCGAAATCAGTGTCACTGCAGCTAACTCCTCTCATTTCTCTCCCTGTTAGTCACAACACAGAACGCACATCGAGGGTGGAACTGGAGCAGGCAGAACATGGACCATGCAAAGGTCCATTGATCTGGATGGGATTTCCCAGTCTTGTGGTGAGCGTGACTGGAAAATCCCACCCTGAATGTTTTGGACAAAGTCTCACGGCGTCACCATACCAGCCGTTTCCACCACGCTTCCCGCTGCAGCGAGGCCGGAGAATTTTGGGCGCCCTTCCAAATCTCCCTGCGGCGGGGTGGGAAAATCCTGCCGGCGTGAACGGTGTGGTAAGCTTCCGGCCGCTGTTTTTTCAGGTGGCCGAGCAGGTTGGCAGGAGGTCAACGAAGCCTCACTGAATCCCCGGGTGGGATTCCCACCTGCAGAATTTTCCAGACCCGCCAAGGATGACTCCTGGTCGTGAGCGCTCCAGTGGCGGGATAGGTGAGCTGTGCGAATTGCCATTGACTTCAGCAGGACTGGAAGCCACCTCTGTGGCAGTAAAACCCATAGTGGTGGCGGAGGGGATGGAAAATTTTGGCCCTCAATCCAATTACATTGATATGGCCTCTCTATCATGCTGCCATTTCTATTACTGTAAAGTAGAGCTAATTCTGCCATTTTGGAGCCTGACATCATTACGAAGGTGGGACCAGAAGAAAATCTAAAAGACCTTGGTCAGGAGGGCCAACATGTTCCTACCTCCAGGCAAACTCAGTGAAAATGGCGATCCACCTGACAGCACCTGGTATCCAATACTCAGCAGGGAAGACTCTGCTTGGATCTCCCTGGGTGATAGGTTGGCCTTCTGCTGTGCACTTACCCTCCAGTCCAGGGGAGGCAGTCTTCTAGGGGTAGGCCAGGTAGCCTGAGGAGATTCCATGTCGCAACGTAAGGGCCATGCTAAATTGCCCCTTAGTGTCCAAAGATGTGCCGAGTAGGTGGAATAGCCATGCTAAATCACCTCTTAGTGTCCAAAGATGTGCAGGTTAGGTGGATTGGCCATGCTAAATTGCCCCTGTGTGTCCAAAGATGTGTAGGTCAGGGAGATTAGCCATGCTAAATTGCCCCTTGGTGTCAGTAGATGAGCAGGGTAAATACATGGGGGTTCCAGGCATTGGGACCAAGTAGGATTGTTGTTGGTGCAGGATCGATGGTCCGAATGGCCGCCTCCTCAGGATTCTATGACTCAGGAAAGCGAATTCAGCTTTCCAGATAGATCCTGAGATTTCATCTGAAGCCTTTAAGTGGAACTCTGTCTGATAGTTTTCCAGTGAGGTTCTCTGTACCGCTCCTGTTAATGGACTAACGTCTGCATTCATGTAATCGCTTTGGTGTCCAGATATTAAAACCTGGCTCCAGAAAGAGTGTTGGGTCAGAGCATATTTACTGTTCCACCAAGCTGTTTTTAATTCTGGGGAAGACGTTTTGCAAAGCAGAATCACCATGCCAATTCTGCCTACTAATGACTTACATTCTTTTGATTACTTTTGTGTTAAGTTTTGAATATTTACGACATGAGTTAAATCCTGTTCTTTAGGTTGGGGTGACTCAACAGTGTGGCACAGCCAGGACTAATCGCTGTACGGGAGTGGATTAGTCAGATGGTTGGGTAAACTGCCAATGGAGTTCTGGGAAGTGGATCTTAAATTTGCCCCGTAAAATGTCAATTCTCACGAAATTCAGTGTGAGATGGGTGATGCACACTCAATAAAATTGCACTGTAACTTTAGATTTGCAAATCAAACGTCCAAAAATATAATTGACAGAAGATGACAAAAATATGTCTACCCTTTCACGGGAAACTTTTACAAGTTAAGATTTTTTCAATGCTATTGTTTCTGTACAGAAGAAATTGTTATTCCAATTCTCTTCCTGCACCCAGTGGTGCACCAAGATAGACTTTAATCTCTTTCCATAAATATTAATAAGGGCAGCAGTGTGGCACAGTGGTTAGCACTGCTGCCTCACAGCGTCAGAGACCTAGGTTTGATTCCCGGCTTGGGTCACTGTCTGTGTGGAGTTTGCACATTCTCCCTGTGTCTGGGTTTCCTTCAGGGTTCTCCAGTTTCCTCCAACACTGCAAAGATGTGCAGGTTAGGTGGATTGGTCATTCTAAGATGCCCCTTAGTATCCAAAGATGTGCAGGTTAGGTGGATTAGCCATGTTAAATTGCCCTATTAATTTGCAATGATGTGCAGGTTAGAAATTAAGAACTAGAAGCTGGAGTTGGTCACCTGGCCCCTCGAGCCTGCTCTACCATTCAATAAGACCACGGCTGATCTTTTTGCGGACTCAGCTCCACTTACCCGCCCTCTCACCATAACCCTTAATTCCTTTACTGTTCAAAAATTTACCTATCCTTGCCTTAAAAACATTCAATGAGGCAGCCTTAACTGCTTCACTGGGCAGGGAATTCCACAGATTCACAACCCTTTGTGTGAAGAAGTTCCTCCTCAACTCAGTCCTAAATCTGTTTCCCCTTATTTTGCGGCTATGCCCCCGAGTCCTAGTTTCACCCACCAGTGGAAACAACTTCCCTGCTTCTATCTTATCTATTCCCTTCATAATCTTAAATGTTTCTATAAGATCTCCCCTCATTCTTCTGAATTCCAATGAGTATAGCCTCAGTCTCTCCTCATAATCCAACCCTCTCAACTCTGGAATCAACCTAGTGAATCTCCTCTGCACCCCCTCCAGTGCCAGTATATCTTTTCTCAAGTAAGGAAACCAAAACTGTACACAGTACTCCAGGTGTGGCCTCACCAGCACCTTATACAGCTGCAACATAATCTCGCTGTTTTTAAACTCCATCCCTCCAGCAATGAAGGACAAAATCCCATTTGCCTTCTTAATTACCTGCTGCACCTGCAAACCAACTCCTTGAGATTCCTGCACAAGGACACCCAGATCCCTCTGCACTGCAGCACGCTGCAATTTTTTATCATTTAAATAATAGTCCATTTTGCTGTTATTACTACCAAAATGGATGACCTTATATTTACCAACATTATACTCTAAATGCCAGACCCTTGCCCATTTACTTAGATTATTTATATCCCTTTGCAGACTTTCAGCATCCTCTGCATACTTTGCTCTTCCACCCATCTTCGTGTCATCTGCAAATTTTGACACACTACGCTTGGTCCCCAACTCCAAATGATCTATATACATTGTAAATAATGGTGGTCCAACACTGATTTATTCCGCAGGTGGAGGTCCACCTTGTTGTCAAACGAGGGGCATGCACACGGTGGGTCGTGCATGGGCTGCTCTTGGAGGTTCCGGGAGTGGCCTCGTACTTTGTGTCAGTGTGTGTGCTTGATCCTGGACCGGTAGACGGGCGCCGCAGCAGCTCAGTGACTAGCACTGCTAGCTGTGCAGATACATGGATTTGGGCCTGTGTCTGTGGGAGTTTGCGCATTCTCCCTGTGGTTGCGTGGGTTTCCTCCGGGCGCTCCGGTTTCCTCCCACACCCCAAAGATGTGCTCTTAGGCTGATTGGTTTACCCCTGAATCTGGCTAAGTTAGGGGTTCCACTCATAGACACGCAGGGTAGAATAGGTGTAGGAGGATGCGGCGGCGCGGGCTCGTTGGGCCGAAGGGCCTGTTTCCCGTGCTGGTTTGTTCTTTGTTCTCTTTGTTCTTTGATGCCTGAGACACACCACTAGTTACCGATCACCAACCAGAAAAACACCCATTTACCCCCCATTCTTTGCTTTCTATTAGTTAAGCAATCCTCTAACCATGCTAATACATTACCCGTAACACCGTGAACCTTTATCTTATGTAGCAGTCTTCAGTGCGGCACCTTGTCAAATGTCTTCTGGAAATCCAGACACACCACATCCACAGGTTCCCCATTGTCCACTGCACATGTAATATTCTCAAAGAATTCCACCAAATTAGTCAGACATGACCTGCCCTTCATGAACCCATGCTGCATCTTACCAATGTGACAATTTATATCCAGATGTCTCGCTATTTCTTCCTCGATAGATTCAAGTGTTTTATAGAAGTTAATCTAACTGGCTGATAGTTACCTGCCTTTTGTTTACCTTTTTTAAGGAGTGACGTCACATTTGCTGTTTTCCAATTTACAGGAACCACCCCAGAGTCCAGTGAATTTTGGTAAATTACCAGTAGTACATTTGCTATTTCTCCTGCCATCTCTTTTAGTACCCTGGGAAGTATTCCATCAGGACCAGGAGACTTGTCCTCCTTTAGTTGCATTAACTTGCCCAACACTATCTCTTTCGTGATTAATGATACTTTCTAGGTTCTGCCATAGCTTTCCTGTCATCAATTTTTGGCATGTTATTTGTGTCTTTCACTATGAAGACACAAACTAGGGAGACTGGCCATGCTAAACTGCCCCTTAGTGTCCAAAGATGTGTAGGTTAGATATATTGGACATGTTAAATTGTCCTATTAGTGTGCAAAGATGTGTAGGAGAGGGAGATTAGTGGGGTAAATACGTGGGGTTACTGGGATAGGGCAATGCAGTGGGTCTGGGTAAGGTGCCCTGTCGAATAGTCAGTGCAAACCTGATGGGCCAAATAGCTTCCTTCTGCACTGTAGGGATTCTATGATTCTGTGATTATAAGTCCCAGAACAGGTCGCTAGTCTGTCACCGGTGAGGGGGCTTACAGGTAGAGGAACGTCACTCCACATCAAGCATGGCAGACCAGGAGTCTCTCCCGTTCTTAGCCCCAGCCATTGACATGTTTGGAAGGATTTACAGGTTGACACACAACCCGTTTGGCCACGTTATGAACACACCTTCCTTGACCGCCAATTCCTGGGGTGGGATTTGAACCTGGAGCTACTGCCTCAGAGGTGCTAACCCCACTGGACCACAAGCATCCAGTGAGGAAGAAATAGTTGCACATAATTTAAAAAAAAACAAAGCACAGCACAGGAAACAGGCCCTTCAGCCCTACAAGCCCACACCGCCTATTTTAACACTCAGCGAGTACCTTATTCAAGCCTTTTGTCGATTGTCGATGTTTTTGTCTACCTCTAGTGGAACTCCACAATAAAGGGGGTGCAAATTTAGGGAACTATATGTGCGCCAGATTAAGGGAGATCCAATTCAGGGACAACTTATTGACACCAATCAGCCTAAAAAGCACGAATTTGGGATGTGGGAGGAAACCGGAGCACCTGGAGAAAACCCACGCAGGCACGGGGAGAATGTGCAAACTCCCACAGACATTGATCCAAGCTGGAGAACCGACCCGGGTCCCTGTAACTGCACAGCAAACAGTGATAGTCACTGAACTGACTTTCACTTTCTCAAATTTTCTTGTAAAGAATTGCTTGGTCGACTTTAATCTTGTTCAGCCCTTTACTGAACTGAGTTGGACCTCTGGGTCAGAGTTCAATCACAGGTTGTGGATTTGTTTACCTGAGTACAGGTTGTAGGACTGGGCACCAGGTATCACTGAAGGGGTGCTGCACTGCCAGAGGTGAGATGGTAAGGCGCATTGGTCTGCTACTGGGCATAAGAGATACCAAAAGTCATATAGTCAAAGAGCAAAGGGTTTCCCTGCTATCCTGTCAGCATCCCTCTGCAATCAACTCAGCTGATAACAGATTTAATGGTTTATGGAACAGATCAGTGCTCTAATTGGCTAAAAACATTTGCCTTCAAAATGACAAGTGGTCATAATTTTTTTTTCATTTACAGGACATGGGCATCGCTGGCTGGCCACCATTTCTTGCCATTCCCAGTTGCTGAGAGCACAGAAACCCTACAGTGCAGGAAGAGGCCATTTGGCCCATCGAGTCTGCACCGGCCACAATCCCACCCAGGCCTTAATCCCTACACCTGCTAACCCCTTTAACCTGTGCATCTCAGGACACTAAGAGGTGATTTTTAGCATGGCCAATCAACCTAACCTGCACATCTTTGGACTGTGGGAGGAAACCAGAGCACCAGGAGGAAACCTACGTCGACACGAGGAGGATGTGCAAACTCCACACAGACAGTGACCCAAGCCAGGGATTGAACCCAGAACCCTGGAGCTGGGAAGCAACAATGCTGACCACTGTGCTACTGTACAGCAGTTGAAGTCAACCACATTGCCATGACTCTGAAGTCACATGTAGACCAGACCAGGTAAGGATGGCAGATTTCCTTCCTTAAAGGGGCATTAGTGAACCAGCTGGGTTTTCACGACAATTGACAATGGGTCATCAGTAAATTCTTAATTCCAGATATTTTTTCGTGAATTCAAATTGTACCATCTGCCCGGGTGGGATTCGAACATGGGTCCCCAGAGCTTTACCCTGGGTCTCTGGATTGCTAGTCTAGTGATAATATCTTTACATCACTACCTACTTGACAATGATGTAGGGGGAGATTTTAAAGTGAGGTGTAAAGCACTGAGCACGATTGGTGCCGATTTTTGCGACCGGCACCAGTTTATGAGCGCCGGATTTCCAGCATGATCAACTTCTTGCTAGAAATGGACACGAGACAGGTTCCACTCTCCTGTCACGACAGTTGCCCCCCTTCCCACCCCCCAATCTGAGCTACAATGTCCAAGTGTCTATTTTTTTTAATCCTTGGGACACGGGTGTTGCTGGCTGAGCCAACATTTATTGCCCATTCCTAGTTGCCCAAGGGCAGTTGAGAGTCGATCACATTGCTGTGGCTCTGGAGTCACATGTAGGCCAGACCAGGTAAGGACGGCAGATTTCCTTCCCAAGAGGGACATTAGTGAACCAGATGGGTTTTTACAACAATCGACAATGGTTTCATGGTCATCAGTAGATTCTTAATTCCAGATATTTTGTATTAAATCACAGGGTGATCACAGATAGAAACATAAAGATAGAAGAAAGGAGCAGGAGGAGGCCATTCGGCCCTTCGAGCCTGCCCCACCATTCATTACGATCATGGCTGATCAACCAACTCAACAGCCTAATCCTGCTTTCTCCCCATAACCTTTGATCCCATTCGCCCGAAGTGCTATATCCAGCCACCTCTTGAATACGTTCAATGTTTTGGCCTCAACTACTTCCTGTGGTAATGAATTCCACAGGCTCACCGTTCTTTGGGTGAAAAAATGTCTCCTCACCTCAGTCCTAAATGGTCTACCCTAAATTCTCAGACTGTGACCCCTGGTTCTGGATTCCTCCATCATCGGGAACATCCTCCCTGCATCTATCCCTGTCTAGTCCTGTTAGAATTTTATAAGTCTCAATGAGATTCCTCCCTCATCCGTGTGAATTCCAGTGAAAACAGTCCTAACCTGGTCAATCTCTCCTCATACATCAGTCCCACCATCCCCGGAATCAGCCTGGTAAACCTTCGTTGCACTCCCTCCAGAGCAAGAACATCCTTCCTCAGAAAAGGAGACCTTTTTTTTGAGGCTGTGGCCTCACCAAGGCCCTGTGTAATTGCAACAACACATCCCAGCTCCTGTACTTGAAACCTCTCGCAATGAAGGCCAACGTACCATTTGCCTTCTTTATCGCCTGCTGCACCTGCGTGCTTACCTTCAGTGACTGGTGCACAAGGACACCCAGGTCCCTCTGCACACTTCCCTCTCCCAATTTACAGCCATTCAGGTAGTAATCTTCTCCTTGTTTTTGTTTCCAAAGTGAATAACCTCACATTTACCCAAATTATCCTGCATCTGCCATTGGTTAGCCCACTCGCCCAACCTGTCCAGATCATTCTGAAGGATCTCTGCATCCTGGTCACAGTTCACCCTCTCACCCAACTTGGTATCATCTGCAAACTTTGAGATGTTACATTTTATTCCCTTATCCAAATCATTAATATATATTGTAAATAGCTGGGGTCCCAGCACTGATCCCTGTGGCACCCCGACTAGTTACTGCCTGCCAATTTGAAAAGCACCCATTAATTCCTACTCTTTGTTTCCTCTCTGCCAACCAATTTTCTATCTATCTCGATATGCTTCCCCCAGTCCCATGCGCTTTAATCCTGCATGATAATCTCTGATGCGGGATTTTGTCAAACGCTTTAGTGAAAGTCTAAATATACTGTATCTACTCGCTCCCCCTTGTCAACTCTACTAGTTACATCTTCAAAGAATTCTAACAGATTTGTCAATCATGATTTCCCCTTCATAAATCCATGCTGACTCTGTCTGATCCTGTCAATGATTTCTAAATGCTCTGCTATAAAGTCATTGATAATGGATTTGGGAATTTTCACTACGACCGATGTTAAGCTTGCTGGTCTATAATTTCCTGTTTTCTCTCTACCTCCCTTTTTGAATATTGGAGTGACATTCGCTACCCTCCAATCTGCAGGGTCTGATCCAGAGTCTATAGAATCCTGGAAGATGACCACCAATGCATCCACTATTTCTAGAGCCATTTTCTTATGTACTCTGGGATGTAGATTATCGAACCCTGGGGATTTATCCACTTTCAATGCCATCAGTTTTTCTGACACCATTTCTCCATTAATATTGATCTCCCTCAGTTCTTCCCTCTCACTAAATCCTGTATTCTCCAACATTTCTGGTACCTGATTTGTGTCCTCCTTTTGTGAAGACAAAACCAAAGTATGTATTTAGTTGCTCAGCTGTTTTTTTTGTCCCCTATTAAACATTCCCCTGTCTGTACGGGATCTACATTTGTCTTCACCAACATCTTTCTCTTCACATATCTGGAGAAACTCTTGATGTCGGTCTTTATGTTCCCTGCAAGCTTACTTCCCTAAGCCTAACACTGTCCTATCTGTTGCGCGTTCACAGATGTGGGTTGCAGGGGTAAACAAGAATTGAAGGGCTGCAAAAATGTTCCTGACCAGAAGACCACAAAGTTTAGGAGCAGAATTAAGTCATTCGGCCCATCGAGCCTGCTCCGCTATTCAATCACGGCTGATGTGATTCTCATCCCCATTCTCCTGCTTTGTCCCCGTAATCCTTGATCTCCTTATTGATCAAGAACCTATCTATCTCTATCTTAAAGACACTCAATGACCTGGCCTCCACAAACCTCTGCAGCAAAGAGTTCCATAGATTCACCACTCTCTGGCTGAAGAAATTCCTCCTCATCTCTGTTTTATAGGAGCGTCCCTTCACTCTGAGGCTGTGTCCTTCAGTTCTAGTCTCTCCCACTAGTGGAAAGAGCCTCTCTAATAAGAACATAAGAAATAGGAGCAGGAGCAGGAGTCGGCCATCTAGACCTTCGAGCCTGCCCCACCATTCAATAAGATCATGGCTGATCTGAAGTGGATCAGTTCCACTTTCCCGCTTTCTCCCCATAACCCTTAATTCTCTTGTCTATCAGAAACCTATCTACCCGTGACTTAAATATATTCAGCGAGGCAGCCTCCACCACTTCAATGGGCAGAGAATTCCAGAGATTCACCATCCTTTGAGTGAAGAAGTTCCTCCTCAATTCCGTTCTAAACTGCCCTCCCCCCCTTATCTTGAGGCTGTGCCCCCTAGTGCCGCTGTCCTTTCTCAGCAGGAAGAATCTCTCTACCTCTACCCTATCAATCCCTTTCATTATCTTATGTCCACTATGTCCACGTTACGTCTCTACATCCACTCTAAGTTTCAATTAGATCCCCTCTTATCTCTGAACTGCATCGAGCATAGACCCAGACTCCTCAACTCCTTCTCGTATGCAGAGTCCTTCATTCCTGGGATCATTCTTGTGAGCCTCCTCTGGGCCCCCGCAAGGCCTATCCCTAAGACTAGATTCCCCGCTTTATGTGAAACTGTTATTCCATGGATATACCACATGAGCCACTGGAGGAATTGAATGGCTGGCTCCTGAGTACTCCTGACTCACAAAGAATCTGTAGACAATGTTGTCTCAATGTATCCGTTCCTCGCCCGTTATATTGGTCTATTCAATGGAGCAACACTGAGCCGTGGAGAAGGAAATCCACTAATACTTTCCAATTCCTCAGATTCTTGTAAAAGTAATGAGATAGAATATCCAGGGCTTCTACTGGCACCTACCGGCAGATAGATTTCCTTCCCCACCCGATAGCTGGAAAGATTTTTGCCCACAAGGTTGTTGAGTGTGGGCTGATGGTGGGGCAGTGCCGGAAACGAGATTTGATTTATAATTGTCATATGTATTAGTATACAGCATGCAAGCAACCTGAATCGCAGTATCCCTACAGTGCAGAAGGAGGCCATTGAGCCCATCGAGTCTGCACCGACCACAATCCCACCCAGGCCCTATCCCCATAACCCCAGACATTTACTCTAGCTAATCTCCTTGATATTAAGGAGCAATTTAGCATGGCTGATCCACCTAACCTGCACGTCTTTGGACACTAAAGGGCAATTTAGCATGGCCAATCCACCTAACCTGCACATCTTTGGACACTAAAGGGCAATTTAGTATGGCCAATCCACCTAACCTGCGCATCTTTGGACACTAAAGGGCAACTTAGCACGGCCAATCCACCTAACCTATACTTCTTTGAACAATAAGGGGCCATTTAGCATGACGTGGAGATGCTGGCATTGGACTGGGGTAAACACAATAAGAAGTCTGACAACACCAGGTTTAAGTCCAACTTAAACGGGTTGGACTTAAACCTGGTGTTGTCAGACTTCTTATTCAATTTAGCATGGTCAATCCCCACCAAACCAGCATGACCTTTGGAGGAAACTGAAGCACCTGGAGGAAACCCATGCAGACACAGGGAGAACATGCAAACTCAACAGAGACAGTCACCCCCGAGGCTGGAATTGAACCCGGGTCCCTGGCGCTGTGTGGCACCAATGCTAACCACTGTGCCACTGTGCCCTTGCCTGAAGCTGTGTTTGTAAGTAACAGTGAGTGCTTTTAACCTTGCCCATATTTTGACAAATATAAGAATCAAAATTTAAGAAGACATACTGCCTATTTTTTTTCTCCATGTTGATTTTTTTTGTCCCTGCTTTTGGAACAGTCATTGCTGGCACACATGGATCCTGTCTCCATTACAATAGTTATTATAATACTGTGGTTCCAACTTTTTTAAGTTACTCATTCGTGGGACATGGGAGTCGCTGGCTGGGCCAGCTTTTATTGCCCATCCCTAGTTGCCCCAGAGCAGTTGAGAGTCAACCACATTGCTGTGGCTCTGGAGTCACATGTAGGCCAGACTGGGTAAGGACAGCAGATTTCCTTCCCTAAAGGACATTAGTGACCCAGATGAGTTTTTTCGATAATGGTTTCACGGTCATCAGTGGATTCTTAATTCCAGATTTTTTTTATTGAATTCAAATTCCACCATCTGCTATGGTGGGATTTGAACCTGGCTCCTGAGTTTCTGGATTAATAGTCTAGCGAAAATACCACAAGGCCGCCACCTCCCGACCTTGACCCCTTGTTACTGAAGTAATTAAACATATTATCAATTATTGGAACCATCACAAGCCAATGTGTCAGGTTAAATTCATCTTTGGTCGACATTCCCAGTGCTATTTTCTCACGTAAACTCACCTGATAATTGTGTCATTAGATTCTAATTACCCATTTCATTTTCAGAATGAACACTAAACACATTCCACATGCTGTTTTGGCCTTTCCATCATCCCATTTAATCATACCCAGGAGATTCTTCCTCTTCAGTGCACAGTTCTCAAAGCCAATAACACTTGGAATATTGTGCAATGCTGCAGATCATTGGAACATCAGAACACATTTGGAATATTTTGTGAGCAATTCTGGGCCCTGTATCTAAGGAAGGACATGCCGGTCCAGGAGAGAGTCCAGAGGAGGTTCACCAGAATGATCCTAGGAATGAAAAGCTTGACGAATGAGGAGCGTCTGAGGATGCTGGGTCTGTGGAGCTTAGAAGTACAAGGAGGGGATCTCATTGAAACTTACAGAATACTGAAAGGCCCGGATAGAGTGGATGTGGGGAAGATGTTTCCATTAATTGGAGAGACTGGAATCCGAGGGCACAGCCTCAGAGTAAAGGTCCAACCCTTTAGAACCAAGATGAGGAGGAATTTCTTCAGCCAGAGGGTGGTGAAGCTGTAGAATTCATTGCCACAGAGGAGGCCGGGTCACTGAGTTTTGTTTTATTCATTTTGCCACCCACTCCAGCAGTGATGAATCCACCTTGGCAGAGCCACCCCCTCCATGCCCCCTCCCCCCCCTCCACCACAGGAGGCAGACCCCACCTCCGTCAGATGCCACCCCCCCCTTCCCCTTCACTGGAGGCAGACCAGACACACCTCGCCGCCCCCCCCCACCCCCCCACCCTCTATCCTGGCAGATGCCCCCCCCCTTCCCCTTCAGACACCCTTTGCACCCCGCCAACGCCAGGCCAGCCCACCTCAATCGCTGGCCTCCCTCCAGCCCCGATTGATCTCAATGCAGACTGGCAGTGGGACCACCCCCCCCCCCCGCCCCACCCCACCCCTCTGATTCCACTAAGGCCACCCTCTTGGCAGTGCCTAATGGCCAATGCCAAAGTGCTTCCTGGGCATGGGCACTTTGCCCCTTGGACAGTGCCGGGGGCATAGGCTGGCACTGCTGGGGTGCCCATGCCCAGGGACACCACCCCCCACCCCTCTCCGCCCAACCCCCTGGGATGTCCTGACTGCCCCCTCAACTTCACTCTCGTGAGGTCTCCTGCTAGTTCCCCGAATGTAGGGAGTTAGTCTGGACCCTGGCGGAGTGAAATTGCACTGATGGGGTGGGAAATACTAGCCAGCCCCGGACCTGCTAATTTTGTTTAAATGACATTAAAAATAGATTAAAATCACTTACCTGCTGTTCCCGCCAGTTTCCAGCATGGTCCAACTGAGCCAGATTTTGGGCATTCAGAACTCATGCGCAAATCCCGGGAATCTGCCCACCTGCCATTTTCCTGGCCCATCGCGCTAATAACTTGACGCATTGGGATGGGAGAATTGCCCCCCTTAATTCCAGATTTTTTTGCTGAATTCAAATTCTACCATCTGCAATGGCGGGATTCGAACCCGGGTCCCCCCAAACATTCGCTGAGTTTCTAGATTAATACTAGCCGTAATACCACGAGGCCATCACTGCCCATTTACGGATTTAAAACAGATGCATATATTTAAAACAGATATAGGGAAGCTCTTGATCGATAAGGGGATCAAAGGTTATGGGGAAAAGGCGGGAGCATGGGGTTGAGAAACTTATCAGCCATGGTAGAGTGGCGGAGCAGACTCGATGGGCTGAATGGCCTAATTCTGCTCCTATATCTTATGATGTTAACATAAATAAAGATTTTAAAAAATCTACCTTTCATTTTCCTTTTACCTCTCCGTCCTCAACTTGACTGGGGCAACTAGTTGAGAGAGAAGCCAAGCTTCCCTTGATTTGGAGCCTTTGATTCATTTGTTTGGGTTTTTTTTTGCGCTTTTCTTTTCTCAGTGCTGGCGTCGCTGGACACATTGGCAGAAAAACAGAGCGGGGCGTTCGAGCCAATGCTCACCATTGCCATCAAGCTAAGGGAGTGAGCGTTTATCGGACTGGGATCAAGGTCAGTGGACTTGTTTACATCCAGGCGGAGCCAAACTGAGGCATCGCTCGCAGGTTGCGTGCAGGGGCGCTAATACAAAACATTCCTCCTCTTTGTCTTTCCCCCAACAAAATGTTTCAAAACACAGGGGGGAGGAGAAGAAGGAAAAAAATAAAACCTCCCAGTCGTCCAAGGGTGAACCTGTTAAATGGCACGGCGTCTAACTTTGAGCCGAATGCCTTGGGGATGTAGTGGAGTCTGTATTTTCACTGGCATTGGGACCTTCGCTTTGTGAACTTTACACATGTGTGGGCCATTAAAAAAATGCAGGACACATAAAACAAAGACAGTTCAGTGTAGATCCTCATCCAGCCTCCGTGCTGCTGTTCAGTGGCCGCTTAAACCCTTCTCCACAATGGAAAATTTCTGATACACAGCCAGACAGTAGACAAACCTAATTGATGGCAGTCAGTCAGGTATTGTGGCCATTAACTGTTTGGCAAAACACTCAACAATCAGTCCACCAGAACTGCTCCAATCTTCTTAAAGATCTTGCAACTCAATTTTATTCAATTATTCTTTTTCCCATGTGGAAAATATTTCTTTAATATTCATAGAATCATAGAATCCCTACAGTGCAGAAAGAGGCAATTTGGCCCATCGAGCCTGAACTGACCACAATCCCACCCTATCCTTATAACCCCATGTATTTACCATGCTTATCCTCTGGACATAGAGAACAACTTAGCTTGGCCAATCTGCCTAACCTACGCATTGGCGCATACTCGGCACAACATCGAGGGCCAAAGGGCCTGTACTGTGCTGTACTGTTCTATGTTCTATCTCTGGACACTGAGGCAATTTAGCATGGCCAATCAACCTAACCTGCACATCTTTGGACACTAAGGAGCAATAGGAGGCAGAGAGTGAGGGTCAACGGGTGCTATTCGGATTGGCGGATGGTGACTAGTAGAGTGCCCCAGGGGTCGGTGCTGGGGCCTCAGCTTTTTACCATTTATATAGATGATCTGGAGGAGGGAACCGAGTGTAGGGAGTCGAAATTTGCTGATGACACCAAGATTGGGGGAACGGCAAATTGTGCGGAGGGTGTGGCGAGTCTGCAGAAGGATCTAGATAGGCTGGGCGAATGGGCCAGGAAATGGCAAATGGAATTTAATGTTGGCAAGTGTGAGGTGGTCCACTTTGGTAGGAATAATGGTAGGAAGGACTATTACTTACGTGGTGAAAAACTGCAGCAGGCGACGGTGCAGAGGGACCTCGGGGTCCTTGTGCATGAGTCGCAAAAACCCAGCTTGCAGGTGCAGCAGGTGGTCAGGAAGGCGAATGGGATGCTGGCCTTCATAGCGAGGGGGATTGAATATAAAAGTAGGGGGGTCTTGCTGCAGCTGTATAGGGCATTGGTGAGGCTGCAGCTGGAGTACTGTGTGCAGTTTTGGGCACTGCACCTGCGCAAAGATATTTTGGCCTTGGAGGGAGTGCAGAGGAGGTTTACTAGGCTGATACTGGAGTTGAGGGGGTTGAGCTATGAGGAGAGGCTGAATAAACTAGGCTTGTACTCGTTGGAGTTTAGAAGAATGAGGGGAGATCTCATTGAGACGTATAAGATGATGAATGGGATGGATAGGATAGAGGTGGAGAGACTCTTCCTGCTCAAAAAAGACAGTAGGACTAGGGGGCACAGCCTCAAGATAAAGGGGGGGCGGTTTAGAACGGAGTTGAGGAGGAACTTCTTCACTCAAAGGGTGGTGAATCTCTGGAATTCTCTGCCCGTTGAAGTGGTGGAGGCTGCCTCGCTAAGTATTTTTAAGACGCGGGTTGATGGGTTTTTGATAAGCGAGGGGATTAAGGGTTATGGGGAGAGGGCGGGAAAGTGGAACTGAGCCACGACAGATCAGCCATGATCTTATTGAATGGCGGGGCAGGCTCGAAGGGCTAGATGGCCTACTCCTGCTCCTATTTCTTATGTTCTTATGTTCTTAACATGGCCAATCCACCTAACCTACACACCTTTGGACACTAAGGAACAATTTAACATGGCCAATCCACCTAAACTGCACATCTTTGGACACTGAATCAATTTAGCATGGCCAATCCACCTAACCTGCACAACTTTGGACACTAAGGAGCAATTTAGCATGGCCGATCCGCCTAACCTGTACATTCAGATTCTGTTCCCAGCTTAGGTTACTGTGTGTGTGGAGTTTGCACGTTCTCACCATACCCACGTGGGTTTCCTCCCACAGTCCAAAAGATGCGTTGGTTAGATGTATTGGCCATGCTAAATTCTCCCTCAGTGCCAGAATGTGGCGACTGGGGGATTTTCACAGTAACTTCACTGCAGTGTTAATGTAAGCCTACTTGTGATACCAATAAATAAACTTAAAACTTAGGATAGTAAGGAACAATTTAGCATGACCAATCCATCCAACCTGCACATCTTTGGACTGTGGGAGGAAACCAGAGCACCCGGAGGAAACCCACGCAGGCACAGGGAGAACGTGTAAACTCCACACAGTCACCCGAGGCCAGAATCGACCCCTGGTCTCTGGCACAGTGAGGCAGCAGTGCTAACCACTGTGCCACCGTGCTGCCCAATTAGCCCTACTGCATGCTACACCTACTGATCCTGCAGTATTAGTAAGAAAGCATCTGACTAAGCGCCAGTCACTGAATCTATGTTATGGAGTAAATCAGCTAAAGAAAAGCAACATTGTTGATTCAGCTATACACAGTTGGCATCCTTCCATTGGCAAGCAATGATGAGAACGCAGCCCCTGGACTTACTGAGGCAAGATGAGATCATTTGCCTCAGTTCTGTTGTCTGATTCTAGAACTGCAAAGTGCCACACGTGAAGAGGAATTTTTGCACCCCCGCCCAGGAATCGTAGCGGGCGGGACATGGACCGAGCCGAGGTCTGTTGGCCTCGGGCGGGATTTCCAATCTTGGGGTGAGCGTGGCCAGAAACTCACGCCCATCAAGTTGCCCCTCACTAGAGGTGCAGGGTGATATCTGCTCACATCTTGCTTGTGGGACTGGGGTCTGCTTTGAAGCTTCTGAAACCACATGACATCATGGTGGTGAATTGTTGGCTAATGTGTCAATCATCAACTGGTATTTCCTATTTGTTTCACATGACGTCAAGGATCTTCGTATCTCAATTGGCGCCACCCTTGAATCTAAGCTTTGGACACCCTGCTGCCCTCTTTCTATGGGCTACCTCCCTGAATAGCTAATCCTTGGAAATGTGACCATCTTTTGCCCTGTGCGTATGTCCAAGCCAGTGATGTTTTCTTTGTTTGATTAATGCACATTTGCCTTGCAAAGGATTGCATCATTGGTGAATTTTGCCTTTGTGCAAAATTTTGTGAAGATTTCTAAATTTGATTATTGTGGGTAAAAAAGAAACATGATGTTGAAGCTTGTCCTCATGCACTCACCAGGACCTTTTGTAAGAATACCAAAAGTATAGGGAACAAAATGTATACCACATGAGAAGAGAGTGTTGATTGGTAGAAAAGTGGAAGTCTCAAAGGTAGGGGAGTCTAAAACTAGAGGGCGTAGGTTTAAGGTGAGAGGGGAGAGATATAAAAGGGTCCGGGGGGACAATTTTTTCACTCAGAAGATGGTAAGTGTTTGGAATGAGCTGCCAGAGGTGGTAATAGTGGTAGAATTTTGTCTTTTGAAAAGCATTTAGACAGTTACATGAGTAAAATGGGTATAGAGGGATATGGGCCAAATGCGGGCAATTGGGACTAGCTTAGTGGCAAAAACTGGGTGGCATGGACAAGTTGGGCTGAATGGATCCCATGTTCCCATGCTGTAAAGGGGCAGCATGGTCAGCATTGCTGCTTCACATCTCCGGGGACCTGGGTTTGATTCCCGGCTTGGGTCACTGCCTGTGTGGAGTGTGCACATTCTCCTCGTGTCTACGTGGGTTTCCTCCGGGTGCTCCGGTTTTCTCCCACAGTCCAAAGACATGCAGGTTAGATTCATTTGCCATGATAAAATTGCCCCTTAGTGTTCCGAGATGTGTAGATTAGCGGGCGGATATGGGGTGGGGCCTGGGTGGGATTGTGGTTGGTGCAGACTTGATGGGCCAAATGGCCTCTTTCTGCACTGTAGGGATTCTATGATTCTAAACCTCTCTGACTCTAAGTGGTAGAGATGTTGGTGCAGAGAACAGATTGGTTGGCAAGCTGGCTCTGATTGGTAGGGGTGTTGCCATGCAGATGAATCAGGGGACAGTCAACTGCCAAGCCGTTGTTCAAACGCAAAGCAGACAAGTCGACTCTGGTCAAGGCATTATCATGAGGAATGAACCAGGGAATGGCCATTCCCTTCTCTTTTGTTGAGTTGGAAAAGGCGCAATGTATGGTCCTGATCCATCTGCCCGCAAAGGACAGAACCTTATACTGAGATCCTATACTCTGATTATTCAGGCAATAGGAACAAAATGAAATTGCTCTATCTGCCTTACAAGGACAAAGTAAATCACTGTTCCACCCTAAATCTTATTCCCCCCTTCAATAACGTGGTGATTGCTTTTCTTTCAAGTAGTTTTGCATCTTTCCCAAAACAGTCCCTGTTTCCAATCCGCTGACTGTATATATTTCAGCAGCTGGATTCTAGTCATGGAAGTAACACATTAATTCAAGCGGAAAACTCTTGATTGGAAAATTGAGGATGAAACAGCTTGAAAACATCGGCCTAAAGCAATTACTTTCTCTCAATTCTTTCCTCAGCCCAGTTCCACACATAAACTCGCCCTGCTAAAACTCATCTCAAAGCATCCCCCACTCTCCAAAACAAAATGGTTCCTCAGTGTTCCTAGCCAATTTTTTTAGTCATTTACAGGATATGGGCATCCCTACTAGGCCAAAATTTATTGCCCATCCCTCCATTTCAAGAGGGCATTCGAGAGTAAACCACGTTTGTTGTGGATCTAGAATAGAATCCCATAGGATAGAATGGAATCAAATCGAACATAATACCTGCAGTGAAGAAGGAGGCCATTCATCTCATTGAGCCTGGACCGACCACAGTTCCACATGGAAACAGGTCCATTTGGCCCAACTTGTCCATGCCACCCAGTGTTTGCCACTGAGCTAGTCCAATTGCCCGCATTTGGCCCATGTCCCTCTATACCTGTCTTACCCATGTAATCATCTAAATGCTTTTCAAAAGACAAAATTCTACCCACTACTACTACCACCTCTGGCAGTTCGTTCCAAATCCTCTGAGTGAAAAAAATGCCCTTCTGGACCATTTTGTAGCCTCTAGCCCCCTAACCACACATATTTACCCTGCTAATCCCCCTAACACTAAGGGGCAATTCACCATGGCCAATCCACCTAACCTGCTCATCTCTGGACACCAAGGGACAATTTAGCATGGCCAATCCACCTAACCTACACATCTTTGGTCACTAAGGGGCAATTTAGCATGGCCAATCCACCTAACCTACACATCTTTGGTCACTAAGGGGCAACGTAGTATGGCCAATCCACCTAACCTGCACATCTTTGGTCACTAAGGGGCAACGTAGTATGGCCAATCCACCTAACCTGCACATCTTTGGGTTCTAAGGGGCAACTTATTATGGCCAATCCACCCAACCTACACATCTTTGGTCACTAAGGGGCAATTTAGCATGGCCAATCCATCTAACCTGCACATCTTTGGACACTAAGGGGCAGTTTAGCATAGCCAATCAACCTAAACTGCACATCTTTGGACTGTGCGAGAAAATCAGGGTACCCGGAGGAAACTCATGCAGAAAGGAGGAGAACATGCAGACTCCGCACAGACAGCGACCCGAGACTGGAAACAAACACAGGTCCCTGGTGCTGTGAGGCAGCAATACTAACCACTGTGTCATCCATAATCATCTGGAGTCACATGTAGGGCAGACGAGGCAGATTTTCTTCCCTGAAGAGCATTAGTGAACCAGATGGGTCTTCACGACAATTGACAGTTTTTTCATGGTCATCTTTAGACTTTTAATTCAAGATTTTTTTATTGGATTCACATTTTATTATCGTCAGTGGTGGTATTCAAACCTGGGTCCCCGGAGCATTTCCCTGGGTCACTGGATTACTAACCAAGGACAATACCACTGTGTCATTACTCCCGCAATAATTATCCCTCAGCCAGCGTCACTGAAAGCAGATGATCTAGTTTCCACCTCATTGTTGTCCGTGGCAGTATGCAGGTTAGAAACATAGCAGCAGGAGCAGGCCATTCAGCCCTTCGAGTCTGCACCGTCATTCATTATGATCATAGCTGATCATCAAATTCAATATCCTTATTCCCCCCTTCCCTCCATATCCCTCGATTCCTTTAGCCACAAGAGCTGTATCTAATTTCTTCCTGAAATCACACAATGTTTTGGCCTCAATTTCATTCTGTGGTAGTGAATTCACTGCTTTCTGGGTGAAGACATTTCTCCTCACTTCAGAGAAGCTGGTAAACTGATGCAATGACAATAATCTCTCCTTCAATGTCAGTAAAATGAAGGAGATTGTCATCAACTTCAGGAAACGTAGTGGTGGACATGCCACTGTCTATATCAACAGTGATGAAGTGGAAATGGTCGAGAGCTTCAAGTTTTTAGGTGTCCAGATCACCAACAACTTGTCCTGGTCCCTCTATGATGATGCTATAGTTAAGAAAGCCCACCAACGCCTTTACTTCCTCAGGTCGCAAAGGAAATTCGGCATGTCCGCAGCAACTCTCACCAACTTTTACAGGCAGAACGTAGAAAGCATTCTTCCCGGATATATTCCAGCTTGGTGTGACTCCTGCTCTGACCAAGATTGCAGGAAACTACAAAGGGTCACAGACATAGCCCAGTCCATCACACAAACCAGCCTCTCATCCATCGACTCTGTCTACACCTTCAATCTGAGATCACGTACCAACAAACTCAAGAACAGCTTCTTCCCTGCTGCCATCAGACTTTGGAATGGACCTACCTTGCATTAAGTTGATCTTTCTCTATACCCTAGCTATGACCGTAACATTCTGCACTCCTTCTATGTACTCTATGAACTGTATGCTTTGTGTGTATAACGCACAAGAAACAATACTTTTCATTGTATCCCAATACACCTGACAATAATAAATCAAATCAAATTTTTCTCCAACTGCTTTAACTCCATAATGAAACCCACCACATTTCTCTCTGTCTTTAGCTTCCCAATCCATTTTCCAACATGGCCCCATTTTAGAACTTGAGAATTAATATGACCCCCAAACACTAACAAAAGCAAAATGGCGATAAAATATTAACAATCAGAAGGCAGTTATTAAAGCTCATGCATTATAGACCAACATTTAATAGGCGGGGGGGGGGGGGGTCTAAGCCCTCACAATATATACATTTAGAATATATGTTTATATCCTCAAAGCTAATTTCTAAAATTTAAAAAAATGGGAAAAGGCCTTCTAAGAATGCTGAAGTTATGCCTGTCTGTGACCCTTGAACCAAAGAAACTATCTAGCAGTTTTGCAGAAGCTTATAATATTGCCTTATGGAGCTGCAGAGCTCGATCTGCTCTGAAAAGGATTCATATCAACTCAAAACATTGGCTCTATTCCTTTCTCCACAGATGCTGCAAGTCCTGCTGAGTCTTTCCAACATTTTCAATTTTTATTTCAGTGTGCCATCTTACCACCTACCTAGCTGCCTGGCAGAAAAGGGACTTTGCCCAGATGGAATGCTTGACCCCCATTTACACTGCTTCCACTGCTTCAAGACTGATCTCTGTTCCTTTCTTCCCACGTGAAGCCAACTCCATCGGAAAAGGGAATTATACAGCATTGGTTTTCGACCTGTCAAACCCTGTGAAGGACTTTGATTCTAGCCTCCAGACTCACGTGAAGCAATATTTATTATCTCAGTGGTCTTTGCCCTGAAGCTCTTTCTTTTCATTATTCCTCTTTCACTAATGTGAGTGCAGAAAGGGCAAAGTTGCGACCCCTCTGCATTTGAACATGTGCAGGTAAAGTAACCCTTCGAGTTCATCTCCCCTCGAGTTTGCTATAGGATTATTGTTAAAAATTGTATTGCAGCAGAACTGAAGGTTTGGTAGATAGGACTCTAAAGGAGGAAGGGAATCAAAGTCAAAACACCTTACTGTGTACAGTTAGGTGGCAAAGAGGAGAAACTGGAGCTGTTAAAGTTTATTTATTAGTATCACAGGTAGACTTACATTAACACAGCAATGAAGTTACTGTCAAAACCCCCTAGTCACCACACTCTGGTGCCTGTCCGGATACACTGAGAAAGAATTTAGTATGGTCAATGTGTGTTTTTCGGACTGTGGGAGGAAACTGGAGCACTCGGAGGAAACCCACACAGACACGGGGAGAATGTTCAAACTCCGCACAGTCAGTGACCCAAGCCGGGAATTGAACTCGGGTTCCTGGCGCTGTGAGGCAGCAGTGAGAACTACTGTGCAATCGTGCCGTCCTTGTTAAAGTTAAACCTCCTCCTGTCTGTAACAATATAGTAATACAATTTATAAATAGGAGAATCAGTGATGTAAGTCCCAAACCTCTGGTGACTGGGCTGTCTGAGCCACCACATCTGTGGCTGCCTTCACTGCTGCTGGCCTGAGAAGTGACCGCGTGACATCTCTGACATATTTATGTGTATGCCTGGTTAAGTCACAGCACACCAGTTCAGGAGCGCCGCTACCAACCAAAGCTTCCAATGTCACAGAGTTCACCTCGGGTGATTTGATTTGATTTGATTTATTATTGTCATATGTGTTAACATACAGTGGAAAGTATTGTTTCTAACGCACTTTACAGACAAAACATACTGTTCATAGAAAAAGAGAGCGTGCAGAATATAATGTTACAGTCATGGCTAGGGTGTAGAGAAAGATCAATTTAATACAAGGTAAGTCCATTCAAAAGTCTGACAGCAGCAGGGAAGAAGCTGTTCTTGAGTCGGTTGGTACATGATCTCAGACTTTTGTATATTATTCCTGACGGAAGAAGGTGGAAGAGAGAATGTCCGGGGTGCATGGGGTCCTTAATTATGCTGGCTGCTTTGCCGAGGCAGTGGAAAGTGTAGACAGAGTCAATGGATGGGAGGCTGGTTTGTGTGATGGATTGGGCTATGTCTATGACCTTTTGTAGTTTCTTACGGTCTTGGGCAGAGCAGGAGCCCATACCAAGCTGTGATACAACCAGAAAAGCTGCTTTCTATGGTGCATCAGTAAAAGTTGGTGAGGATCAAAGCTGACATGCCAAATTTCCTTAGTCTTCTGAGAAAGTAGAGGTGTTGGTGGACTTTCTTAACTATAGTGTTGGCATGGGGGGGACCAGGACAGTTTGTTGGTAATCTGGACACCTAAAAACTTGATGCTGTCAACACATTCTACTTCGTCCCCGTTGATGTAGACAGGGGCATGTTCTCCTTTATGCTTCCTGAAGTCGATGACAATCTCCTTCATTTTGTTGACATTGAGGGAGAGGTTATTGTTGCCGCACCAGTTCACCAGATTCTCTATGTCATTCCTACACCCTGTCTCGTCATTGTTTGAGATCTGACCCACTACGGTGGTGTCGTTAGCAAACTTGAAAATCAAATTGGAGGGGAATTTGGCCACACAGTCATAGGTGTATAAGGAGTATAGTAGGGGGCTGAGAACAGTGCCTTGTGGGACACCAGCGAGAGTTTATTTCTCGCCACCCCAATTAGAGTCGCGACCTGCAATTTCAGAACCACAGCTTCAAGAACAGTGACTTGGGGAAAGTTATTGGCCGCTTGGACACAGAAAGGAGAGTCAGAATGAAGCCATAAAGGGAAAATTACGTCTGACCAGCTTGGTTGAGTTCTTTCACGAGGTTATAGAGAGAAGGGATGAGCGCATTGCAGTTGACGGATTTCCACAAGACATTATTTTGTTTTACCAACAGCACGGTGGTTAGCACTGCTGCCTCACAGCTCCAGGGACCTGGGTTCGATTCCTGGCTCAGGTCACTGTCTGTGTGGAGTTTGTACATTCTCCCCATGTCTGCGTCAGCTTCCTCCGGGTGCTCCGCTTTCCTCCCACAGTCCAAAAGATGCACTGGTTAGGTGGATTAGCCGTGCTAAATTGCCCATTAATGTCTTGGGATGCATAGGTTAGAGAGATTAGCAGGGTGTGATGTTATGAGCATAGGGCCTGGGTGGGATTGTTGTCAGTGCAGACCTGATGGGCTGAATGGCTTCCTTCTGCACTATAGGGATTCTATGATTCTATGAAAATTGTTAAGGGGAAGTGGCTGCAGGAATGCAAAATTGGCCAAGGAATTAGAATCAGGGAGTTGTGGTTAATTTATGCTTTTTTTTACATTGGCGGGTTGTATACTGTGATGTTTGCAGGGTTCAGTACTAGGATCACTGTAATGTTTCACATATATTAATAAGTTAAAATGGTGGGACAGAGCACAATTCTGAAATTTGGAAATTACTTGATTTGATTTATATGCGTGCTGTCAGGCCGAGTGCTTAATAAATGAAGGCTTTGATCACTTTCTAAAATCTAGTGAAAGTGGCTCTTTGCACTTAACATAGCTGAAACCGTAAACTTTAGTTGATTTAAATTTTATTCATTGAGAAACAAGTTCCCTGCTGAGAGGAAGTCACTGTTAGATTAGATTTGATTTGATTTATTATTGTCATATATACTGGGATACAGCGAAAATTATTGTTTCTTGTGTGCTATACAGACAAAGCATACCATTCATGGAATACATAAGGGAGAAGGAAAGGAGACGGTGCAGAATGTTGTGTTACAGCTATAGTTAGGGTATAGGAAAAGATCAACTTAACATAAGGTAGGTCCATTCAAAATTCTGATGGCAGCAGGGAAGAAGCTGTTCTTGAGTACGTAACCTCAGACTTTTGTATCTGTTTCTCGACGGAAGAAGATGGAAGAGAGAATGTCTGAGATGCGTGGGGTCCTTAATTATGCTGGCTGCTTTGCTGAGGCAGCAAGGAGTGTTGACAGAGCCAATGGATTGGAGACTGGTTTGCATGATGGACTGGGCTAAGTTCACAACCTTTTTGTAGTTTCTTGTGGTCAAGGATAGGTGGAAGCTCCAGAGAGATTTGACAAAGAGGTTTCGGGCACAACACAAGAGTGGTGGGAAGTAGGACGGTAGTTGGGGTAATCATAGAATCCTTACAGTGCAGAGTGAGGCCATTTGGCCCATCAAGTCCGCACCAACTCTCTGAAGGTGCATCTTACAACGGACCACCACCCACCTCATTCCCTTAAATCTATGCATTTACTGTGGCCAATCCCCCTAACCTGTGGATCCTTGGAAACTAAGGAGCAATTTAGTACGGCCAATCCCCCTAATTTACACATCTTAGAACATTAAAGGGCAATTTAGCATGGCCAATCCCTTTAACTTACACTGCTTAGGCCACAAGGAGAAATTTAGCATGGCCAATATCCCTAATTTACATATTTTGGGACACTGAGCAGCAATTTAGCATGGCTAATACCCCTAATTTACACGTTTTGGGACACTAAGGGGCAATTTAGCATGGCCAATTCCCCTAATTTACAAATTTTGGGACACTAAGAAGCAATTTAGCATGGCCAATCCACCTAACTTGGACATCTTTTGACTCCAAGGGGTAATTTAACATGGCCAATTCACTTACTCCAACAGCATGGACTGTTGGAGGAAACTGTAGCACCCGGAGGAAACCCACTCAGACAGGGGGAGAATATGTTGACTCCAAACACACAGTGACCCAAGCCGGGAATCGAACCCGGGTCCCTGATGCTGTGAGGCAGCAGTGCTAAACACTGTGCCACCGTGCCTCCCAGTGACATTACCACGATACCACCATTTCCTATTTTTGTGCTATCGGTGCACTTCTCGTTTCCTTTGCCCCTGGTGCTTTGTAATTTTCACACTCCATCATACTTCCTCCTTGTATTATCAAGTTCACCAGTGCCATTTGCTCCCTTTCTCCATTTCACCTTATCTGTTAAATCACCCAGGGGGCTTTGCATTTTGTTGCACTTCATCTCCCACGCTTTTCTCTCTCTTGTGGGAATGTGCCTGCCCCCGACCCCAAACATGGGCAGCAGTGGCACAGTGGCTTTGTCACTGGACTAGTAATCCAGAGACCCAGGGTAATGCACCAGGGTTCGAATCCCATCATGGCAGATGGTGAAATTTGAATTCAATAAAAACCTGGAATTAAAAGTCTAAAGATGGCAATGAAACCATTGTTGATTGTTGTTAAAAAAAAATCTGGTTAACTCATGTCCTTTATGGTGTTAGGTGGATTGGCCATGCTAAATTGCCCCTTAGTGTCCAGAGATATGCAGGTTAGGTGGATTGGCCATGCTAAATTGCCCCTTAGTGTCCAAAGACGTGTAGGTTAGGCGGATTGGCCATGCTAAATTGCCCCTTAGTGTCCAGAGATATGCAGATTAGGTGGATTAGCCATGCTAAATTACCCCTTAATGTCCAAATATCTGCAGGTTATGTATATTGGCCACACTAAATGTGTCTGTTAGGTGGATTGTCCATGGTAAATGCACGGGCTTACGGGGATAGGGCAGAATGGAGAGGTGGGGTGCTGTTTTGGAGAGTTGGTGCAAACTCAGTGGGTGAGCTGACCTCTTTCTGCACTGTAGGGATCCTATGGTTCTATGGAAGGAAATCTGCCATCCTTACCTACAGACCCACCGCAATGTGGTAAACTCTTAAATGCCCTCTGAAAATGGCCCAGCAAGCCAGTCGGTTCAAGGGCAATTGCTGGTGGGCAATAAATGCTGGCCCGATCAGCGATGCCCACGTCCCATGGAGGAATAACAAGAGACAATCTTCTCTTTCCAGGTTGCCCATTTGGTCCATTCCAGCCCACCCAGTCTTTGGCTCCCTCTCCCCCGAGGCCAGACCCATGTTCAGTTCACTGAAATGCAAACAAGAGCGAGGAAGCTTGGCTTCAGAGTCCAACATAATCAGAAAGAAAGTCTGTACCTGCCCCAGTGTACTTACTGTTTTTTATTACACAATCCTGGCAGGAGTAGCTTTTCTTTTGATCTTAACTATTTCTCCGCACATATTTCTCAAAATCACCTTGGATAATCTTTCTGAAGGAGCCCGCTCGATGATCCATTCGAGGTGGATGCTTTCACAGGCTACATTTCAAAGAATTGCCCTGATTTGTCCAAATATGAGGATGGCCAACTTTATATTCTAATTTGAGAACTTGAGCAGCTGTTTTGTATTTCTCGTTGAGTGCATTAGCGGCTGACTTGCTTCCAGGACTCCGAGATCTTTACCTATCTAAATTTACGATCAACGACACCGGCCAATTTGCAAATCCCTTTGCACTTTGCTCCCAAATCCGTCGGGGACCAGACTGGGAACCGTTCGCTTCGAGGTTACGAGAGGTCAGTCAAGTCAACAAAGCACGGCTGTAAAACCAACCCCAATCAATCAAATGTGGATCAAGGGGGAAAGAAATCGAGATCCTTCTTTTTTTAACTTCTTGGCGTAATGGAGACTTGTCCTCACTAATCCAAAAAAAGGTGTAAAATAGCCCCTTGACACTAAAATCTGGATGATACTGAGGTGTGAACGTCAACTTTTAAGGCCTTTAACTACCCAAAACTGTCCTCAAGACTTAAGGATCAAAAGATTACTTTCAGCAGTGGGCTGGAACCCAAACAGCGGAGGAAGAGAAAAAAATGTGTTTCTAATCATTTTCTTTTTTTATATATCGTTCATAAAAATATTGGAGGCTGGAGACAAGACTGAGAGCAAGTCATCATCCAATCAGGCGACAAAATCTACCCCCTTTCCAATCCAATGGGGATACCAGGACAATCACTGTGTGAGGTGACTGATGGCGGAAAGGTGGGGTGGTGCTCTCTGCTCAAGATATGGACTCAGGATATGGACTGTGTGGTACCTATTACCCAGCTATTCACTCTATATATTAATGATTTAGATGGGGGAACTAAATGTAACATTTCCAAATTTGTAGGTGACACAAAGTTGGGAGGATGAGCTGTGAGGAGGATACAGAGATCCTTCAGTGTGACATGGACAAGTTGAGTGAGTGGGCAAATGAACAGCAGATACGATATAATGAGGATAAATGTGAGGTCATCCACTTTGGTAGCAAAAATAGGAAGGCAGATTTACTACCTGAATAGCCATTAATTGGGAAAGGGGAGTCTGCAGCGGGACCTGGGTGTCCTTATACATCAGTCGCTGAAGACAAGCGCGCAGGTGCAGCAGGCAATAAAGAAGGCAAATGGTATGCTGGCCTTCCTTGCAAGAGGATTCAAATATAGGAGCTGGGTTGTTTTGATGCAATTATCCAGGGTCTTGGTGAGACCACACCTGGAATATTGTGTGCAGTTTTGGCCCCCTTATCAAAGGAAAGATGTACTTGCTCTAGAGGGGGAGCAGAGGAAGTTTACCAGACCGATTCCTGGAATAGCAGGACTGAGTCAGTTAGGATTGTATCGCTAGAGTTCAGAAGAATGGGGTGGGGCAGTGGTGGTTGAGGGAGGTGGGATCTCGTAGAAATTTATAAAATTTTGACAGGACTAGATAGGGTAGATGCAGGAGGTATGTTCCTGGTGGAGTCCAGAGCCAGGGGTTACAGTCTGAGGATACAGAGTAGGACAGCGATAAGGAAAAATTTCTTCACTGAGAGAGTGGACAGCCTCCATAGAAACTAGAAGCAGGCATAGGCCATTCAGCCCTTCAAGCCTGCTCCACCATTCATTTTGATCATGGCTGATCATTAAATTCAATATCGTGATTCCCCCCTTTCCCTATTTTCCTTGATCTCTTTAATCCCAAGAGCTGTATCCGAGGACAGGTACCAACTTATACAATAACAGCTTCTTCGCTGCTGCCATCAGTCTTTCGAATGGACCAACATCGCATTAAGCTGATCTTTCTCTACACCCTAGCTATGACAGTAACACTATATTCTCCTTCTCTGTGAATGGTATGCTTTGCCTGTATAGCATGCAAGAAACAATACTTCTCACTGTTTTCTAATACATGTGACAATAACAAATCAAATCAAATTAAATCAAATATCTATATTCACTACTAAGAAAGTAGGTGACGTTAAAACATTGCAAGTTTTCAAGAAGTTAGATGTAGCACTTGGGGTGAAAGAGAATCCATAAGATCATAAGACCACAAGACACAGGAGCAGAATTAGGCCACTCGGCCCATCGAGTCTGCTCTGCTATTCAATCATGTTTGATATTTTTCTCATCCCCCACTCTCCTGCCTATTTCCCATTTCCCCTGAACCCTTTATTGATCAAGAACCTATCTATCTCTGGTTATTTTCCTGCATGGACTTGGAGATAGTGGACATGTTTGGCCTGAATCATTGTCCAACAACTGACTCCCCTGTGCCAAGTACATCTCTCCTCATGTGCCTAAGATTCCTGTGCAATTGCATAGGTCAACTCAATACCACATTCTTCCGGATTCTCAGTCGCAACATGTGATAATGCATCTGCCGTGCACTGTTGTTTCCCTTGAATATGAAGGAAAACCTCATCAATCTTAATTTCAACCTCTGAACTCCTAATGTCACTGTGCAAGCTCATTCAAATTGAACAATGTGGCTAAAGGTTAATGGTCCATTTCTATCATAATGCGAAGATTTGAAACGTAGTCAGCACAACTCTCGCCTGTCCACGTGGCTGCTAATGCTTCCTTTTCAATCACCGCATATCTCTTCTCTGCATTGGTTCATGAACATGAAGCGTAATAGAATCAGAGACTCACATAGTGTGGAAGAGGCCCTTTGCCCATCGAGTCTGATTTGATTTATTATTGTCACATGTATTAACATACAGTGAAAAGTATTGTTTCTTGCGCGCTGTACAGACAAAGCATACCATTCATAGAGAAGGAAACGAGAGAGTGCAGTATGTAGCGTTACAGTCATAGCTGCACCAATGCATGAAAGATCCCGACCTGCCCACCTAATCCCACTTGCCAGCACTTGGCCCTGAATGTTATAATGTGCCCCGTTCTCATCCAGGTACTTTTTAAAGGATGTGAGGCATCCCACCTCCACCACCCTCCCACACAGCATGTTCCAGACCCTCACCATCCTCTGAGTAAAAAAAAACTGGCCTTTTTCCATTTCTTTATTTCTGACAATGTACTGCGCCCAATCCTGTACAGAATGCGTCCACTGAATTACTGTAGAATGTAATATATTAATATCTCTGATGACTTAATTTAAATGACTTTATTTATTACTGTCACAAGTAACAGTGTTACAATAACAGTGCAATGAAGTTACTGTGAAAATCCCCCAATCGCCACACTCCAGCGCCTGTTTGGGTCAATGCACCCTAACCAGCACGTCTTTCAGACTGTGGGTGGAAACTGGAGCACCCGGAGGAAACCCACGCAGACACGGGGAGAATGTGCAGACCCTGCACAGACGGTGACCCAAGCTGGGAATCGAACCTGGGTCCCTGATACTGTAAGGCAGCAGTGCTAACCACTGTGCCACTGTGTCACAAGTAGGTTTATGTTAACAGTGCAATGAAGTTACTGTGAAAACTCCTAGTTGCCACACTCTCAGAGCTGTATGGGTACACTGAGGGAGAATTTAGCATGGTTAATGCACATAACCAGCACATCTTTCAGACTATGGGAAGAAACTGGAGCATCCGGTGGAAACCCATTCAAACATGAAAGAATGTGCAGATTCTGCACAGACAGTGACTCAAGGCCAGGAATTGAACCCAGGTCCCTTGTGCTGTAAGGCAGCAGTGCTAACCACTGTGCCACCATGCCACCCCACTTCAACCACTCCTCAACTTTTTCAAATGATTTCTGGCATGGTTCATCTCGACACCACTCATTCTCATGGTACAGCAACTGATGTAGTAGTTCATTGAGCTTTGGGAAACCAGCTGCTCATTTTCCCCTGAACCTTCAGCTCTGTCCCTTTTGGTCTCTGTAACTTTCCGCAGTAAGCTTGAAGAGTTCTTTTGTTTAACCCAGTGTCTGAAACCTGCTGCTCCAGTATCTAATCCTGCGACCATCTACCAAAATCTCTGCAACCCAATAATTCCCATTCAATTCTATTGATTTGATTTGATTTATTATTGTGAAATGTATTGGGATGCAGTGAAAAGCACTGCTATATAAACAAAGCATACTGTACATAGAGTACATAGGGGAGAAGGAAAAGAGAGAGTGCAAAATGTAATGTCACAGTCGTAGCTAGGGTGTAGAGAAAAATCAGCTTAATATAAGGTAGGTCTATTTAAAAGTCTGATGACAGCAGAGAACAAGCTGTTCTTGAGTCAGTTCATTCAAGACCTCAGACTTTTGGATCTTTTTTCCGATGGAAGAAGACAGAAGCAAGAATGTCTGGGGTGCATTGAGTCCTTGATTATGCAGGGTGCATTGAGTCCTTGATTATGCTGGCTGCTTTTCTGAAACAGCAAGAAGTGTAGACAGAGTCAATGGATGGAAGGCTGGTTTGCGTGACGGGACTGGGCTTACATTCATGACCCTTTGTAGTTTCTTGGTCAGAGCAGGAGCCCATACCAAGCTGTGATACATCTGGAAAGAATGCTTTCTATGGTGCATCTGTAACAATTGGTAAGAGTTGCAGCGGACACGCCGAATTATGTTTCTGAAGAAGGATACCTCAATGCCTTGTAAATCATCAACTTCATGGACTCTTGTTTAAAATGTTTTCTCTGCCTGGATTATCTACTGCAATATACTGCCTACAAATGCTGCATCTCCTTGCACCAGGGACATTGCTTGTCTTTGACAGAATGATTCCCACGTCCATGTCTTTCTCTTGCTCACAAGCAGAAGCTAGTCTGGGCTGTTGCCATTAATCGCTCATCATGCCACATGTCTCTATTCGCCCTTTGTTCGTGTCTGACGAATTAACTGTATCTGTTGTTTCAGGATTATTGGTGAGCCCCTTTCTCTCTACTGACCACCAGTCATGTCTGCCTCCTCATCTCGGCTTGCCTTTCACATGGGACATGGGCATCACTGGCTGGGCCAGCATTTATTGCCCATCCCTAGTTGCCCTTGAACTCAGTCTCTTGATCGGCCATTTCAGAGGGCAGTTGCGAATCAACAACATTGCTGCGGCTCTGGAGTCACGTGTAGACCAGATCGAGTAAGGATTTCCTTCCCCAGAGGAAACTAGTGAATCAGTTGGGTTTTTCCGACAATTGACAATGGTTTCATGGTCATCAAAATTCCGGATATTTCTTGTTGAGTTCAAATTGATCCATCTGCCGTGGCGGGATTCGAACCTGGGTCCCAAGAGTATTAGTCAAGTTTCTGGATTAATGGTCTAATGGTAATACCCCTCGGCTGTCACTTCGCCTGCCTACGTAACTGAATCACCTTCCCGAATCACGAATGCAATATTTCTTGGGACGGCAAATTAGCTGATATGTCAACCATCGCTCCAGGAACTGTCCTGTCATCTATTAACCCCTCTTTCAGGTCAGTGTACTTACAGCCTTGTGCTAATTGTCTCAGAGCACTAATAAATGCATTGAAGCTTTCCCCTGTGTGTTAATTGAACCTTGTGCATCCAACGATGGTGTTTTTGTGGGGATTGAACTATGTCTCCAATGCATCAATTATTTTTGCATATGTGGCTTTACCCTCGCTGAGCCCAGGGTAACTAGAAAGTCCACACAGTCACGCACTGCATACAAAAGTGTACTGGCCAACTCCCAATCTGGTTTCACTGTGAGACCTGGTGTAGACCTGTGAATCGCTGCAATGCTTTGGTCACACTAGGTTTAGCCCTGTAACTTTCTCAAAACACTCCAGTAGATGTGGACATATTTCCTGCTCCATCTTTTTACTGCTTGTTGCCAGATATTGTTGTGTTATTAGGTTGGAAAAGTTTCAATAACTCCCAAAGACTGTCAGCTGCAAACACTCTGAATTTCATTGTGACACATTTATAGTTATGAGAAAACTCCCTTACATGAGCTTCTTCCCCTGCTGCTTTGTCCTGGACACTCAGGTCAAATGAGTATATGTCACTTCCTTCTATTACAGCACAAGGTGTTACAGTTAACCCTTTATTGGAATTAGTCTAGGACACTACATTATAATAAGATGCATGCCAGAATTTTACTGTCCTGTCTGCCTCGGAATCCAAGGGGCGGACAATGAAAATGTCAGTTGACCTCAGGCGGGATTTCACCATTTCGGGATGAGCGAGGCGCATAGGAGCAGAATTAGGCCATTCGGCCCATCCAATCTGTTCTGCCGTTCGATCATGGCTGATAAAGTTTCTCAACCCCATTTTCCTGCCTTTTCCCTGTAACCTTTGATCCCCCTATTAATCAAGAACCTATCTATCTCCGTCTTAAATACACTCAATGACCTGGCCTCCTCTGTGGCAATGAATTTCACAGATTCACCACCCTCTGGATGAAGAAATTCCTCCTCATCTCTAAAGGTTGTCCCTTTACTCTGAGGCTGTGCCCTTGGATTCAGGTCTCTCGGACTAATGGAAATATTTTCCCCACATCCCCTCTATCCAGGCCTTCTGTAAGTTTCAATTAGATCCCCCCTACAATTCTTCTAAACCCCATCGAGTACAGACCCAGAGTCCCCAGATGCTCCTTATTTGTCAAGCTTTAGATTATACATCGCTGCCGTTTTAATCAGATTCATAATGGGTCAAATATAAAACGCAATTCACAGTCTGAACACTTGTAACCATCAGTAACTACCTTCAACAATGACTTTCTCGCCATCATAAGGTCAGGAGTGGAGGTATTTGCTGATTGCCCAATTTTCATGACTAAAGATACTGGTACACATATGCAGCAAGACCTGGACAATGTCCAGACTTGGGCTGACAAGTGGCAGGTAACATTCGAGCCACACAAATGCCAGGCAGTGACCATCTCCAACAAGACGGCATCCAACCATCACCCCTTGACAGGCAATGGTGTTACCGTCATTGAGACTCCCTTCCATTCACATCCATTCGGCCCCCATTACTCAGAAACATAATTGGACCAGATACTTAAATACTATGGCCACAAGCAGGAGGCATGATGGCACAATGGTTAGCACTGCTGTCTCACACACTGCTGCCTCACAGTGCCAGGGACCTGGGTTCCATTCCAGCCTTGGGCGACTGTATGGTGTTTGCACATTCTCCTCCCGTGTCTGCGTGGGTTTCCTGCGGGTGCTCCAGTTTGCTCCCACACTCCAAACATGTGCAGATTAGGTGGATTGGCCATGCTTAATGTCGGGGGAGTTAGAGGTGGAGTTAGGAGGGTAAAATACATGGAGTACAGGGATAGGGCCTAGGTGGGATTGTTGTTAGCGCAGACTCGATAAGTGAATGGCCTCCTTCTGCTCTGTAGGGATTCTATGGTCCTATGATTCCATGACACGGTAGCACAGTGGGTTAGCACTGCTGCTTCACAGCTCCAGGGACCTGGGTTCGATTCCCAGCTTGAGTCACTGTCTGTGTGGTGTCTGCATATTCTCCTCATGTCTGCATGGGTTTCTTCCAGATACTCTGGTTTCCTCCCACAATCCAAAGATGTGCGGGTTAGGTTGATTGGCCATGCTAAAAATTGCCCCTTAGAGTCCTGAGATGCGTAGGTTAGAGGGATTAGTGGGTAAATATGTAAGGATATTTAGAGGGATTAGGGGATAAATATGTAAGGATATGGGGGTAGGGCCTGGGTGGGATTGTGGTCAGTGCAGACTCGATGGGCCGAATGGCCTCTTTCTGTGCAGTAGGGTTTCTATGTTTCTGTGACAAATGTTGGTCAAAGGTTGAGAATTCTAAGGTGAGTAACTCACCTGTTGTCTCCCTAAAGTCTGCCCACCATCTACAAGGCACAACTCAAGAGTGCACCTCTTCCCAGGATGAGTGCAGCTCCGACAGCACCCAGAACATGACACTATCCAGGACAATGTAGCCCTGCTTGATCAACACCCCGTCTGCCACCTTCAACATCCACTCTCTTTCTCACTGGCTCAATGCAGAGTGTAAAGTCTCTGAGATGCACTGCCCCAACTTGACAAGATTTCTTCACGAGCGCACATGAGACATATCCTACGAGACATGTATGGTGGCACAGCACAATGGTTAGCACTGCTGCCTCATAGCGCCAGAGACCCAGATTCGATTCCTGGCTTGGGTCTGTGCGGTGTCTGACATTCTCTATGTGTCTGTGTGGGTTTCCTCCGGGTACTCCGGTTTTCTCCCACAGTCCAAAAGTCGTGTTGGTTCGGCACATTAGCCATGCTAAATTCTCCCTCAATGTACCCAAACAGGCGCCAGAGTGTGGTGACTACAGGATTTTCACAGTAACTTCATTGCAGTGTTAATGTAAGGCTGCTTGTGACACTAACAAATAGACTTAAACTGAGCCAGAGACATATAAGACATATCCTATATGAGACATATATGATGGCACAATGGTTAGCGCTGCTGCCTCACAGCGCCAGGGAGCAGTTCGATTCTGGCCTCGGGTTGTTGTCTGTGTGAGTTTGCACATTCTCCCCGTGTCTGTGTGGAATTCCTCTGGGTTCTCCAGTTTTCTCCCACAGTCCGAAAGATGTGCAGGTTAGGTTTATTGGCCGTGTTAAATTGACCCTAGTGTCAGGGGGGATTAGCAGGGTAGATATGTGGGGTTATGGGAATAGGGCATGGGTGGGATTGTGATCAGTGCAGACCTTGATAGATTGAATGGCCTCCTTCTGCACTGTAGCGATTCTATTGATTCCATATCGGATTCTCAGGGGACTTTGACAGGGTAGATGCTGAAAGGTTGTCTCTCCTTGTGAGAGAGTCTAGGCAACATCTCAGATTGAGGAGGTCACCCATTTAACAGGAGACAATCTTTACACTCTTCTACATAAGAACATAAGAAATAGGAACAGGAGTCAGCCATCTAGCCCTTCGAGCCTGCCCCGCCATTCAATAAGATCATGGCTGATCTGAAGTGGATCAGTTCCACTTTCCCGCTTTCTCCCCATAACCCTTAATTCCCTTGTCTATCAGAAATCTATCTACCCGTGACTTAAATATATTCAACGAGGTAGCCTCCACTGCTTCAATGGGCAGAGAATTCCAGAGATCCACCACCCTTTGAGTGAAGAAGTTCCTCCTCAACTCCACTGTAAACTGCCCACCCAATCCCCCCCACCCCTTCCCCCCTTATTTTGAGACTGTGCCCTCTAGCTCTGTTTTCCTTTCTGAGTGGGAAGAATCTCTCTACCTCTACCCTATCTAGCCCCTTCATTATCTTATACGTCTCTATAAGGTCCCCCCTCAGCCTTCTAAACTCTAACGAGTACAGGCCCAATCTATTCAATCTCTCTTCGTAAGCTAACCCCCTCATCTCCGGTATCAGCCTGGTGAACCTTCTCTGTACTCCCTCCAAGGCCAATATATCCTTTTGTAAATAAGACTACCAAAACTGCACACAGTACTCCAGTTGCAGCCTCACCAATGCCCTGTACAGTTGCAGCAAGACCTCCCTACTTTTATATTCTATCCCCCTCGCTATAAAGGCCAACATTCCATTCGCCTTCTTGATCACCTGCTGCACCTGCAGATTGGGTTTTTGTGATTGATGCACAAGGACCCCCAGGTCCCTCTGCACCGTAGCATGCTGCAGCTTTTCACCCTTTAAATAATAATCTCTCCTATTATTATTTCTACCAAAGTGGATAACCTCACATTTGCTAACGTTATATTCTATCTGCCAGTTCCTCGCCCACTCACTCAGCCTATCCAGATCTCTGCAAACTTTCCGCGCCCTCCACGCAATTCGCTTTTCCACTCATCTTCGTGTCATCAGCAAATTTTGTTACCCTACACTCAGCCCCCTCCTCCAGATCATCTATGCACTCCACTAGTCACCAACTGCCAACCAGAATAGCACCCATTGATTCCAACTCTCTGCTTCCTCTTAGATAACCAATCCTCAATCCACGCTAACACTTTACTCCCAACGCCATGTACATCCATTTATAGTGTTACACATTACACAGGGCTCAAGGGTCCAGTTAACACCCACCATCTGTACACAATTAAATACAACTAATGTACAGCTAACATCGACCACTTCAAGGAAAGAACAGCAGGCAGATGGGACCTCAGGTGCTATAGTTCCCCTCCAAGCCAAGCGCCATCTTGACTTAATGGTTAATGGTCACAAGGCGAAAAGCCGTATGGCTGCAGAACTTCAAGAAAACGTCTCACCACGTCCTTCTCAAACCTGAACTGAAACGCATCACTATTCATCCCTGGGAGGTTATCATGCGTGAATCTCCTACATTGTAACATTGACTTGAAAGGCACTTCATTGGCCGTGAAGAACTTTGGGACGTCCGGGGAGGGGGGGGAGGGGGTGTGGATGTAAAAGGTGCTATAGAAATGCGGGGCCTGGAATACCATGAACATATTTGGTCCCCTTACCTAAGGAAAGGCCTGCTGGTGTTGGAGGCAGTCCAGGCCGAGATATGGAGGGATTTTCTTACGAGGGGAGGTTGAGTCGGTTGGCCCTGTCTTCATTGGCGTTTAGAAGAATGAGAGGCTTATTGAGACATATTGGATTCTCGGGGGGTGACAGGATTGATGCTGAGAGGCTGCTTCCCCTTGTATGAGAGTCTAGAAGCAGAGGGCATAGCCTCAGAGTGAGGGGGTCACCCACTGAAGACAGTGATGAGGAGGAACTTCTTCTCTCAGAGGGGAGTGAATCTGTGGAATTCCTTCCCGCAGAAGGGTGTGGAAGCTGGGGTGGTAAGTATGTTCAAGGCTGAGATTTTTAATCAGTAAGGGAATTGGGGGGATAAGGTGGGAAAGTGGAGTTAAGAATTATCACATCAGTCCTGATCTCATTGAATGGTAGAACAGATTCGATGGGCCAAATGGCCTACTCCTGCTCCTATTTCTTATGCTCTTATTGTCTCTAAGTCTTTCCTTCCTTCACCTTATCTTGTTTTGCTGTAACACATAGTTGTGTCAGCAATCATTTGTCAAACAAGTATGCAAATATAAGTTTAAGCTTTATTTATTAGTGTCACAAGTTGGCTTACATTAACCGTGCAATGAAATCACAATGAAAATCCCCTAGTCGCCACATTCTGTTTAGGTACACTGAGGGAGAATGTAGAACCAATGTACCTAACCAGCAAGGCTTTCAGTCTGTGGGAGGAAACCGGAGCACCCAGAGGAAACCCACGCAGACACGGGGAGAATGTGCAGACTCTGCACAGACAGTGATCCAAGCGGGGCATCGATCCCAGGTCCCTGGTGCTGGGAGGCAGCGATGCTAACCACTGCGCCATCGGGCCGTCCTGAAATTGACGGGCAGGGAAATATTGCGGCTTTGTTGATCGAGCCTGTCCCACACTCCTCATGGAGGGTGCATCAGTTTCAACCTCCCTCCTGCCACACCCTTCGCAGTCTCATCAGGGGTCAAAAGGAAAATGGAGAACAATGTGAGGTCAATAAGGGAAAGAAATGCGCTGGAAAATTCCTCTCGGATCCCCTCAGGCAATCAAAATCATTCCAGGAGATCAACCTGCTATGTGGAAATCTTCCTCATAAGTTACTCCAGACTTGCATGCGAGCGTTCCAGGCTTTTTTTTTTGATTGATAACATTTTCTTGGCCATGGGCCCAGATGTGGTAACCTAATCTTAGAACATGAGTTGACCTAGTTAGCTATAATATAGCCGGGAAATCATTAAACGTTTCATATTCACTGAGTTGCATTACCATCTCAAACGGGAGCCTGTTCAGATCTTGGGGGTCCCTGGGCAAAGGTCATTCGGCCCAATTTAAAAGTCCTGTCCTTTTTTCTTACACGCCAGGGCTGGGATTTTACTGGCAAGCCAAGGCTCAGAGAACGTTGTTCTTCATTAGCCTCAGGCAGGATTGTACGACCCTTGGGCAGACGTGCCGGTAAAATTCCGCCTGTAGTGTCAGTTGCGACTTGCTTGTAGCACCCGCAAATCCGAGTGGGAGAATGTATCCGTTTGAAGAATTTGAGCAGCAGGCTGACTTTCCTGGTGCAGTACTGAGGGAGAGCTGCACTGCCAGAGGTGCAGGTGCCAGAGATTCTCCATTTCAATATTGTTTTTTTTATTGAATTCAAACTCCACTATCTGTCATGGCAGGATTCGAACCTGAATCTCTAGGGCACTATGATAGAATCATAGAATCCCTACAGTGCAGAAAGAGTCTATTCAGCCCATCGAGCCTGCACCAACAACATGATTTGGATGAGACATTAAGTTAGACCTCTCGAGAGTGGTGTCAAGGATCCCAAGGTGTTCTTTTGCAAATTTCTCCCAATATTTTCTCTTCATTAATTCGTGGGACACGGGCGTCGCTGGCTGGCCAGCATTTATTGCCCATCCCTAGTTGCCCTTGACTTTTGTTGCGTTTGACACAGCTGAGTGGGTTATCAGAGGGCAGTTGAGAGTCAACCACATTGCTGTGGGTCTAGGGTCACATGTAGGCCAGATAAGGGGATAGGGCTTGGGTGAAGTTGTTGTTGGGTGCAGGCTCAGTGGGCCGAATGGCCTCTTTCTGCACTGTAGGGATTTTATGATAGCGTCCTATGGATCCAGGTTCAAATCCCACCATGGCAGATGGTGGGATTTGAATTCAATAAAATAAAATACCTGGAATTAAGAATCTACTGAAGACCATGAAACCATTGTGGATTGTTGGAAAAACCCATCTGGTTCACTAATATACTTTAGGGAAGGATATCTGCCATCTTTACCTAAAGGGCATTAGTGAACCAGGTAGATTTTTCCAACAATCGGCAGAGAACTACAAACCTGTTGCCTAATATCAGTCGTAGGGAAAGTGCTAGAATCTAGAATAAAGGATAAGATAACAGGGCATTTAGAAAATAATGGAGGATTGGGTAGAGCCTGTTATGATTTTGTTTTTATTCATTGAGGGGGGATCTTATAGAGACATATAAGATAATGAAGGGGATAGATAGGGTAGAGGGAGAGAGATTCTTCCTGCTTAAAAAGGATAGCAGGACTAGAGGGCACAGCCTAAAAATAAAGGGGGGGCAGTTTAGATCAGAGTTGAGGAGGAACTTCTTCACTCAAAGGGTGGTGAATCTCTGGAATTCTCTGCCTGTTGAAGTGGTGGAGGCTGCCTCGCTAAATATATTTAAGTCACGGGTAGATACGTTTCTGATAGACAGGGGAATTAAGGGGAGAAAGCGGGAAAGTGGAACTGATCCACTTCAGATCAGCCATGATCTTATTGAATGGTGGGGCAGGCTCGAAGGGCTAGATGGCCTACTCCTGCTCCTATTTCTTATGTTCTTATCTTTGGAACCTGGGCTTTGCTGGCTGGCCAGTATTTATTGCCCATTCCTAGTTGTCCTTTGGAGGATGGTTGTGAGCCAACCACATTGCTGTGGCTCTGGAGTCACATTCGGCCCATCAAATCTGCGTCAACAATAATCCCACCCAGGCCCGTAACCCCATGCATTTACCCTGCTAGTCCCTCTAGCACTAACAGGCAATTTAGCATGGCCAATCCACCTAACCTGCACATCTTTGGACACTAAGGAACAATTTAGCATGGCCAATCCACCTAATCCACATAACTTTGGACACTAAGGGACAATTTAACATGACCAATCCACCTAACCTGCACATCTTTGGATGCTAAGGGGCAATTTAGCATGGCCAATCCACCTAACCCGCACACCGCTGGACACTAAGGAACAATTTAGCATGGCCAATCCACCTAACCAGCACATGGCTGGACACTAAGGGACAATTTAGCATGGCCAATCCACTTAACCCACACATCTTTGGCCACTAAAGGACAATTTAAGCATAGCCAATCAACCTGACCTGCAAATCTTTGGACACTAAAGGACAATTTAGCATGGCCAATCAACCTGACCTGCAAATCTTTGGACACTAAAGGACAATTTGGCCTGGTCAATCCATCTTATCAGCACATCTTTGGACTGTGGAAGGAAACTGGAGCACGTGGAGGAAACCCACGCAAACACAGAGAAAATGTGCAAACTCTGCACAGACCCAAGGCTGGAATTGAACCCAGGACCCTGGCACTATAAGGCAGCAGCACTAGCCACTGTGCCATCGTGCCACCCATTACTAACTAACTACTAAATTTCTTACAGTCGCTAATCCTGAAATGTAATTGTTTATCCTGACTCTCGGGAGTGGTGGGATGGGGGAGGTGGGGAGGTGGGATTCTCTGCCCCCATTTTCAGTGGGCAGGAAAGCTAGTGGAGACAGAGTATCGAATGCGAGTCCCCAAGTGGCTTCTACACCAATGGGATCTTCCATTATTATTGTCCCTTCCCCCTCTGCCAATGATGTCATGGGGTTCCCATCATGAAAGGTCAAGAACCCTCTTACCATCCATTAAAATAACCAATAGTGGGCTTCCCAAAGATGTGGGGTTCAGTGGATTCGCATGGTAAATGTATGGGGCTCTGGGGATAGGGTAGAGGAGAGGGTCTGGGTAAGATGCTCTGTCAGAGAGTCAGTGCAGACTTTATGGGTTGAATGGCCTTCTAGTGCACTGTAGGGATTTTATGATTTTAGGAGACTTATACTACTGTGTTTCTTTTCTCGGCTGGGCCAGCATTTATTGCCCAGCCCCAGTTGCCTGAGGGCAGTTAAAAGTCACATGTGGGCCAGACTGGGTGAGGACAGTAGATTTCCTTCCCTAAAGGACATTGGTAAACCAGATGGTTTTTTTCCAACAATCGATAATGGTTTCTTTGTCATGAACAGATTCTTAATTCTAGACTTTTTTTACTGAATTCGAATTCCACCACTTGCTGTGGTGCTGTATTGTCTTCTCCCCAAAAAACTCACAAATGTTTTGGTTCATCTTTCTCCCTCGACATTCTTTGAGCTTTTCTCAGTAACTGAAATTTCTAATCTCCAAAATAAGAATTTGAAAAGATTGTGAATTCAAATATCCACGTTTTCACAATAACATGACCAAATTTCTTGGGTGGGACTTTTAGGTCACGCTCACCCCAAATCTAGAAACTCCCTCCTGAGGTCAATGGACCTTTGCATGGTTCTTATCCCACCCACTGTACTTCCCTTGGAGGGCGGGAAGGAAATCTCAAAATTAAGTGTTTTTGATGTTTCCATTCACATTTTTGTTTGATGGCCAACAAAATTTTGTCAAACTCTGGGCTTGAACTTCACATATTGGACCAGAGCTGTGACACGATCAGCTATTGCAGTCTTAGTTCTGAGTCAGAACTTTGTGGATTCAAGTCTAAAAGAGGCCTGAGTGCGAGATCTAGGATTATCATAGTGGCCAGTAAGGAGCCACCCAGCCTAATCTTACTTCCCAGCTGCTTTCCCAAAGCCTTGGAGGTTTCAGCATCTCAAGTGCATATCTAAATACTTTCCAAAGGTTGTGAGTGTTTCTGTCTTTACCATCCTGTCGGGCTGTGAGTTTCAGACCCCTAAGCCCCTCCAGATGAAAAAAATAGATCCCCTCAAAGTTTAAGTATTAGTATCACAAGTAGGCTTACATTAACACTGCAATGAAGTTACTGTGAAAATCCCTTAGTCGCCACACACTCCGGTATGTTCGGGTACACTGAGGGAGAATTTAACATGGCCAATGCACCTAACCTGCACGTCTTTTGCACTGTGGGAGGAAACCCATGCAGACACGGGGAGAATGTGCAGACACCACACAGATAGTGACCCAAGCCGGGAATCGAACCCAGGTCCCTAGTGTTGTGAGGCAGAAGTGCCAGTGTGCCTTCCCTTTTGAACTCCTGCCTCTTACACAAGACTTATCCCGTTTGTTTAAGGATCCATCACAAATAGGTTCTTCCCATCCACACTATCTGGACCCCTTATGCACTTCAATTATCTCTTACCTCAGTCTCCTCTGTTTCATGGTAATGTAACCCCATTCCCCAACATCCTAGTCTTTCCTCAAGCCTAAAATTTGCCCTCCTCATGATGCTTGTCAATCACCTCGGCATAGCAGCACGGTGAGTAGCATTACTGCCTCACAGCGCCAGGGACCCGGGCTCGATAGCAGTCCAGAACTCTACACCATTGTAGATCAGCACCCCTCTGCCACCGTCAGCATCCATTCCCTGTCACTGGCTCAATGCAGAATATAAAGTCTACGAAATGCACTACCCCAACTTGACAAGATTTCTTCACTAGCACTTCCACAAAATCATGACTTGGGCTGGGCAACACGGTGGCCCAAGTGGTTAGCACTGCTGCTTCACAGTGCCAGGGACCCAGGTTCAACTTCCAGCTTGGGTCACTGTCTGTGTGGAGTTTGCATTCTCCCTGTGTCTGCATGGGTTTCCTCCGGCTGCTCTGGTTTCCTCTCACAATCTGAAACACGTGCTGGTTAGGTGCATCGGCCATACTAAATTCTCCCTCAGTGTACCCGAACAGGCGCCAGAGTGTGGTGGCTAAGGGATTTTCACAGTAACTTCATTGCAGTGTTAATGTAAGCCTACCTGTGACACTAATAAATAAACTGCCTGTGATAATGATTGCCTGCCCTATCAGGGAGTGTCACCTGCGTACATTGAGGCGTGTCAGGGCTACTGACACTCGGGATTGTGACTCTGTACCTGGAGCACTCTTAGGCAGGGAATTGGGTTTGTAAATAAATAAAGAGAATGTGATGAAGGGACACAGGCCTCCGAGGAATTATTTCACCCCTCCCCCCACCCAAACATGTTTTGTGGCTGAAGGTGGGGGTGAACTTCCATTTGGCTGACAGGGGTGGGGGGAAATTTTGGTCCTGTCGCTGTGAATGGGCTACTCATTGTTTGTACCCTGTGATGCCAGGGGGCAGTGGAGGGGGGGGAGAGGCGGGGGGGGGGGGGTGGTGCGGGGATTCATCATTGCTGGAAGATCTTCATGGTGCAAATGGCCAAATTTGCTGCATTTGAGTAAAATTTGGAAGCCGGAGTCAACTTCACTGCACCATCTGTCCACACCGTGCATCTTCATTCACTCACTAACACACTGAGGTACAGTTGATCCGTCACTGCTGTTTCTGGGATCTTGCTGTGCGCAAACGGCCTGTCTAAAAAATGGTGGCTGCAGTTCCAAATTACTCCACTGGCTGGAGAATGCTTTTGGACGGAAACTTGAGAACACCGCAAATCTTTCTTCCATTCTTTCATTCTGCTCCTTCTGAGCAGCTCTCTCTTCTTATAAACCTAGAAACTAGAAGCTGGAGTCGGCCATTCGGCCCGTCGAGCCTGCTCCGCCATTCCTTATGATCATGCCTGACCACTGAATTCAATATCCTGATCCCTCCCTTCCCCCCATATCCCTTGATCCCTTTAGCCCCAAGAGCAATATCTAATTTCTTCTTGAAATCACATGTTTTAGCCTCAACTACTTTCTGTGGGAGTGAATTCAACACATTCACCACCCTCTGGGTGAAGAAATTTCTCCTCACCTCAGTTCTAAAAGATTTACCCCTTTTCCTCAAACTTTAACCCCTAGTTCTGGACTCCCCCAGCATCAGGAACATTCTTTCTGAATCTACCCTGTCTAACCCTGTTAGAATTTTATAAGTTTCTATGAGATCCCCTCTCTCTCTTCTAAACTCCAGTGAATATAATCCTAACTGACTTAGTCTCTCCTCATGTGACAGACCTGCCATCCCAGGAATCAGCCTGGTGAACCTTCACTGTACTCCCTCTATAGCAAGGACATCCTTCCTCAGATAAGGAGACCAAAACTCCGCACAATACTCGAGCTGTGGCCTCATCCTGTACAATTGCAGCAAAACATCCCGATCCCTATACTCAAATCCTCTCGCTATGAAAGCCAATGTGCCATTTGCCTTCTTTGCCTTTTTATACTTTCCCTCTTATCAGCATCACACTGCCAGGACTAGTTGACAGCTATGCCTGGTCCAGGTACATGTTGGCACTTGGCAGTACATCCCACAGGATAACGCTTCACCGTTCTTCTCAACTTTCCTTTACCAATGCTCCTGAATACAAGAAACATGAAAGTGGGAAGGCATTCAAATTACTTACCTGTAACTAAGGCATTAGTTTTCTCGCTTAAATTTCATTTGTTACATAAGAACATAAGAAATAGGAGCAGGAGTTGGCCATCTAGCCCTTCGAGCCTGCCCCGCCATTCAATAAGATCATGGCTGATCTGAAGTGGATCAGTTCCACTTTCCCGCTTTCTCCCCATAACCCTTAATTCCCTTGTCTACCAAAAACCTATCTACCCGCGTCTTAAATATATTTAGCGAGGTAGCCTCCACCACTTCAACGGGCAGAGAATTCCAGAGATTCACCACCCTTTGAGTGAAGAAGTTACCTCCTGAGCTTGATGAGATGATTGGATTAGACCATAAGATTGTAAGATATAGGAGCAGAATTAGGTCTTTTGGCCCATCGAGTCTGCTCTAGCATTTGATCGTGGCTGATATGTTTCTCAACCCCATTCTCCCACCTTTTCCCCGTAAGCTCTGATCCCCTTAACAATCAAGATCCTATCTATCTCTGTCTTAAATACACTCAGTGACCCGGCCTCCTCTGTGGCAATGAATTCCACAGATTCATCACCCTCTGGCTGAAGAAGTTCCTCCTCATCTCGGTTCTAAAGGATTGTCCCTTTACTCTGAGGCTGCGCCCTTGGATTCCAGTCCCTCCGACTAATGGAAACTCCATGCCCACTCTATCCAGGCTTTTCAGTATTCTGTAAGTTATAATGAGATTCCCCCCTCATCCTTCTAAACTCCCTCGAGTACAGACCCGGAGTCCTCAAACACCCCTCATACGTCAAGCTTTTCATATCCGGGATCATTTTGGTGAATCTCCTTTGGAATCTCTCCAAGGCAAGCACATTCTTCCTTAGATACGGGGCCCAAATTTCTTAAAATATTCCAAATGGGGTCTGATCAGAGCTTTATACAGCCTCAGCAGGATAGTGAAGAAATCTATTTGATAAAACAGCAATCAGGAGTGTGGGGATTTGGGAACTGGTCCCACTTAATTGCCCAGTTGAGCAGTTAGTCTCATTATTCATTCAGTGGATGGGGGCATGAATGTCTAGGTCAGTGTTTATCAACCATCCCTAATTGCCCTGGTGAACAGCCTTCTTGAATTGCTGCTTTCCATGTCGGTACACCCACAGCGCTGTAAGGGAGGGACTTCCGGGATTTTGATCCAGTGGCAGTGAAGGAACATATTTCCAAGTCAGGATGGTTTGTAGTTTGGAGGGGAAACTTGGTGTCCCCATGCATCTGCTGCCCTTGTCCTTTTAGATGGTAAAGGGTGCGTGTTGGTAAGATGAGCCCATTGGCAGCGGTGGATGTTTCAAAGGTCTGCGTGCCAATCAAGCAGGCTGCTTTATCCTAGGCGGATTATTGGAGCTGCACTCATCCAAGCTTGGGGCGGCACGGTGGCACAGTTGTTCACAGTGCTGCCTCATGGCATCAGAGAACCAAGATCAATTCCCAGCTTGGGTCACTGTCTGTGCAGAGTCTACACATTCTCTGCGTGAGTTTCCTCTGAGTGCTCCTATTCCCTCCCACAGTCTGAAAGATGTGCTGGTGAGGTACAATGGCCGTGCTAAATTCTCCCTCACTATACCGGAACAGGCGCCTGAGTGTGGCGACTAGGAGATTTTCATTGCAGTGTTAATGTAAGCCTACCTGTGACACTAATGTATTCCATCTCACTCCTGACTTGTGCCTTGTAGATGGTGGACAGGCTTTGGTGAGTCAGGAGGTGAGTTACTCACCACAGGATTCCCAGCCTCTGACCTGCTCTTGTAGCCACTCTGTTTATATGGCTGAGTTCAGTTCAGTTTCTGGTCAATGGTAACCCTCAGGATGTTGGTAGTGGGGGATTCAGTGATGGCTATTGAATATTAAGGGGAGATGGTTGGATTCTCTCTTCTTGATCATTGCCTGGCACTTGTGTGGCATGAACTTGCAACATGTCAGCCCAAGACTGGATTTTATGCAGAATTATTTCAGCATCTGAGGAGTCACAAATGTTGCTGAACATTGTGCAGTCATCAGAAAACATCGCCACTTCTCCAGGACACTACCCTGAAGAGCAGCGATGTCCTTGATCTGAGATGGTTCACCTCCAATCACTACAACCACCTTCCTTTACTGGCTTTCTGTGTACAGGACATACCTGGGCAATCTTCCACAATGCTGGGCAGGTGCCAGTGTTCTAGCTGTACTGGCTAAGTACAGCTTGGCTAAGTGGGGCGGCAAGTTTTGACTCCAATCCGCCGAGGGCTTTCCCCCCCGATCCTCATTGACCCCCAGTTTTCTAAGGCTCCTTGATGCCACATTCAGTCAAATGCTGCCTTGATGTCAAGGGCTGTCACTCTCACCTCATCGCTGGAATTCAGCTCTTTCATTCATGTTTGAACCAAGGCTGTAATGAGGTCAGGAGCTGAGCGAACCTGGCAGAATCAAACTGGGTGTCACTGAGCAGGTTATTGCTGAGTAAGTGCCACTTGAATGTTGATGACTCTTTCCATCACTTCAGTTCCTGGCTTGGGTCTGTGCGGAGTCTGCACGCTCTCCCCGTGCCTGCGTGGGTTTCCTCTTGGTGCTCCGGTTTCCTCCCACAGTCCGAAAGACTTGCTGGTGCTAAATTCTTCCTTAGTGTACCTGAAGGGGGGGCGACTAGGGGCTCTTTACAGTAACTTTGTTGCAACGTTAATGTAAACCTACATGTGACACTAATAAATAAAATAAATTGGGTGTAATGCCTTATGAGGATAGGTTGAGGGATCTGGGTCTCTTCTCCCTGGAGAGACGAAGGTTGAGAGGCGACCTGATAGAGGTTTATAAAATGTTGAGAGGTATAGATAGGGTGGATTCTCAGAGGCTTTTTCCCAGGGCTGAAATGGTCGCTACGAGAGGACACAGGTTTAAGGTGCTGGGGAGCAGGTACAGAGGAGATGTCAGGGGTAAATTTTTCTCTCAGAGGGTGGTGGGTGAGTGGAATCGGCTGCCGTCGGTGGTGGTGGAGATGAATCCTTTGGGGTCTTTTAAGAGACTTCTGGATGAGTACATGGGATTTAATAGGATTGAGGGTCATAGATAGGCCTGGTAGGTAGGGATATGATCGGCGCAACTTGTGGGCCGAAGGGCCTGTTTATGCTGTAGTGCTCTATGTTCTATGTTAAATAAACATTACTGATGATCGAGAGTAGACTGATTGGGCGGGCAATTGGCTGGGTTAGATTTGTCTGGCTTTCTGTGTACAGGACATACCTGGGCAATCTTCCACAATGCTGGGCAGGTGCCAGTGTTCTAGCTGTACTGGCTAAGTACAGCTTGGCTAAGTGGGGCGGCAAGTTCTGGAGCACAAGTTTTCAGTACTATTGCCAGAGTGTTGTCAGGGCCCATAACCTTTGTAGTATCCAGTACCTTCAGCCATATCTTGATATTATGTGGAATGAATTGAATTGGAAGGAGATTAAGAAGACAGGTCGCGATGGATCACCCATCTGAAGATTATTACGAGTGCTTCAGCCTTATCTTTTGCACGGATGTGCTGGGCTCCTCCATCCTTGAGGGTGGGGGTACTTGTGAAGCCGTCTCCTCCATTGAGTTGTTTAGTTGTCCACCACCATTCTCGACTAGATGTGGAAGGACTACAGAGCTTAGGTCTGATCCATTAGTTGTGGGATCGCTTAGCTCTGTCCTTCCTTGGCTGCTTCCAATGTTTGGAATGTAACTAGTCCTGGGTTGTAGCTTCACCAGGTTTACACCTCATTTTTAGGTATGCCTGGTGCTGCACCTGGCATGTCCTCCTGCACTCTTTGTTAAACCAGGGTTGATTTGATTTGATTTATTATTGTCACATGCATTAATATACACTGAGAAGTATTGTTTCTTGCACTATACAGACAAAACATACCATTCATAGAGAAGGAAATGAGAGAGTGCAGAATGTAGTGTTACAGTCATAGCTAGGATGTGGAGAAAGATTAACTTAATGTGAGGCAAGTCCATTAAAAAGTCTAACAGCAGCCCGGAAGAAGCTGTTCTTGAGTTGGTTGGTACATGTCCTCAGACTTTTGTATCTTTTACACAATGGAAGAAGGTGGAAGAGAGAATGCCCGGGGTGCGTGGGGTTCTTAATTATGCTCCTCTCTGCCCAAGACCACAAGGAACTACAAAAGGTCATGAATGTAGCTCAATCTATCACACAAACCAGCCTCCCATCCACTGACTCTGTCTACACTTCCCACTGCCTCAGCAAAGCAGCCAACATAATTAAGGACCGCACGCAGCCTGGACATTCTCTCTTCCACCTTCTTCCGTCAGGAAAAAGGTACAAAAGTCTGAGGACATGTACCAACCAACTCAAGAACAGCTTCTTCCGGGCTGCTGTTAGACTTTTTAATGGACTTGCCTCACATTAAGTTGATCTTTCTCTGCACCCTGGTATGACTGTAACACTACGTTCTCCTTTCCTTCTCAATGAATGGTATGCTTTGTCTGTATAGTGCGCAAGAAACAATACTTTCCACTGTATACATGTGACAGTAATAAATCAAATCAAATCAAATCAAAATCTGTATTCAAGCTGAGGTCTAACTAGTGTAAGTTCAGCATAATCTCCTTGTTCTTCAATTCTGTTTCAGCACCAATTTCCTGTTCCAGCCCCATATCACTTGAAGTTTTTAATATGTAGACACCTTCTGATTTTCGTCTCATGTCTGTTCACTGAAAGTAGCAATACAGATGGAGAAGGTAGTCAAGAAGGCATACAGCATGCTTGCCTTCATCGGTCAGGGTATTGATATAAAAATTGGCATGTCATGCTGCAGCTGTACAGAGCCTTAGTTAGGCCTCATTTAGAATACTGTGTACAATTCTGATCGCCACACTACTAAAGGTGTAGATTCTTTAGAGAGGGTTCAGAAGAGGTTTCCCAGGATGTTGCCTGGTCTGAAGGATATTAGTTATGAGGAGAGGTTGGATAAACTCAGTTTGTTCTCACTGGAATGATGGAGGTTGAGGGGCGACCTGTTAGAGGTTTACAAGATTATGAGAGGCATGGACACAGTGACTAGTCAGATGTTCTTTCCTAGGGTAGAAAAGTCAAAGTACTCGGAGACATAGGTTTAATATGTGGGGAAAAGTTTAGAGAAGATGTGTGAGGCAAGTTTCTTACACAGAGAGTGCTGAATGCGGCGCCAGGGGAAGTGGTGGGAACAGTACGATAGAGACATTTAAGAGACATCTAGACAAATGCATGGTTAGAATGGGAATGGAAGGATACGGACTGTATAAGTAGGGGTGGCACAGTGGTTAGCACTGCTGCTTCACAGCATCAGGGACCTGGGTTCGATTCCTGGCTTGGGTCACTGTCTGTGTGGAGTTTGCACATTCTCCCTGTGTCTGTGTGGGTTTCCTCCGGGTACTCCGGTTTCCTCCCATATTCTGAAAGACGTCCTGGTTAGGGTGCATTGATCCGAACAGGTGGCGATTAGGGGAATTTCACAGTAACTTCATTGCAGTGTTAATGTCAGCCTTGTGACTAATAAATAAACTTTAAGTGCATGCAGTTTTAGTATTGGCAAACATCATGAGCGTCGCAGGCTTGGAAGGCCAAACGGCCTGTTCCTGTCCTGTACTGTTCTTTGTTTTTGTGTTGCCTCCCTTGGATGAACTTTATTAGGCTCTCAGAGCCAACATTTAAGCTTTGACATACACTTAATTTTCATCTCTTTTGATCTATGAATCTTTCGTGCTTTAAAAATGTCGATATTCCACATCGTATTGGCTGAGCACTCCTGACTGCCGTGGAATGCACACAGATCTGGTATGGTGCATTGCTCCATGGCAGAGACACGTTGGAAGTTGCCAGTGTAGTTCTATCATCACACATCACGGAACACCGCTCTGGGGATGGGATCTGCCCCTGGCGGATTTATCTTGCGCCAATTCCTAAGCTCCCAGCGTGATGCCAAATTCTTTATTATGATGCCAAGAGCTTCAGAGCAGAGGTTCCAAAACCTCAACCCAAATGAAAGTTCAGATTCTCGTTCCAGTAAGTAGAGTTGGACTGGGAGGCAGCCTGATTGTTGGAATTTCGACTCGCCTGATTGATATCCAGCAGAACGTGTGTGGCCCTCCTGAGGTGGGAATCAGTGAAATTTGCAAAGCTAAGACACCAGGAAATCAATTCATTTATTTAGCGAATGCAAAATCCCCAAAGCTAGACCGCTCGTTCCCCCAGAGTTAAGGTGACTCCTTTATCTTTTGCTTTTATGAAACAATATTCTGCACAAAGTCCAGTTGCTACTCAGTGTCTCGAGAGGAGCTGTTACTCCTCTAAGAGCTCAGGCTGGCACTGCTGTCTCACAGTGCCAGGGATCCAGCTTCGATTCTGGTCTTCTGTCTGTATGGAGTTTGCACGTTCTCCCCGTGTCTGTGTGAGTTTCCTCCAGGTGCTCCGGTTTCTTCCCACAATCCGAAAGATGTGTAGGGTAGGTGGATTAGCCATGCTAAATTGCCCCTTAGTGTCCAAAGATGTGCAGTTTAGGTGTGGATTGGCCATGCTGAATTGCCCCTTAGTGTCCAAAAATGTGCAGATTAGGTGGATTGACTATGTTAAATTGCCTCTTATTGTCCCAAGATGTGTAGATTAGGTGGATTAGCCATGGCCAATGTGCAGGGTTATGGGGAATAAGGCAGTGGGCTGGGGTCTGTGGTGCCTATGAAAGATGCTCTTTTGGAGAGATGATGCAGACTTGATGGGCCGAATGGCCTCCATCTGCACTGTAGGGATTCTATGGTGAGATTCAGATTATGGTGCTTTAGAAACAGAACCCCCCGGTGGGGTGACCTCTCGTATGTCTATTCATCGACACCCTTTTGGACATAGTGGCTGGAATTTTACTGCCCGCCCACCATGGGAAGCAGCTTGGGTGAGGGGTGGAGTATGGGGACACCCGTTGACTTGTGCGAGATTCTACGGCTTCAGGACGGTTGAGGCCGTAAAATCCCGCCCATTGACTCAGACAACAAGCCTCATAGGGCTTCACCATAGCCTTCCAGCTGCCCTCGGACATAGAGGAGGAAGATTTCTCCAAATTGCGATAAAAATGAAGCCACAAGGGAAATCAGCTCTGTGTAAATATCCCTAGTGTATTTGGTAGATGTTACCTTGTATACAAAGAAGCTGCAGTGAAGAACATGTCCATTGCAAAAAAGAACTACTGTCAAGTCAGACCAGGACTTACACAGTTATTGGTAAGGCCCTGGGGAATGCTGTTAATCAGAGAGAGACCAAGGATGACATTGCCCTCCTGAGTGGCACCAGGATGGGGGGAAACCTGAAGATCTTGCAGTCCTTCTGTGATCTTACAGGTCTATCGAATAACATCAATAAGACAAAAGGCTTCCATTTTACGGTATAAGCGGAAGACCCATCCTGTTTAATCACTGTAAAAACTGGCAGATTCAGAAGGAGGTAGTCACGGGGCAGCACGGTGGCACAGTGGGTTAGCACTGCTGCCTCTCAGCTCCAGGGTCCTGGGTTCGATTCCTGGCTTGGGTCACTGTCTATGTGGAGTTTGCACATTCTCCTCGTGTCTGCATGGGTTTCCTCCGGGTGCTCCGGTTTCCTCCCACAGTCCAAAGACGTGCGGGTTAGGTTGATTGGCCATGCTAAAAAATTGCCCCTTAGTGTCCAGGGATGTGTAGGTTAGAGGGATTAGTGGGTAAACTATGTAGGGATATGGAGGTAGCACCTGGGTGGGATTGTAGTTGGTGCAGACTCGATGGGGCGAAGGGCCTCTTTCTGCACTGTAGGGTTTCTATGATTCTAGTTGCATAGGTGCCCCCAGGTGAGACCGAAAAATACTTGGCTGCCCGGATAGATCCACGGGCAGGTGTAGAAGAAGGTGCTTGGGAGGGAAACCTGAAAGCCTGGATATCCAACTTGCAGGCTGCAGCTCTCTGGCCAAGACAACGCGTGGAGATTTTTGATTGTGTATGTCATCCCGAGATTGTATTTTCATCTGAGGCACCACAGAACACTCTTATTAAGTTAGACCAAATCATCCGCAATGCCATCAAGCAATTCCTACCCCGTTCCCTCCCCCATAACAGATGGCATCCGCTATTCCTGTATCACATACTTCCTTGAAAATGGCGTCACAGGCAGACAGGGTGGTGAAGAAGGCATTTGGCACACTTGCCTTCATCGGTCAGGGCATTGAGTACAGGAGCTGGGACGTTATGTTACATCTGTACAAGACATTGGTAAGTGTACGGTTCTGGTCACCCTATTAGAGAAAAGATATTATTAAACTAGAAAGAGTGCAGAAAAGATTTACTAGGTTGCTACTGAGACTTGATGGTTTGAGTTATAAGGAGAGGCTGGATAGACTGAGACTTTTTTCTCTGGAGCGTAGGAGGCTGAGGGGTGATCTTATCAAGGTCTACAAAATAATGAGGAGCACAGATCAGCTAGATAGTCAATATCTTTTCCCAAAGGTAGGGGAGTCTAAAACTAGAGGGCATGGGTTTAAGGTGAGAGGGGAGAGATGCAAAAGTGTTCAGAAGGGCAGTTGTTTCATACAAAGGATGGTGAGTGTCTGGAACAAGCTGCCAGAGGTAGTAGTAGAGACAGGTACAATTTTGTCTTTGAAAAAACATTTAGACAGTTACATGGGTAAGAACGGTATAGACGGATATGGGCCAAATGCAGGCAATTGGGACTAACTTTGGGATTTAGGAAAAAGGGCAGTGTGGACAAGTTGGGCCAAAGGGCCTCTTTCCATGCTGTAAATCTCTATGATTCTATGACTCTATGAAGGCCACACTTGGAGTACTGCATACAATTCTGGTCATGCTCCTATAGGAAGGATGTTATTAAACTGGAAAATGGTGAAAAAAGATTAACAAGGATGTTACTGGGACCGGAAGGTTTGGATTCTAAGGAGAGGCTGGATAGGCTGGAATTTTTTCCCTGGAAGGTAGGGGGATGAGGAGGTGACCTTCTGGAGGTTTATAAAATCATGAAGGGTGAATGGACAAAACCTTTTACGCAGGGTAGGGGACACCAAAACTAGAGGGCATAGGTTCAAGGTGAAAGGGGACCTGAGGAGCAACTTTTTCACACAGAGGGCAGTGTGTGTATGGAATGAGCTGCCAGAGGAGGTGGTAGAGGTGGATACAATTCCCACATTGAAAAGACATGGGGACAGGTACATGGATGGGAAAGGTTTAGAGGGATATGGGTCTATGGGATAGGGATAAGATGTCTCCATTAGCAAGACAGACTAGAATCCGAGGGCACAGCCTCAGAGTAACTGATTAGAACTGAGATGAGGAAGAATTTCTTCAGCCAAAGGGTGAGTCTGTGGAATTCATTTCCGCAGGAGGTTGTGAAGGCCGGGTCATTGAGTGTATTTAAGACAGAGATAGATAGGTTCTTGATTGGTAAAGGGATCAAAGGTTATGGTGAAAAAGTGGGACAATGGAGTTGAGAAACTTATTAGCCATGATTGAATTCATGCTCCTACATCTTTTGGTCTTATGGTGTTAATTCCAATAATCTTACATTGAGGAAACTGAAACTAGCATGTTTCTTCACACTTGTTTATTCCTAAGACAGCAAAGCAAGGTCACAGATTCACCCAGACTCTCAGAATGAACTGGTTTATATACTCTTTAAAGGATTCCCTAATGCTTTACCCTATTGGGAACAACCACACTTAATTACCAACCCAAGCATGTAATCTATCACAGCAAGGAACAAGGAATGCACCCAACTCCCATGCTGAGAATGTGTCTGAGCCAGTGAAGGCACCTCTGCTTGATCAGTATCCAACATCAGGGAGATTTGTCTTTGAGAGTACAGCCATACTTGTGATTTTACCCTTCCCTGAGATGCTTAGAATGTCCTGCCTATGTAAAGGATAAAAATTGCGGGGCTCCCTGTCTTGAAAGTTGCAAGTCGTACCCAAGCATCAAGGTGGGAATTTTCCAGCCCTTCTCACATCAATGGGATCTTCCAGCCCCACCGATGTGAACAGAGATTTCAATGGTTCACCAGACCCGGCATGGATTTCCCCTCATCAGGGGAGGTTGGAAAATTTTGTCCCCTGATTCTATGAACAATACCATAAACAAGACTGAAGGCACAATAATAACATAGGAATTAGGAGCAGAAGTTGGCAAATTCATCCCTTTGAGACTGCTCCGCCATTTAATCAGATCCCTGGTCTCAAATCCACCTCCCTGTTCCCCATATCCTTCTAACCAATTTTTCAAATCAGAAATATGTCTATCTCCTTCTTGAAGCCATTCACTGATTCAGACTCCACTGCGCGGTGGGTAGCGAGTTGCGCAAGTTCTCCACCCTCTGCGAGAAGTAGCTCCTCCTCATCTCAATGTTAAATCACCTAATGAAGGAGCAGTGCTCCAAAAGCTCATGATACCAAATAAACCTGTTAGACTTTTACCTGGTATTGTGAGACTTCTCACTGTGACCACCCCAGTCCAACGCCAGCATCTTCACATCGCAGTTTTAAATCCACCACCTCTCAACCTATACCCGTAACCTCTTGTTCGAGATTACCCCACAAGGGAGAAATATTTGGTCTACATTTACTCTATCAATCTATTTTATACAACTGGATCAGATCCCCTCTCATCCTTCTAAACTCCAGCAAGTGCAAACCCAAACTGTTTAATCTCTTCTCATATGTTAACCCTTTCATCCCCGGAATCAATCTGATGAACCTTCTCTGAACTGCCTCCAATGCCACTGCATCCTTCCTCAAATAAGGAGACCAAAACTGGACCAGATGTGGTCTCACCGACACCCTATACAATTGCAACACTTTCATATTCCAGTCCCTTTGCAATAAGTGCCAACTTACTTTTTTTATTACCTGCTGTAACTGTATACTGACTTTCTGTGATTCATGAACACAGACACCCAGATCCCTCTGCCCGGATGCAATTATATCTGCTTTCCATTTAGAAAATAATTTGCCTTTCGATTTTTTTCTATCAAATAGGATAACCTCACACTTATCCACATTAAATTCGATCTGCCAAATTTTGGCCCATTCTCCAAGCCTATCTATATCCATCTGTAAAATCTTTAGCTCCTCTTCACCGCCTGCTTTCCCCCTATTTTAGTATCATCTGCTACGGATTTTGCTACTTTACACACTGTCCCCACTTGCAGATCATTTATACAGATTGGAAACAGGTCTCAGGGGTCAGATAGGGAAGTCAGGATGAAGAGTGGACATCCTCGCGTAGACCACTGGTGATCCCCAAAAGATATCCCAGGATATCATCTTTTCCCCATTCTTATTAACAATTTGCATCAAGGAATAAAATTCATCTGAGGGAAATGCAAGGTGAAAATCAGGATGGCCAGGTGGCACAGTGGTTAGCACTGCTGCCTCAGCACCCAGGTTCAATGCCAGCCTCTGCCTTCGTGAATCTGCACTTCCTTCCTGTATCTGCATGGATTTCCTCCTGGTGCTCTGGCATCCTCCCACAGTAAGAAGTCTCACAACACCAGGTTAAAGTCCAACAGGCTTATTTAGTCGCAAACACCACTAGCTTTGGGGCTCTGCCCCTTCATCAGGTGAATGGGGAGTTCTGATCACAAACAGGGGATGTAAAGACACACACTCTGTAAACTGTAATACTGCAGCAAACTGCCCAGCCCTCAGGAGAACATGACAACGGCACCACACAACCATGTCACAGTAACCTCTGCAAAACATGCTGGATCATCAACACGGATGCCATCATCTCACGTGAGAACACCATCCACCAGGTACATACTCTTGCAACTCAGCCAATGTTGTCTACCTGATACGCTGCAGGAAAGGATGTCCCGAAGCATGGTACATTGGGGAGACCATGCAGACGCTACGACAACGGATGAATGAACACTGCTCAACAATCACCAGGCAAGACTGTTCTCTTACTGTGGGTGAGCACTTCAGTGGTCACGGGCATTCAGCCTCTGATCTTCACGTTAGCATTCTTCAAGGCGGCCTTCACGACACACGACAGCGCAGAGTCGCTGAGCAGAAACTGATTGCCAACTTCCGCACACATGAGGACGGCCTCAACCGGGATCTTGGATTCATGTCACACTATCAGTAACCCCCATGACTTGCCTGGCTTGCAAGATCTCACTTACTGTCCTGTCTGGAGACAATACACATCTCTTTAACCTGTGCTTAACCCTCTCTCCACTCACATTGTCTGCACCTTTAAGACTTGATTAGCTGTAAAGACTCACATTCTAATCAGTATTCTGTGAACTGAGTGTGTGCCTTTATATGCCCTGTTTGTGATCAGAACTTTTCACTCACCTGATGAAGGGGCAGAGCCCCGAAAGCTAGTGGTGTTTGCTACTAAATAAACCTGTTGGACTTTAACCTGGTGTTGTGAAACTTCTTACTCTGTTTATCCCAGTCCAATACCCGCAACTCCACATCATTCCTCCCACAGCCCAGAGATGTACAGATTAGGTTGATTGCCCAAGTTGAATTGCCCGCTCGTGTCAGGGGCATTAGCAGGGTAAATATGTGGGGTTGCGGGAATAGGGTCTGGATGGGATTGTTGTCAGTGTAGGCTTTTACAGATGCACCATAGAAAGCATTCTTTTTGGTTGTATCACAGCTTGGTATGGCTCCTGCTCTGCCCAAGACCGCAAGGAACTACAAAGGGTCGTGATCGTAGCCCAGTCCATCACGCAAAGCAGCCTCCCATCCACTGACTCTGTCTACACTTCCCGCTGCCTCAGCAAAGCAGCCAGCATAATTAAGAACTCCACGCACCCCAGACATTCTCTTTTTCACCTTCTTCCATCGGGAAAAAAAAGCAAAAGTCTGAGGTCACAACCGATTCAAGAACAGCTTCTTCCCTGCTGCCATCAGACTTTTGAATGGACCTACCTTGCATTAAATTGATCTTTCTCTGCACCCTAGCTATGACTGTAACACAACATTCTGCACTCTCTCCTTTCCTTCTCTATGAATGGTACGCTTTGTCTGTATATTTGTCTGTATAGCACGCAAGAAACAATACTTTTCACTGTATACTAATATACATGACAATATTAAATCAAATGAAATCAAATCAAGGATCTCACGCACCCCAGACATTCTTTCTCCTACCTTCTTCCATCGGGAAATAGATACAAAAGTCAGAGATCATGTACCAACCGACTCAAGAACAGCTTCTTCCTTGCTGCTGTCAGAGTTTTGAATGGACCTAGCTTATACTAAGCTGATCTTTCTCTACACCCTAGCTATGACTATAACATTACATTCTGCACCCTCTCCTTTCCTTCTCTATGAATGATATGCTTTGCCTGTGTAGCACGCAAGAAACAATACTTTTCACTCTATCCCAATACATGTGACAATAATAAATCAAATCAAATGGTTTCCTACTGCACTGTAAGGGTTCCACAAGGGTTGGAATTTTAGTTTTTCTCTCAAAGGACCAGAAGAGGAGAGGATTTTATGCTTTGGTTAGGTAGAGCTTTCGTTCAGGCACCACTCGGTGTTACTGCACTGCCACACCTCTGGAAATTCATACCAGCTTTGGAGAAGGTGTGGTGTAGCTTCATGAGACTGACACTGGGATTAAAAGGCTTTAATTATGACTCCACGATTCTTTCTCTAGTTATAAAAAAGCGGCAGAATGTTTTAGGGCACTCACTTTGTGCAAGGATTGGATTTTTTTCCCGGATCTTTGACAAAGATCGTAAGGAAGATCCATCAAAATACAGAGAAATACCCAAACATGGACAAGGGACCAGTGGAAAGGAAGATCCTCGTGCAATGTAGGATCAACAGCAGAGAGAAATATAGAATCATAGAAAATGTACAGCACAGAAAGAGGCCACTCAGCCCATTGTGACTGGATCAGCGATAAACGAGCCTCCCCCCGCCCCCCCCAAACCCAAGCCTATTCCCACTTTCCAGCATTCGATCCATAACTCTGAACATTACGGTATGTTAAAGTTTTAAAGTTTAAAGATTTGTAATTAGTATCACAAGTAGGTTTACATTAACACTGCAATGAAGTCACTGTGAAAATCCCCCTAGTCACCACACTACGGCGCCTGTTCGGGGACACAAAGGGAGAATTTAGCACCTAACCAGCACATCTTTGTGCAGAGGGAGGAAATTGGCGCACCCAGAGGAAACCCACGCAGACATGGGGAGAACGTGCAGACTCTGCACAGATCCAAACCAGGAATCGAATCGAGTTCCCTGGCACTGTGAGGCAGCAATGCTAACCACTGCGCCACCGTACCGCCCTCAGCTCACAGTCCGCATTGCAACTTCCAGGCAAGTAGTTCATTCCAGCTTATCTGCATCCTGTTCCTCTTTGATAGCACACATACTCACAGCTGAGAGCTGAGTTAATGAAGTGTGCCAGTAGGGTCATGTCACAGAATCTTTCCAATGCAGATGGAAGCCATTTGGCCCATTGGGTCTGTGCTGGCTCGCTGAAAGAACATTCTACTGAGTTCCAGGGAAAAGCAGCCAGCATAACCAAGGAGCGGTAGCACAGTGGTTAGCACTGCTGCTTCACAGCTCCAGGGTCCTGGGTTCGATTCTCAGCTCGGGTCACTGTCTGTGTGGAGCTTGCACATTCTCCTTGTGTCTGCGTGGGTTTCCTCTGGGTGCTCCGGTTTCCACCCACAGTCCAAAGATGTGCGGGTTAGGGTGATTGGCCACGCTAAGAAATTGCCCCTTAGTGTCCAGGGATGCGTAGGTTAGAGGGATTAGTGGATATAATATGTAGGGATATGGGGGGTAGGGCCTGGGTGGGATTGTGTTCGGTGCAGACTCGAATGGTCTCTTTCTGCACTGTAGGGTTCTATGTTCTATGAGCCCACGCACCCCAGATGTTCTCTCTTCCGCCTTCTTCTGTCGGGAGAAAGATACAAAAGTCTGAGGTCATGTACCAACCAACTCAAGAACAGCTTCTTCCCTGTTGCCGCCAGACTTTATGGACCTTCCTTATATTATTTCTCTACACTCTGGGGTGGGACTTTCCAGTCGTGATGGCCCCAAAACCAGAAAATCTGCCCTACCCTTTGCATAGTCTGCCACCACGCGTTCCCCTCCCCCCCCACCCCCACTACTGCGATTCCCACGGTGGACCAATGGGGAAAATTCTCTCTCCCTTTATCTGTAACTGGAACACTATATTCTAAACCCTCTCCTTTCCTTCCCCCCTATGTTCTCTATGAATGGTATGTTTTATGGGCCTCGAAACCTGCATCGGTGGTGATGTCTGCTAAACTAAAACTGTGTGCACTTACAGAGTCCGTACCCTTCCAATCCCATCCTAGAATCATTGAATCCCGACAGTACAGGAAGAGACTTCAGCACATCGAGTCTGTACTGACCACAGTCACACCCAGACCCTATTCCCATAATCCTCATTTATCCCGCTAATCCCCCTGACATGAGGGGCAATTTAGCATGGCTAATCTGCACATCTTTGGAGTGTGGGACAAAACTGGAGCACCCGGAGGAAACCCATGCAGACATGGGGAGAATGTGCAGACTCCACACAGACAGTGACCCAAGTCTAGAACAAAGAACAATACAGCACAGGAAATGGGCCCTTTGGCCCTCCAAGCCTGCGCCGCTCATGATCCCAACTAGACTATTTGTTTGTATCCCTCTATTCCCAGTCTGTTCATGTGGCTATCCAGATAAGTCTTAACCGATCCCAGCGTGTCCACCTCTACCACCTTGCTTGGCAGTGCATTCCAGGCCCCCACCACCCTCTGTGTAAAATACATCCCTCTGACATCTGTGTTCAACCTTGCCGCCCTCACTTTGAACCTGTGACCCCTTGTGTTTGTGTTAGAATCGAACCTGGGTCCCTGGCACTGTGAGGCCGATAGTAGTCATGATGTGGAGATGCTGGCGTTGGACTGGGGTAAACACAGTAAGAAGTCTGACAACACCAGGTTTAAGTCCAACCGATTTATTGAATGGAACTCTCCATTCGCCTGACGAAGGGGCAAACCCCAAAAGCTTGTGAGTTTACTATCAAATAAATCAGTTGGACATAAACCTGGTGTTGTCAGACTTCTTATTGTGAGGGCAGCAGTGCTAATTACCATGCTGCCATCATATTCATATATTCACTTAAATGTCGCAGTCACACCTGCTCCTACCAAGTATGGTTTTGTCATGCAAAAAGTAATACTTTGCACTGTATCCCAGAACATGTGACAATAATAAATCAAATCAAATGGAAGAAGGAATGAGCTTAGATTCCCCAGAAGGGAAAGAAACGGTGTAATCAGGGAAATAAAAATACTGGTCCAAACTCCCTCTTGGAGCTTCCCGAACTGTGGAATGTTCAAAGTGCTTCACGGTCAATTAAATACTTTCGATATTTAGATGTAGTTGTAATGTAAAAAACTCAGCAACCAGCTCGCACTGTGGCCTGTGATAACGATCCGATCATTTTTTTCCATGTGTTTCACTTGATTCTGCTCCCCTCTGACCGACACTGGCTCCTGCCTCCCGGTTTTAAAATCCTCCTCCTCCTCCTCGTTTTCAAACCCCACCATGACCTTGCATCTCCCCCCACACTGTATCCCCCTCCTCCACCTCCACCACTGCCGGTGGCACAGTGGTTAGCACTGCTGCCTCACAGCGCCAGGAACTTGGGTTCAATTCCTGGCTTGGGTCACTGTGCGGAGTCTGCACGTTCTCCCTGTGTCTCTGTGGGTTTCTTCCGGGTGCTCCAGTCGCCTCCCACAGTCCGAAAGACATGCTGGTTAGCTGCATTGGCCGTGCTAAATTCTCCCTCAGTGAACGGGTGCCGGAATGTGCCCACGAGGGGATTTTCACAGTAACTTCATTGCAGTGTTAATGTAAGCTTACTTGTGACACTAGTAAGTAAACCTTTAAACTTACATTCTGAAGTTGTCTCCAGCCCCACACTTATAGAATCGTAGAAATCATAGAACCCCCTACAGTGCAGAAAGGGACCATTTGGCCCATCGAGCTTGCACCGGCCACAATCCCATCCAGGCCCTAACACCGTAACCGTACACATTTACCCTGTTAAGCCCCCTGACACTAAGTGGCAATTTAGCATGGCCAAACAACCTAACGTCTTTGGAGTGTGGGAGGAAACTGGAGGAAACCCATGCAGACATGGAGAGAATGCACAGACTCCACACAGATAGTGACCTGCTATGTCTTCATTTATCCCGTTCTGGCCTCTTGAGCATTGAGATTTTAAGCCCTCTGTCTTTACTCACTGATGCTTCAGCCACCGGGGTTCAGAGCATTGGAATTCGATCCCTGAATCTTTCTGTTTCCCTTTAAGACTCACCGTGAAGCCACCCTCGTTTGACCAAGCTTTTGGTCATCCACCTGTATATCTCCTTCTTTAACTCTGTATCAAATTTTTCTTGATTACCTTTCGTTGAAGCAAATGTTTTATTCAATTAAAGGGAACTCTACCACCGCACCCACCACGCAATCGGCACGGGCAAGGGTCCGACAACAGAAATCTCTGTTGATCTCGGGCGAGAGTTCCTGGTCTCGCCCGAGCAAGGCTGTAAAATCCCGCCCGATATCACAGACTTGTTACGAGGCAGAAGGAGGCCATTTGGCCCATCTTGTCCACAGCGGCTCTCCACACTTAGTGCCATTCTCCTGCCTTTCCCTTCCATATCCCCCCCACACATTGCTTCTGTACAAATAATCATCTGACGCCATCTCGAATGCCTCAATTGAAGCTGCCTCCACCACACTCCCAGGCAGCACATTCCACACCTCAACCACTCGCTGGGTGAGTAAGATTTTCCTCACATCACATTTGCTTATTTTGCAAATCACTTTAAATCCGTGTTCCTCTCATTCTCGATCCTTTTCGAGCAGGAACAGTTTCTCCCTGTCTGCTCTGTCCAGTCCCCTCATGATTTTTAACATCAGTATCAAATCTTCTCTTAACTTTCTCCTTCTGTCATAGAATCAGTACAGAGCAGAAGAGGCCATTGGGCCCATTGAGTCTGCAGCAACTCTTTGACAAAGCATCTTACCTAGGCCTCTACACTGCCCTCTCCCTATTATCCCATGGCTCCCTATCTCTATTATCTATAGCTAATCCCATCTAACCTACACACCTTTGGACACTAAGGGACAATTTAGCATGGCCAACCCACATAACCTACACATCTTTGGACGCTAAGGGATAATTTCACAAGGCCAATCCACCTAACCTACACATCTTTGGACACTAAGGGACAATTTTGCACGGCCAATCTACCTAATCCGTACATCTTTGGACATTAGGGAACAATTTAACACGACCTATCCACATAAGCTGCGCAACCTGGGATACTAAGTGGCAATTTAACATGGCCAATCCACCTAACCTACACATCTTCGGAGTGTGAGAAGAAACTGGAGCACCCGGAGGAAACCCACACAGACACAAGGAGAATGTGCAGACTCCACACAGAGAGTCACCCAAGGCTGGAATCAAACCTGGGTTGCTGGCACTATGAGGGAGCAGTGCTAACCACTATGCCACTGGTATAGATGGTTCTAGAACATGCACTGTTTGAAGAGGAACAGCGACTTCTCCTACTTCCTTGGCCAACATTTCTCTCAATATCACCGTGATCAGATTCCCCAGTCATTCAAGCTTTTCGGGGGCTGGACTGGGGCAGGAACCTGGTTTCCTATTTACACTCCAGCACTGCAATGTTTACAATCGTCTCATTCTTGCCGTCTCATAATGTCTCCCAAAGACTACCCTTTTCCATGAATGTGCAGCTTGGTTTTGTTGTTAATTCACTGACTCTCTTTAATCTCCCCTCAGGCAACAGGAAGAGTGTTTCCGCTTTCTGCTCGATAAGGATTCGCCGAAGAATAGTTGACACAATTCTGAAGAAACTCTGATTTTCAGTTTTTCCAAGAAACTCGGGGCGCTGCTGATCCCACTTATCTTGCTGGCAAATGTATCCATGTGGTTAGCCTCAGGACCAGGGCCTTGAACCTGGTAAGTATCATTACACAGGCTTAAAGACGTCTGCTTCCTCTCTCTTGGAAGTACTTTGGCTCTTTCTCTGACTACGGTTTCACCATGATACTGCCGAGGTATGCCTGGCATGGCAATGAACTAAGGATAGATAAGAAGGGTTGCTTTTCCCCATCGCAGAGCAGCGGCGAATGGCCAAGGAATGGGGGAATGGTGGGAGTGGAGGCCACAAGGAAAGGGGAGGCCCGAGTACCGAACAGAAACCTGCAGGTCACCTTTCATCCTCACTGGTCCACCTAACCACGACCTCCAGTCAGACGGGGCCTAGTGGTATTATCATTAGACTATTAATCCAGAAACGCAGCCAAATGGATGATGTCCTGGGGGACATTTGGCTCGAGTCCCTCCACGCCTGATGGTGGACTCAATACAAAAATATCCAGAATTAAGGATTTACCGATGACCATTGTCGATTGTTGGAAAAACCCATCTGGTTCACTCGTGCCCCTTAGGGAAGGAAATCTGCCATCCTTATTGGGAATTGGGAATGGAGGGGTACAAACGAACGGTCTAGTTGGACCAATGAGTGGCACAGGCTTGGAGGGCCGAAGGGCCTGTTTCCTGTGCTGTACTGTTCTTCGATCTTTGTTCTTTATCCGGTTTGGCCTACATGTGACTCCAGAGCCATAGCAATGTGGCTGACTCTCAACTACTCTCAATTAGGGATGGGCAATAAATGGTGGCCCAGCCAGCGATGCCCATGTCCCAGAAATGAATAAAAGATAAGTCCCATTTATGGTGGGTGGGGGCGGGAGTCCAAGTGTAATGGAAGCACAATCCGAGACTTCAGCATGCAAATGGTATTACAAGCTCAAGGAGGGAGGCCCAATCCTGGAGGAGTTTTGATCCAAGGTGTAATGATGTGTGTTCACAGCCCGGGACTCTACCGGGCTAAAGGGAATCTTTTAATAAGGAAAAGCAGTACAGAGACCAACAGCCTACTGATTGCTCCAGTCCCTACATGTCTTATCCATATGTCTTCTAGATGCCTTCTACCCAAGACGGGACTCCACCCCCTGGGATGATTACGCACTCACAGCCCCAGTTGGTCCCTCCAGCCAGTTGACCCTCCTCTACTGTGTTGCCCTTCAAGGAACAACTACCACATCCCTCCCCCTTTAACTTCTTCAGACTATCTTCAATAACCAGCTTACCCAAGCCCAAATTCTAACTGAACATTATACACACGAGTTAGACAATTATAAATCGAGTCTGTTTCTTAAAGAAAGGTGCAGTTCTACAGTCTGAGATGCATCCACCAGATTGATATTAACAGAAACTATAATAAGGGCTAGCTCTCTGGCACAGACAGATAATTACAACTCACTTCCACAGAGACATCAGCTCTGCCTACAACAGGTCAATCAGGTACTTTGCCGCTTATGCATTCGAAAGCGTTTCTTGGTGGCAACATTGACTACTGGAGCTCTATACTCCCCAAACAATCCTCATGTTTAGGAATGGTCCACCTCTCCACATCCGCTTGGAACAACAGGAGTCCAGTCTCAGAAACAACAATTCTGGGGATCCAACTTGACCCACGACTGAAGCTTCATATTATGGCACTATATTATGTATTTAATATTCTTTTTTCTTTTTTTTCTTTACTTTGGCAGTAGTGCTAACCACTGTGCCACCATGTCCCACACATCCAATTCCATCTTAAAGTCCACCCAACTCCATCCTTATACGTCTTCACCCTCTCTTTACAGCAATCTGAGGTCTCTATCTGCTTCAAGAAGACAACCATCATGCCGGTACCTAAGAGAAGCCAGACAGCGTGCCTTAGTGACTATCGGCTGGTGGCTCTGACATTAAGAAGTGCTTTGAAAGGTTAGTTATGGCACAGATCAATTCCAGCGTCCCGCACTGCCTGGATCCACCACATTTTGCCTACCGCTGCAATAGGTCCACAGCAGATACCATCCCCCTGGCCCTACACTCAACTCTGGAACACCTCAATAACAAGTCCACCTATGTCAGACTCCTATTTATTGACAACAGCTCAGCCTTTGAACTATTATTCCCACGAAACTCCTCTCCAAACTCTGTGGCCTGGGCCTCCCACATCCCTCTGCAACTGGATCCTGACCTTCCTAACTCACAGGCCACAATCAGTAAGGATAGGCAACAACATCTCCTCCACGATCATCCTCAACACCGGTGCCCCACAGGGCCGTGTTCTTAGCCCCTGTACTATATTCCTTATACACCTATGACCGTGCGGCCAAATTCCCCTCCAATTCGATTTTCAAGTTTGCTGACGACACCACCATAGTGGGTTGGATCTCAAACAATGATGAAACAGAGTGTAGGAATGAGGTAGAGAATCTGGTGAACTGGTGCAGCAACAATAATCTCTCCCTTAGTGTCAACAAAACGAAAGAGATAGTCATCAACTTCAGGAAATGTAAAGGAGAACATGCCCCTGTCTACATCAACGGGGACAAAGTAGAAAGGGTCAAGAGCTTTAAGTTTTTACGTGTCCAGATCACCAACAACCTGTCCTGGTCCTCCATACTGACACTATAGTTAAGCAAGTCCACCAACGCCTCTACTTTCTCAGAAGATTAAGGAAATTTGGCATGTCCGCTACGATTGTCACCAACTTTTACAGATGCACCACAGAAAGCATTCTTTCTGGTTGTATCACAGCTTGGTATGGCTCCTGCTCAGGTATGCTTTGCTTGTATAGTGCGCAAGAAACAATACTTTTCGCTGTATGTTAATACACATGACAGTAATAGGTCAAATCAAACCAAATAATATACATTCAAATCCATCCTAATGTTCAACCCAGGAAACAGCCTAGCGAACCCTCTCTGAACTGCTTCAAATGCAAGTATATCCCTCCTTATGTTAGAAGACCAAAAGTGCAGCCAGTACACTAGATGCAGTCATATAATTGCCTTGTCCAGGGTTGTAGCAAGGTTATACCCTCCATCTCTCTGAAACAGACGGCATTTCACTGCCTCCCCAATCAGTGGCTGCACCTATAGTGGAGGAGGTGGTGTAATGGTAGATTCACTGAATCAAGCAATTCAGAGAGTCTGGGTAATGCTCTGAGGACCTGGGTTCAAATCCCACCATGGCAGATGTTAAAATTTGAATTTGATAAGAATTAGGAATTGAAATTCTAATGGTGACTGATTGTTCTAAAAACCTATGCTGGTTCGCTAATGTCCTTTAGGGAAGGAAATCTGCTGTCCATACCTGGTCTGGCCTACATGTGACTCCAGAGCCACAGCAATGTGGTTGACTCTCAATGGCCCTCTGAAATGGCCAAGCAAGCCATTCAGTTCAGTGCAGGCTCGATGGGCTGAATGGCCTTCTTCTGCACTGTCAGGATGCCGTGACTCTATGACAAGGTAAAGGGAATGTTAATGGTAATGTTGAAGACAGCCAGTACATGGTCTGACTCCAGACCCACAGTAATGTAGTTAACACTAAACTGCCCCTCTGAAATGGCCGAGCGAGACACTCAGTTCAAGGGGCAATTAGGGATGAGCAACAAATGCTGGCCCGGCCACCAATGTTCACAACCCATGGATTATATTTTTTAAACCTGCATGTTGGCTTTTTGTGATTCATTATAAGGTCCTCAGACCTCAGTACTGTAGCATTATTCAGTCTCTCTCCCTCCATTTAGAGTCTGTAAGATCAGGAGAGACATGGATAGGGTGATGTTATAGACTGTGTAAGATCTGCATTCCGATTCTTCTTGAGGAAGCTTTGGAGAGAGTGCAAAGTGGGTTCACCAGGATGTTGCCTTGTCTTGAGGGCTTTGGTATGAGGAGAGGTTGAATAAACTAGGATTGTTTTCACTGGAAAGGCAGAGGGGAGAATTGATAGGGGTTTACAAAATTATGAGAGGCATAGACAGAGTGGTTAGCCAGAGGCTTTTTCTCAGCGTGGAACTGTTGATTACAAGGGGGCACAGGTTCAAGGTGAAAGAGGGAATGTTTAAGGGAGATATGCAAGGAAAGTTTTTCACGCAGAGTGGTGGGTGTCTGGAACATGCTGCCAGAGGAGGTGGTGGAAGGGCACACATTAGCAACATTTAAGAGGCATCTGGATGGGTACATGAATAGGGAGGGAATAGAGGGATACGGACCGTGTTGACAGTTACAGGGATGAGATGGGTATAGAGAGATATGGGCCAAATGCGAGCAATTGCGACTAGCTTCAGCGTTTAAAACAAAGGCAGCAAGAACAAGTTGGGCCAAAGGCTCTGTTTCCATGCTGTAAACCTCTGTGACTCTTTGACCTTGATGAGTAAGGGCAGAAGATTTTTTTTAGTTTAGTAAGGGCATCATGGTCAGCCCAGGCTTGGAGGGCTGAAGGGCCTGTTCCTGTGCTATACCATTCTTTCTTCTTTGTCAAAGTGGACAAACTCACACTTATGTCCCTTCTGAGAAATTTTTGATGGCCCACTCAACCTATTTTCAAACCTTCCTCACATCTTACTTTCTTGCCTATTTTTGTATCATCAGCAAATTTGACAACAATGTATTTGGTCATTTCACTCAAGTAATTAATATTGTTTGTGAACAATTGAGGTCCCAGCACTGATCCCTCTGGCACTCATTACAGTTTTATCAACTTTAAAAAGCCAATTCATCCCAACTCCCAATAGCTAGCCAATCCTCCAAACACGCTAAAATATTACCCTAATAACCAGGAGTTTTTAACGTTGACAGTAACTTTTTACATGCCACCTTTCCAAATACCTTTGGCAATCCAAATCCATTACTTCTACTGGTTCCCCTTCACAACAAACTGCAAAGAGTCGTGAATGTAGCCCAGTCCACCTCGCAAGCCAACCTCTCATCTATTGACTCTGTCTACACTTCCTGCTGCCTCGGAAAAGCAGCCAGCATAATCAAGGACCCTGGACATTCTCTTTCCTACTTTCTTCCATCAGGAAAAAGATACAGCTCAGATACATGACTGATCATTCACCCTCTGTACTGGGTATGGATTAAATGCTCAACTGTACAATTCTTAAATGTTAATCCAACCGGAATGGTTTCTTTCCAAGCACAATTCCCACAACTCAATATACATTCCTAAAATTCCTCATGGACAGTCACCTATATAACAATTGCCGCCCAATTGCTTGCCGTGGCTTTACGTAGGAGTGTGTTAAGACAGCGTGTTAACCTCCTGACTCCATCTCCTCCTAACCTTATATTTCTCAAACATGCAGATAATCCAGTGTAGGGCGGTTTTAAATAAAGTTTGAGGAGATAAGCTGACTTCTCAGAAATATGAAATTCCAGAACCTCCTTGCTTTCCAGGTTTTCCAAGTAACGCCTGTAGTCCAGGGGTCGCTTATCTCCAAGCAGATGGGGAGCGTGCAGGCGATAGAGACACTTGCTGTTGCATGCTTAGCAACTGGTACTTTGCTGTTGGCCTGCTGAACTAGACCACTCTCACCCTCATGAATTTAAATTCAATACCTGGAATCTACTGATGACCGTGAAACCATTGTCGATTGTCGGAAAAACCCATCTGGTTCACTGATGTCCCTTTAGGGAAGGAAATCTGCTGTCCTTATCTGGTCTGGCCTACAGAGCCACAGCAATGTGGTTGGCCCTCAACTGCCCTCTGGCAAGTAGGGATGGGCAATAAATGCTGGCCCAGCCAGTGACACCCATGTCCCACGAATGAATACAAAACTTCTGAAGGTGAATCATCAGAGGATTTGTGCGAGTCCGCTGCCTTGTGACCAAAATCTTATACAGTTGCCACATGATTTTCCAATTGCTATACTCAACACCCCAACCAATGAAGGCCAGCATGGCATACACCTTCTTGACCACCTTGTCCAGCTGAGTTGCCACCTTCAGGGAACTGTGGATCTGTACGCCTAGATCCACTGTATCTAGGGCTCTACCATTTACTGTATACTTTACTTCTGGAGTAGCCTTTCCTTCTGCAGTAGACTTTCAAAATTGTATCACCTCATATTTGCCCAGGTTAAATTCCGTCTGCCATTTTTCATCACAGGTCTCCAGCCGATTTATATCCTGCTGTATCCTCTGACAATCCTCCTCACTATCCGTTACTCCCCCAATTGAATGACTAGCTATGGAAATAGAAGAAAGTCTGCCTTAGCGCACCAGTAGGTGACACGGTGATACAGTGGTTAGCATTGCTGCCACACAGTGCCAGGAACCCAGGTTCAATTCCTGCCTTGGGTCACTGTCTGCCTATGCGGAATCTGCACATTCTCCCTGTGTCTGTGTGGGTTTCCTCCAGGTGCTGTGATTTCCTCCCACAGCCTGATTAGAGGCAGCAGCTGCGCTAAATTCTCCCTCAGTGTACCTGAACAGGCACTGGAATGTGACATCTAGGGAATTTTCAAAGTAACTTCATTGCAGTGTTAATGTAAGACTACTTGTGACACTAATAAATAAATAAACATTATAATAAAAGCAAAATACTGAGGATGCTGGAATCTGAAACAGAAACAGAAAATGCTGGCAAATCTCAGCAGGTCTGACAGCATCATGGCGAGAGATTAGAGCTGACGTTTTGAGTCTAGATGACCCTTTGACAGCTGAGAGCAAAAACCCTTTGTGTAGGAAAAGAATTGGAATGGGCAAGTAATGTGGGAGTGCTGCACTATCTGAGGTGCCATCTTTTGGATGAGATATTTAACTGATTAAACCATTCACCCTCTCAGCTAGAGATAAGTATCCCCCCAACCCCCCGAGTGTCTTGACCAATTGTGACCAAGCTCATGAGCACCTTGCTGTTTGCAAGGAGCTTCATAGAAACCTTACAGTACAGAAAGAGGCCATTCGGCCCATCAAGTCTGCACCGATCACAATTCCACCCAGGCCCTACCCCCATATCCCTACACATTTACCCACTAATCCCTCTATCCCACGCATCTCAGGACACTAAGGGGCAATTTTAGCATGGCCAATCAACCTAACATGCACATCTTTGGGCTGTGAGAGGAAACCGGAGCATCCGGAGGAAACCCACACACATACGAGGAGAATGTGCAAACTCCACACAGACAGTGAACCGAGCCAGGAATTGAACCCAGGTCCCTGGCGCTGTGAAGCAGCAGTGCTAACCACTGTGCCACTTTGCCACCCACAAAGCTTGCTGTGTACAAACCGGATCCAGTGTTTGCCCGCATTGCAATGGTGACTACACTTCGAAATTACTTCCCTGGCTGTCCAATGCTTTGGATTCTCCGGAGGTTATGAGCTGGCGCTGTGTAAATCCTTCTGTGAGCAGCTCAGAAAGCCTGACATGAAGTTACTTGCTGACAGTGGTCAGGCAGTGGTGTTTTAGCATAGGTCTGGGCACTTTCAAAAAATCCTCATTCGGTTAATTGGTTGAATGGGGAGGCGGTGGCTTAGTGATATTATCGTTAGACTATTAATCCTGAAACTCAGCTAATGTTCCGGGGATTCCACCATGGCAGATGATGGAATTTGAATTCAGTTTTTAAAAGAATATTTGTAATCAAGAATCTACTAATGACTACAAAACCATTGTCAATTGTCAGAAAAACCCATCTGGTTCACTAATGTTCTTGAGGGAAGGAAATCTTCTATCCTTACCCTGGTCTGGAATACACATGACTCCATAGCCACAGTGGTTATTCTCATAGAGTCATAGAGGTTTACAGCATGGAAATTGTCCCTTCAGCCCAACTTGTCCATGCCATCCAGCCTTTGCCACTAAACTAGTGCCAATTGCCCACTTTTAGCCTATGTAACTACTCTTACCCTGTAACTGTCTAAATGTTTTTTAAAACACAAAATTGTACCCACCTTTGGCAGCTCATTCCAGACACTCACCACCCTCTGAGTGAAAAAAAATTGCCCCCTGCACCCTTTTGTATCTCTCCCCTCTCATCTTAAACCTATGCCCTCTAGTTTTAGACTCCCCTACCTTTGGGAAAAGATACTATCTAGCTGATCTGTGCCCCTCATTATTTTATAGACCTCTATAAGATCACCCCTCAGCCTCCTACACTCCAGACTAAAAAGTCCCAGTCTCTCCAGCCTCCCCTTAAAACTCAAACCATCAAGTCCCGCTATCATCCTAGCAAAGCTTTTCTGCACTTTTCCTAATATAATAATATCCTCTCAATTGCTCTCCAAGCGAAACAAGGGAAATAAATCCTGGCCAGCCAGCGATGCCCATGTCCCACATTGAGAGGAGAGATAATGCCTGGAATCCCCTGAGCTCGCCCGTGGCTGGGATTTTCCAGTCCCGCTGCAGTGAATTTGGCTGGGCACCCAGTTTCCCAATCCCGCTGGTGTGTATGACTGAAGAATTCTGGCCAATGACTGATGTTCAAATATCCAGTCAGTCAGGGCTGTAATGAGTATCTAGTACGGCTAGAGTGCAAATGGAGACCATTCAGCCTATTACATCTGTACTAGCCCACTGCAAGAGCAACTCCCCTAGTCCCTCTACATTTCACTCGTAGTTCTGCGTATATTTTCCCTTCAGGTTATCCGATTCTCTGTAGAAAGCCTGGATCAAATTCTGCCTCCGTTACCACGGTGGCGGGTGGTGCATTCCACATCCTGATCCACCGGCAGCACAAACCTCTGGTTAAGGAATGGAAGTTTTTGATCTGTCTCTGACTCAAGGTGTCGGCAACTGCTATCAGCAGCGGTGGGGGGGATGGCCCCAGTTACAATAGCCTATTGATTCGCTGTCTGAACTGAGGCTCGAACACTGCATAGCTGAGCGAGATACTGGAGGTTTCTTAGTATTCGTGGAATGCTAGTCCGACTAGGAGTAATATCTTCAAGAGAGCACAGCCACAGCTGTGAACCCCCATCACCCCATCATCATTGTCCTTTATCTTCATAAAATGGCGTACCGTGTAGCAAATCAACTCCACTGGGGATCAGTGGCACTGGTGACAGAGGTGGCCAGTCCATGAGGAATAGATTCTGGCATTCGTGTTATCATGTGAAATCAGGTGTCATTGTGGTTTGTTATATTGTTTTTGGGTGTTGGTACCTGTTGCCAGGCAGCTGTAGCCAGTGACCATCATGGTGGCAACCCACAAGTCTCCTTGCAGTGGCATGGTGGCACAGTGGTTCGCACTGCTGCCCCTCAGCGCATGGGAACACCACCCCACTAGTTCACCTCTAAGTCACATCCTGGGCGGGATTTTCCAGCCAAGCTCATCCCGAAAATGGAAAATCCCACCCGAAGCCTACGGATCTCTCCACGGTCCACCCCCTTGCCTGTTCTGTTTCCCATGGCAGGCGGAACAGCAAAATCACCCCGCCCCGACTTGAAACTACATCGGCTGTTCCTTCACTGTCGCTGGGACAAGATCCTGGAACTCCCTCCCTAACAGCGCTATAGGTGTACCTACGCCCACAGGGACTGCTGCGTTTCAAGAAGGCAGCTCACCACCACCTTCTCAAGGGGCAATTAGGGATGGGCAATAAATGCTGGCCTTGCCAGCGACGCTCACATTAAAAAAAAGTCACACTTTTGTTTTAGTCTTCACAATTCAATCAAAATATATAAAAATACTCATGCACAAAAATAAACAAAAGGATTGAAAGTTAACAACAGTTCCTACTTTGTAGTAGAATTCTATACAGCTGATCCTCAAAGTCACCTATTCTACTCACCTTGACTCTTCCATGTGGCACAGAATTCCATATTTCCTGGGGGAGATATGGTGTAAGGGTAATCATAACACCAATTGGGTTTACTGAATAGACTGGGGCTATACTCATTGGAATTCAGAAAAATGAGGGGAGATCTTATAGAAACATATAACATTTTACAAAGGGAATAGGTAAGATAGAAGCAGGGAGGTTGTTTCCACTGGCAGGTGAAACCAGAACTAGGGGGCATGGCCTCAAGATAAAGAGGAAGCAGATTTAGGACTGAGTTGAGGAGGAACTTCTTCACACAAAGGGTTGTGAATCTGTGGAATTCCCTGCCCAGTGAAGCAGTTGAGGCTACCTCATTGAATGTTTTTAAGGCAAGGATTTTTGAACAGTAAAGGAATTAAGGGTTATGGTGAACGGGTGGGTAAGTGGAGCTGAGTCCACAAAAAGATCAGCTATGATCTTATTGAATGGCGGAGTGGGCTCAAGGGGCCAAATGGCCTATTCCTGCTCCTATGTTATCTACTTCTCTGGGGACATGGGTTCAAATCTCACCATGGCAGCTGTTTTTTTTAATGTTTATTCACAGAACTGTAGCAACCTGTGACTGTCTGGGTAAAATAGAATCATTGAAACAAAACCAACTAGGGATAACCAGGCCAGGAATGCAAACACAGCAAAGCAACATAAAAACGGACATAGAAATTGGCCTAAGAGCCTGGAGACAGGCCCTTTCCAAGGTTTAAGATCAGACAATTAAAAACTGATGGTGCATCAGGATAGATTAGCAGATGTAAAAGGACAGTTCTACACTTCCTGAGAAAGAAATCACCAGTAGAAAGAGGACCAGACATGCATCTTTGAAACAAAAAGATTCGATGCATATTAGAAGCTGAAACTAAACATCTAGGTATGGAGCTAAGAGATCCTGTGTATACTTCACCCTGTTCGCTTTCAGTCTATGCAAAGACTTTACTGATGCAAAGACTTCATTTTAAGATATTTCTGCCTATGCACAATTACATTTAAATTCTAGACAGTAGGGGTTAACCAACTTGACTATATTTTAAAACTCAGAAGGCATGCTGGGTTAGCTTAAAAAAGTTGAGTGCATTCCTAAAGGGTACACATTGCAGGCAAAACATAATAGCAGCTGCAAGGACTGTTTTTGCAGACAGAGACAGTATGTGAAAAACACTTCCGATAATGAGATAAGGATTGAAATATATTTTCATTTCAGTAAATGTTTAGTTCAGTTCAGTTCTCAGATTTCGCTCATCTCAGTACATGTCTTTGTACAGGGCCTGGTTGGGAGGCCAGTCTCCACATTCGCTCTCTTCTCACTCTGTCATGTTGAAGTTTTGTTCAGCAAAAGAAAACCATTTCAAAGCTTGTACCAACTGCTGTGCCCTTGTCTATTTGAACGAATGAATGGGCCCTACAGCAGTACACAAAATACAAAGGGGTGGTGGGTTAGTGGGTTGGAATGTGTGGGTTAGAAGGATAAGCAGAGTAAATATGTGGGGTTACAGGAATAAGACCTAGGTGGGATGGGCCAAATGGCCTCCTTCTGCACTGAAGGGTTTCCATGATTCTATGGTCGCCTGGGGGGAAGTGAACGAGAGTGGAAATTATGGGCAGAATTTTCTGGTCGCATACGCCCCGAGGTCGGAGAATCCCACCCAAGATCAATGGACCTTCACATGGTCCATGTCCCGCCCGCTACAATTCCCGTGGTGAGTAAGTTGGGGAAATTCCCCATATGAGTCCACTATGACTCTTTTCCAGAACTCCGGTTCATACTGTCATATCAAACTTGGAGCGTTAACTATTTCTCTGCTTTTATTTCTTTACGTTTAGTGTCTAATCATTTGGAAGCTTTCTTCATTCACCAGTCCAAAGATTAGGTAGATTGGCCATGCTAAACTGCCCCTTGGTGTCCAAATATGTGCAGGTTCATTGGATTGGCCATGCTAAATTCCCCTTAGTGTCCCAGGATATGCAGATTAGAGGGGTTAGCAGGGTAAATATGTGGGGTTACAGAGATAGGGTCTGGGTGGGACTATGGTCGGTGAAGACTCGATGGACTGAATGGCTTCATTCTGCACTATTGAGATTCTATGATTCTATTTCTATTACTTAAACTCATACAATTCCACCCAGGCCCTATCCCCATAACCCCATGCTAGTCCTCCTGACAATAAGGGACAATTTAGCATGGCCAATCCACCTAACCCACCCATCTTTGGACTGTGGGAGGAAACCGGAACACCCGGAGGAAACCCACGCAGACACGGGGAGAACGTGCAAACTCCACACAACAGACACCCGAGGCCAGAATTAAACCTGGGTCCCTGGTACTGTGAGGCAGCAGTGCTAACAACTGTGCCACCGTGCTGCCCTACCACTTGTGCCACCGAGCTGCCCTGGGAGGTCTTGCGACACAGTGGGGTTAGTGTCCCTGCCTCTGAGCCAGAAGCTGCGGGTTTGAGTCCCACCCCAGGACTTGGCGGCGGAGGAAGGTGTGTTCCTACTGTGGCCAAACAGGTTGAGTGTTAACGTATAAAACCCTCCCAAACAGGCCAATGGCTACCGGTAAGAGCTGGAGAGACTTCTGGTCTGCCATGCTTGATGTGGAGTGGCGCACCCTCAAGCTATAAGCCTCCTGGCAACAGACTAGTGACCTGTTCCGAAAATTCTGAGTTATGCAAACAGACAGAATTCTTTCTTGATGGACCACGAGGTTTTTTTTTACGTCCACAGGTGATTCGGTCCGCCTTATGGGTTAAAGAGGGGCATACATGCGGTGGGTCGTGCGAGGGCTGCTCTTGGATGTTGCTTCGAGAGTTGCCTAGTGCTTCACGTCGTTAGTGTACGCTTAAACTGGACCAACTGACGGGCAACACAACAGCTCAGTGACTATCACTGTTTGCTGTGCAGTTACAGGGAAACCGGGTCAGATCTCCGACTTGGGTCAGTGTCTGTGGGAGTTTGCACATTCTCCCCGTGGTTGCGTGCGTTTTCTCCGGGTGCTCCAGTTTCCTCCCACACCCCAAAAATGTGCTTTTAGGCTGATTGGTGTCAATAAATTGTCCCTAAATTGGATCTCCCTTAATCTGGCGCACATATAATTCCTTAAATTTGCACCCCTCTATTGTGGAGTCCACTAGATGTAGACAAAAGTCGTAGGTAGAAGAAGGCACTCACTGAGTGTTAAAATGGGCAGCGCTGGCTTGTAGGGCCGAAGGGCCTGTTTCCTGTGCTGTTCTTTGTTCTTTGAGATACAGGAAGAGAATTGGAATGGAAAATTAATTTTCTTGAACTCAATTTTTCGGATAAAATACAAGCACGTAGTAGATCTGTGAGTTTTGTGGAATTATTGGCCGTACACACAAAGAATGGTGCTCTGGATAGATTTGTTGCCAGCATTCTAATGCCTAGATGCTGATCCCAATTCCCAAAACTGTTCTTTCCAAGCGTTTCACAGAGGAAGTATTTTGTTGCAGGAACGCCTGGCCAAATGCATCTTCTTTTGTCTGTCCCATTACATTACCCAGAAAATCGTGGAGAAAATATTGCTGCAGACTACAAAAAAAGTATCTTGACTGCTACCCAGCCAGTTTTGAACAAAGGACTGTAAATGGAGTTCCCGCAAGGCCTAGCAGGCAAACACACACGCCCTTGGCCAGTGAGTGCCTTCTCTGAACATCAGTGAAGATCCAAACGGACTGGTAAATTTGGAAACAAATTTGAATTTTGGAGCCCCTCTATGTATATCATTCTTCACTGGCGCATTCCCAGAACCTTTGATCTCCTCTGGCCATATTTTGCCCCTTTTACGGGGCCAACTTGCCTCCACTTTCTCAGGAGGCTAAGGAAATTTGGCATGTCCTCTACAAGTCACACCAATTTTTACAGATGCACCAAAGAAAGCATTCTTCCTGGTTGTATCCCAACTCCTTCTCTGTGCAAGTCCATAAGAAGGATCGTGAATGTAGCCCAATCCGTCACTCAAACCAGCCTCCCGTCCATTGACTCCATCTACAATTCCCGCTGTCTTGGAAAAGCAGCCAGCATAGTCAAGGACCCCACGCACCTCAGACATTCTCTCTTCCGCCTTTTTCCATTGGAAAAAAGATACAAAAGTTTGAGGCCATATATCAACTTCTTCCCTGCTGCCAACAGACTTTTGAATGGACCTTCTATATATTAAGTTGATCTTTCTCTACACCCCAGGCATGACTGTAACTCTACATTCTGCACTCTCTCATTTCCTTCTCTATGAACGGTATGCGCAGGTTTCCTCCGGGTGCTCCGGTTTCGTCCCACAGTCCAAAGATTTGATGAAGGGAATCGAACCCTGATCCCCAGTGCTGTGTTAGGTTGATTGGCCATGCTACAATTGCCCCTTATTGTCAGGGGCCAATGCCTCCAGCAATGCTAGTCTGAAAACGCTCTGATCTCGGAAGCTAAGTGGGGGGTTAGTACGGTAAATATGTGGGATTACGGGAATAGGGTCTGGGTGGGATTATGATCAGTACAGACTTGTTGGGCCAAATGGTCTCCTTCTGCACTGTGGGGATTCTATGATTCTAGGATCCTGACGATGTTTGCCTTGTTACTGTTCAAAGTTTAGCACCATACATGCAAAGGGTGAGCTGACCAATGGTAGAAGCTAAATTTAATGGCACAGTCCAAATATCACTTTAATAATTATCTTCAAATTCACCATTCCAGAGAGTAATCAGTTAATCGCACGGTGGGAAACTTCATGGGTGTCGAAAAGATACTCTGTAAATCCAATCAATGATAGATAATCAATGGAATGAGATTACCAAAATGGCAAAAAAATTACTGGGAATAGCAACTGCTCTGTCATCACCTGAAACATGTTTGATTTGATGAAGGGTGTACACACTCACACACACAAACACACACCCACACAGATACACTCTCTCACTCACTCACACTCACACACATACACACTCACTCACATTCACTAACACACACAGATACACACTCACTCACTCACATTCACTAACACACACACTCACTCACTCATTCACTAACACACACACTCACTCACTCACATTCACTAACACGCACACGCACTCACTCACTCACATTCACTAACACACACACTCACTCACTCATTCACTAACACACACACTCACTCACTCACATTCACTAACACGCACACGCACTCACTCACTCACATTCACTAACACACACACAGACTCACACACATACACACTCACTCACATTCACTAACACGCACACACACTCACTCACTCACATTCACTAACACACACACACACTCACTCACTCACATTCACTAACACACACACAGACTCACACACATACACAGTCACTCACTCACATTCACTAACACACACACACACACACACACACACACACACACACACACACACACACACACACACACACACACACACACACACACACACACACACAGAATATGTTCCCACTTATTCGATATTAAAGAGCCTGTTTCTAAATTCCCAGCATTTTTGTCCCTGTATCAGATACCTGGGATTTTTTGATTTGTGTTAAAATCTCTTTCTGACACAAATGTTATGGAATGTGATCAGCTTGTCCATATTTCTCAGGCAGGTGTCATATGCCTCACGCACTGTTTGAAGTTTTAACTTTATTTTATTAGTGTCACAAGTTGGCTTACATTAACACTGCAGTGAAGTTACTGTGAAAATCCCCCAGTCGCCACATTCTGGCACCTGTTCAGGTACACTGAGGGAGAATTTAACACGGCCAATTCACCTAACCAGCAAGCCTTTCAGAGGAAATCGGGGCATCTGGAGGAAATCCACGCAGACACATGGAGAATGTGCAAACTCCACACGACAGTGACCCAAGCTGGGAATCGAACCCTGATCCCCAGTGCTGTGAGGCAGCAGTGCTAACCACTGTGCCACCCTGGAGCTAATGTTGAATGCCAAATGGTATCTCCGATTAGCAGTGGGCGGCATGGTGATTCACAGCGCCAGGGACTGCGTTCGATTCCCGGCTTGGGTCACTGTCTGTGCGGAGTCTGCACATTCTCCCCGTGTCTGCGTGGGTTTCCTCCGGATGATCCAGTTTCCTCCCACAGTTTGAAAGACGTTCTGGTTGGGGTCCATTGGCCATGCTAAATTCTCCATCAGTGTACCCGAATAGGCACCAGAGTGTGGAGGCTAGGGGATTTTCACAGTAACTCCATTGCAGTGTTAATGTAATCCTACTTCTGACAAATAAACTTTAACTTGCACAGTGATCTTAACTGAGATCTTTTGTAAACCACAGAGCGTGATGTGAGGGTTACATTTCTTGTTTTTGGGACATTAGTGGAAGGACAGACATATGCAGGGGCTGCATGGTGGCAGAGTGGTTAGCACTGCTGTCTCACAGTGCCAGGGACTCAGGTTCGATTCCTTGCTTGGGTCACTGTCTGTTGGAGTTTGCACATTCTCCCCATAGCTGCGTGGGTTTCCTCTGAGTGCTCTGGTTTCCTCCCACACTCCAAAATGTGCAGGTTAGGCGCATTGGCCATGATAAATTGCCCCTTAGCGTCAGGGCGATAAATAGGGTAAATACTTGGGGTTGCGGGGATAAAGGCTTGGGTGGGATTGTTGTCCGTGTTGGCTCGATGGGCCAAATAGCCTCCTTTGCACTGTAGGGATTCTATGGTTTCCATGCCAAGAATACCGTCCTCTGAAACCAACTTTACTGGACTGACCCTGTGTTTAGGATATCCCAACTGCCATAGCAAATCTTTCCTCAAGTCCGGAAGGTTCCGGAACAAAAGGAGGATAAAGGAAGCGCTTCAAAGCCATCCTGAAGGCTCACCTCAAGAAATGCAACATGGACATCGATATCTGGGAGACCCTTGCTCAGAGGGTCTCATATTTTCACAGTACCTTCATTGCGGTGTTAATGTAAGCCTACTAGTGACTAATGAATAAAACTGATCAAAGGGACACAATTCTTGGAGAACATCTGATGGCAAGAGGGGGTTTGGAAACGGAGTCTGAGAAAGGGATGCCAACGAGACCAAGGACCCAACACACCTCCCAGAAAGACCTGGCAAGTGTGTGCGATCGGAGATAGGCAGTGAGCTCATCAGCCACGCAAGGACCCATGGAAGCCACAAGAAGTGATACAGAGTTTCTTAGATGGGCAATCGCACTCATTAGCGAGTGATTGCCGAAGAGCAATGAGTTCATAGAATAATAGAAACTCTACAGTGCAGAAAGAGGCCATTTGGCCCATCGAGTCTGCACCAATCACAATCCCACCCAGGCCCTACCCCCATATTTACCCACTAATCCCTCTCACCTATACATCTGAGGACACTAAGGGACAATTTTAGCACGGCCAATCAACTTAACCCGCACATCTTTGGACTGTGGGAGGAAACTGGAGCACCCGGAAGAAACCCACACAGACATGAGGAGAATGTGCAAACTCCACACAGACAGCGACCTGAGCCGGGAATCGAACCCTGGTCCCTGGTTCTGTGAGGCAGCCCCCTAAGGTGGTAGTGAATTCTATACATTTGCTACTCTCTGAGTGAAGAAATTTCTCCTCACCTCACTCCTAAAAGGTTTACCCCTTATCCTCAAACTATGACCCCTAGTTCTGGACTCCCCCACCATCGGGAACATTCTTTCTGAATCTACCCTGTCTAACCCTATTAGAATTTTATAAGTTTCTATGAGATCCCCACTTCTAAACTCTAGTGAATATAATCCTAACCCACTTAGTCTCTCCTCATATGACAGACCTGCCATCCCAGGAATCAGCCTGGTGAACCTTCGCTGTACTCCCTCTATAGCAAGGGCACCCTTCCTCAGAAAAGGGGACCAAAACTCCGCACAATACTCCAGGTGTGGCCTCATCAACGCCCTAAAATGCAATGTGGTTGTCCCTTAAATGCCCTCAGCGATGGCACTCAATGCTGGCTCAGCCAGTGATGCCCACATCCCATGAACACATTTAAAAAAAACTAAACAAGCTCTTGCCAACCATCTCCATCACTGTTGCGCTCAAATCAAAGGAACAGCCAATAGCAACGGTCAAACATCCACAATACCATTTCCGATGACTGCAGAGTCCAGGAGCAATGGGTCATGAATTTAGCACCTTTCAGAGTACAATTAATCAAAGACTCATAGAATCCCTACAGGAGGCCATTCGGCCCTTCGAGTCTGCACCAACCACCATTCCACCCAGGCCTCATTCCCACATCCACACATATTTAACCTGCTAATCCCCCTGACACTAGGTCAATCAACATCTTTGGACTTTGGAGCACCCAGAGGAAATTCCCGCAGACACGGGGAGAATGTGCACACTCCACACAGACAGTAACCCAAGCTGGGAATCGAACCCGGGTCCCTGGCACTGTGAGACAGCAGCGCTAACCCACTGTGCCACTCAGTTAAGTTCACATTAAGTTTCTTTTAGTTTGGTGAACACCTGTTGGGTTATTTTTCATGCTGCCCTTGTTGAAGGGACACTTGCACTTTGGAAAGGAACAGGAGGAAGTCATTCAACCCCTCAAGCCCATTCGATCCAGTCATGGGCTGAGCTGTATCTTAACCCCAGCGATCCACCTTGGTTCTGAAACCTGAACCGCCCAATCGAGAAGGATTAATGGCAGTTTTGAAATGTTAGGTTGATCCTGTGCTTTTTTGCAAGGTCCCAGGTTCCCTGTCCTTTGTGTGAGGGAGTGTTTCCAAACACCATCCCCAAATAGTTGACCTCAACTTTAAAGTTATTCTCCCTTGTTCCCCCATCACTGAGATTTCGATTCTACCAAACCAACTTAATTTGTCCTTTCTGAACCTCTTTAGAATCCTCACAGTGCAGAAGGAGGCCATTTGGCCCATCAAATCTGCACCGATTCTCTGACAGGGTATCTTACCCAGGCCCTCTCACCCACCTTATCCCCATAAACCCTCACTTTTACAATGGCCAATCCACCTAACCCGAACATCTTTGTACTCTAAGGGGTAATATAGCATGGCAAATCGACCTAATGTGCACATCTTTGGACACTAAGGGGCAATTTAGCATGACCAATCCACCTAACCTGCACAGCTTTGGACACTAAGGGGCAATTTAGCATGGCAATCCACCTAACCTATATATCTTTGGTCTCTAAACAGCAATATAGAGTGGTCAATCCACCTAACCTGCACAGCTTTGAACATTAAGGTGCAATTTAACATGGCCAAGCATCCTAACTTACTCATCTTTGGATTGTTGAAGGAAACCAGAGCCCCTGGAGGAAACCCACACAGACACAGGATGATCTCCCCCATCAAATCCTTTAATCACCTCAAACACAATTTGAATATCCCTTAATCTTCGAGACTCACAGCCATTTATCTGGTTTTTAGTGCAACGGTACACTGGAGTGGCATAGAATCCTCAGGACTGATATACAAAGAGTAACCAGAGAGTACTGCACCTACAAATACTGCACTCTAACACAGCAACATAGAAATACGGAAGATAGGAGCAGGAGGAGGCCATTTGGCCCTTTGAGCCTGCTCCATCATTCATTACGATCATGGCTGATTATCCAACTCAATAGCCCAATCCTGCTTTCTCCCATAACCTTTGATCCCATTCACCCCAAGTGCTATATCCAACCGCCTCTTGAATACATTCAATGTTTTGGCATCAAATACTTCTTGTGATAATAAATTCCACAGGCTCACCGGGTGAAGAAGTGTCTCCTAATGTCCGCTGAAGCCTCAACACTGTGACCCCTGGTTCTGGACTCCCCCACCATCAGGAACTTCCTCCCTGCATCTATCCTGTTCGAATTTTATAAGTCTCTATGATATTTCACCCCCCCCCCCCCTGCCATTTGTCTGAACTCCAGCAAAAACAACCCTAACCTAGCCAATCTCTCCTCATACATCAGTCCCGCCATCCCCGGAATCAGCCTGGTAAACCTTCGCCCCTTAGTGTCCAAAGATGTGCAGGTTAGGTGGATTGGTCATGCTATATGAGGTGGCACAGTAGCACAGTGGTTAGCACTGCTGCTTCACAGCTCCAGGGACCTGGGTTCAATTCCCGGCTTGGGTCACTGTCTGTGCGGAGTTTGCACATTCTTCTCGTGTCTGCATGTGTTTCCTCTGGGTACTCCGGTTTCCTCCCACAGTCGAAAGATGTGCGGGTTAGGTTGACTGGCCATGCTAAAATTGCCTCTTAGTGCCCAGGGATGCATAGGTTAGGGGGATAAGTGGGTAAATGTGTAGGGATATGGGGGTAGGGTCCTGGTGAGGTTGTGGTCGATGCAGAGTTGATGGGCTGAAGGGCCTCTTTCTGCACTGTAGGGCTCTATGATTCTATGATATTATCCCTTGAGAGCAAGAACACCCTTCCTCAGAAAAGGTGACCAGAGAACACAATCAGTAGTTGGGAGGAGTAGGCAGATAAAGCGAGAGAGAGAAGGCAAAGGGGAGGCAGAGATGTGAAAATAGAAGGATGGACAGATAAACAGATAAGAGCGGGAAAGATAAAAGTGAGGAAGACAGGAGTAATTAGAAAGAGGGATCAGAGGGCAAGAGAGAAAGGGGCAACTTTATCAATTGAGAAACAATTGATGTTTAAAGTGTATCTATTAGTGTCACAAATAGGCTTACATTAACACTGATGTGGAGATGCCGGGGTTGGACTGGGTTGGGCACAATAAGAAGTCTCACAACACCAGGTTAAAGTCCAACAGGTTTATTTGGTAGCACCAGCTTTCGGAGCGCTGCTCCTTCATCAGGTGAGTCACTGTGCATTAACACTGCCATAAGCTTATTGTTAGCAAGGGACTGAGCCAGACAGAGACTGAGTTAACCAGCACTGCCGATTAACTATCCTTGCATTTAATCCCCTCCACCGCACTACCTGGACAACATTGATCCCTGCCGGGTACAGACTACCACCGCTGCCCAAACGCCAAAGAAAGTGCAAAGAATTTCAGATTTGGGATGCAACTTTCCCTTCCTGCAAAATTCACTTTTAAACAAGAGTCAGCAGCCTTTTAAAAAAAATTATAAGACTTGCCAGGAACCAAATAAAGTCAGTAGATGCGATTTAAACATACACACTTCTCGGAAACAAAACTCTGTTGAAAATTCCAGCAACTCATTCGGAAAATGTATGATTAAGATTGGCACACAGTTCAAAAGAAATTGGGCAGATGTAATTTATACAAAAAAAAGACTTATGTCTAAGGCTGACGGAATAAATGGTGGTTGGAAACTCTATATAATCAGTTATTCACCAGCTTTTGATTCATGTCTTTTAAATAAAATAATTGTTAATAATAGGAGGGGAAGTCACTTGACAAGGTTACAGTAAGAAATCTCACCTGCTGATGGTCAGGACAGCTTGTAATCCGGTGTTGTCGCTGGGTTAGATTTGTCGATCCTGCCCTGTGTTTATATGTGTGTGTGTGTATGAGTGTGTATATGTGTAATAGTCCTCGGCACAGCAACAATCCTTCAAGGCTGCCACTTCTCCTCCCCTTCCCAGTGTCTGATTTCACCACCCACTTTACAGCCAGAAGTTCCTTCCTCCACATCCAGCGCATCACCTGTTAAGTCACCACTCCGTGCATTTTAGCACAGTTCACTCCACGCACAAAACATATTCAGGCATCCGCCACTGAGTTAAATCCCAGTACTGTACAGCTTTCTCAGTTCGCACTCAGGGAATTGCCAAGGCTATGGCTCTTGCACGCCGCAGTCTCATTTCTGAAGATTTTCCACTGCTTTCCGCAGTGTTCAGCAGCACCTACATGGTGCTGACACATCCAACACAGGCCATTCGGCCCCAGTGCTCTGTGCTTTGCTCTATTTGACCAATCCACAAAAGCCTTCTGGTTATCTAATGCAATCAGAATTGCCTCCAATCCCTTTCTCCATCATGTATTTAGCTCTCCCTTACTGGAGTGGCACAGTTGCTGCCTCACAGCGCAGCTAAGAGTAGTGGGCGAGAAGAGGATTGGGAGAGGTTTAAATGTCAACAAAGATTGACAAAGAAGTTGATAAAGAAGGGTAGGAGAAACTATGAAGCTGGGCTAGCGCTTAATATAAAAAAGGATAGCGAGAGTTTTTATAAATATATAAAAAGGAAGAGGCTGGCTAGGGTGAATGTTGGTCCTTTAGAGGATGAGAAAGGGGACCTAGTGGTAGGGGATGGGGATATGGCTAAGGTATTGAATAACTTTTTTGTTTCTGTCTTCACGGAGGAGGACGTGAATAATTTGCCCGGTGTTAGCGATGGAAAGGTGGTAGGACTGGAGGGTCTTAATGACATTACTGTTACTAGAGAGGCGGTGCTCGACAGACTGGAGGGGCTGATTGTGGACAAGTCCCCAGGACCGGATGGAATGCATCCGAGGGTTCTGAAAGAAATGGCGGAGGTGATAGTGGATGCCTTGGTGGTTATTTTCCAGACGTCGCTGGATTCCGGGGAAGTGCCGGATGATTGGAAAACGGCTAATGTTACGCCGTTGTTTAAGAAGGGTGCCAGGCAAAAGGCGGAGAATTATAGGCCGGTTAGTTTAACGTCTGTGGTAGGTAAAATGTTAGAATCTGTCATTAAGGAGGAAATTGCGAGTCATCTTGAAGGGAATTGCTTGATAGAGCAGACGCAGCACGGTTTCATTAAAGGGAAGTCGTGTCTGACAAATTTACTGGAGTTCTATGAGGATGTGTCTAGGGCGGTGGATAGAGGAGAGCCGGTGGATGTGGTCTTTCTAGACTTTCAGAAGGCGTTTGACAAAGTACCTCACAAGAGGTTATTGCAGAAGGTCGAGGGACATGGAGTTGGGGGTAGGGTGTTAGCGTGGATAGAGGATTGGTTGTCAAATAGGAGGCAGAGAGTGGGGGTCAACGGGTGCTATTCGGATTGGCGGATGGCGACTAGTGGAGTGCCCCAGGGGTCAGTGCTGGGGCCTCAGCTTTTTACCATTTATATAGATGATCTGGAGGAGGGAACCGAGTGTAGGGTGTCGAAATTTGCTGATGACACCAAGATTGGGGGAACGGCAAATTGTGCGGAGGGTGTGGAGAGTCTGCAGAAGGATCTAGATAGGCTGGGCGAATGGGCCAGGAAATGGCAAATGGAATTTAATGTTGGCAAGTGTGAGGTGGTCCACTTTGGTAGGAAGAATGGTAGGAAGGACAATTACTTACGGGGCGAAAAACTGCAGCAGGCGACGGTGCAGAGGGACCTCGGGGTCCTTGTGCATGAGTCGCAAAAACCCAGCTTGCAGGTGCAGCAGGTGGTCAGGAAGGCGAATGGGATGCTGGCCTTCATAGCGAGGGGGATTGAATATAAAAGTAGGGAGGTCTTGCTGCAGCTGTATAGGGCATTGGTGAGGCCGCAGCTGGAGTACTGTGTGCAGTTTTGGGCGCCGCACCTGCGCAAAGATATTTTGGCCTTGGAGGGAGTGCAGAGGAGGTTTACTAGGCTGATACCGGAGTTGAGGGGGTTGAGCTATGAGGAGAGGCTGAATAAACTGGGCTTGTACTCGTTAGAGTTTAGAAGAATGAGGGGAGATCTCATTGAGACGTATAAGATGATGAATGGGATGGATAGGATAGAGGTGGAGAGACTCTTCCCGCTCAAAAAAAACAGTAGGACTAGGGGGCACAGCCTCAAGATAAAAGGGGGGCGGTTTAGAACGGAGTTGAGGAGGAACTTCTTCACTCAAAGGGTGGTGAATCTCTGGAATTCTCTGCCCGTTGAAGTGGTGGAGGCTGCCTCGCTAAATATTTTTAAGACGCGGGTTGATGGGTTTTTGATAAGAGAGGGGATTAAGGGTTATGGGGAGAGGGCGGGAAAGTGGAACTGAGCAGCGACAGATCAGCCATGATCTTATTGAATGGCGGGGCAGGCTCGAAGGGCTAGATGGCCTACTCCTGCTCCTATTTCTTATGTTCTTATGTTCAATTCTGGCCTCAGGTCACTGTCTGTGTGGAGTTTGCACATTCTCCCTGTGTCTGCGTGGGTTTCCTCCGTGTGCTCCGGTTTCCTCCCACAGTCCAAAGATATGCAAGTTAGGTTGATTGACTGTGATAAATTGACTCTAGTGTCAGGGGGATTAGCAGGGTAAATATGTGGGGTTATGGGAATAGGGCAAGGATTGTGGGCGGTACGGACTTGATGGGCCAAATGGCCTCCTTCTGCACTGTAGGAATTCTATAATTCTATGATACATTGCAAGTGTCGGTACACTGAGATGGAAAAGTTACAATTAAACTTCCTAATTATACAATACAAACCTCAATTATATCACAATTTAAACTCTCATATTGCATACTAATTTAAACTTATTAATTATATATTAATTTAAACTTTCATATTATATACTGATTTAACCATTCATATTATATTCTAATTTAAACTTACTAATTATATACTAATATAAACATTCTAACTATATACTAATTTAATCTTTCACATGACATACCAATTTAAATTTTCTCATTATATACTAAATTAATCTTTCATATACATATTAACTTAACTTTTCTAATTATATACTAATTTAAACTTCCATATTATACATAATTTAAACACCATTATTATATACTATTTTAAATTTTCATGTTATATACTAATTTATACTTTCTAATTGTATATTAATTTAAACATTTGTATTATATACTGATTTAAACATTCATATTATATACTAATTAAAAATTTGATATATATTCATTGAAGCTTTCATAATATACTGATTTAAAACTTTTAATTCTATACTAATTTAAATTTTCTAATTATATACTCATTAATACTTTAATATTATACACTAATTTAAACTTTCTGATTGTGTATTAATTTAAAATTTCATGTTATATACTAATTAATATTTCTAACTATATACAAATATATAAACTTTCATATTATATCCTAATTTAAACTTTCATATTATATACTAATTTAAACATTAATATTATATACTAATTTAAAATTTCTAATTACATACTAATTTAAACTTTCATATATGTACTAATTAAAACTTTCTAATTATATAAGGATTTAAACATAAATATTATATACTAATTTAAACTTTCATATTATGCACTAATTTATATTTCTAATTATATACAAATTTAATCTTTCAAATTATACACTATTTAAACTTCCATATTAAATAATAATTTAACCTTTCATATTATATACTAATCTAAACGTTCTAATTAGATGGTAATATAAACTTTCATATTACATATTAATTTAGCTTCCTAATTATATACTAATTGAATCTTTCATATATATGCTAATTTAAACTTTAATATTATATACTAATTTAATCTTTCATATTATATAGTAATTTTAACTTTCCAATTATATACAAATTTAAACTTTCTAATTATGTACTAATTTAAACTTTTTAATTATATACAAATTTAAACTTTCTAATTATATGCTAATTTAAACTTTAATATTATACACTGATTTAAATGTTCATATTACATACTAATTTTAACTTCCTAATTATATACTAGCTTAAACTTCCTAATTAAATTTCTAAGTTAAAGTTTCATACAATATACTTATTTAAACTTTATTATATAGCAATTTAATCTTTCATATTTTATACTGATTTAAACATTTATATTATATGCTAATTTAAATATTCATATTATATACTAATTTAAACTTCCTAATTATATACTAATTTAAACTTTCTAGTTAGATACTAATCTAAACTTTCATTTTACATATTAATTTAGCTTCCTAATTATATACTAATTAAATCTTTCATATTATATACTAATTTAAACTTTTTAATTATATACTAATTTAAGTTCCTAATTAAATACTGATTTAAACGTACTAATTATATACTAGTTTAATCTTCCATATTATGTACTAAGTTAAATGCTCATATTATATACTAATTTTAACTTCTAATTATATACTAACTTAAACTTTCTAATTACATAACTTTCTAATTATAAATTAATTTAGTTTTTCATATTATATACTAATTTAAATAAACTTAAACTTAATTCTTGCAAACCAGGTAGAGAAAGGATGGAGGATAATGAAACAGTAGCAGGCTCCAGAGCAAAGGTGACTAGGGAGGGAAAGGTGCCGATAAGTCTCTCATTTACTTAAATGATCGAACGTGAATAGGTAACACCTAGGCGGCACGGTGTCCCAGTGGTTAGCACTGCTGTGTCACAGCACCAATGACCCGGGTTTGACTCTCAGCTTGGGTGACTGTCTGTGTGGAGTTTGTACATTCTCCCCATGTCTGCATGGGCTTTCCTCCAGGTGCTCTGGTTTCCTCCCACACTCCAAAGATGTGTGGGTTTTGTAGATTGGCCATGCTAAATTGCCCCTTAGTGTCAGGGGGGAAGCAGGGTAAATGTGTAATTACGGGGATAGGGCCTGGGTCGGATTGTTGTTGGTGCAGACTTGATGGGCCGAATGGCCTCCTGTACTATATGGATCCTATGATTCTATGAGTAAAAGATTTCGTGTCACTATCTTCATGAAGTGCAGTGGCATTTGCCCTGAAGTCTGGACCAGTATTTAACACTCTTCCAAAACTCCCAAAAATACACAATGACTGTCCATTTCCCCGCCACCACTGCCCCCCCCCACCCGCTCCACCCTGCCCTATCCCACTCCGCTGCAAGTGAGGATGGAGAATTTGGCATTTCAGCCACTTTCAGCAGCATCGGACAATCCCAGCCGCGAACTAGACAGATTTTCAGCCATGATCTGGTTATAAGTCCCATGGTTGCTTGTGGGATCTTGCTGTGCACCAGTTTGCTGCCCTGTGTCTTCCTGACCAACGGTGACTCCGCTCCAGAAGAGCTTCATTGCACTTTAGGATCCCCCGAGGTGGCAAGAGGGGCAATATAAATGCGGCTTACTTCTCAATGGATAAACTCTGGAGATTTTGGGAGAGGGCCACCGGAATCATAGCAGGCGGTACAGGAACAGTGTGAAGGTGCGTTGACCGTAGGTGGGATTTTCCAGTCTTGGGATGAGCATTGGCGGCCAGAAACCCATGTTCGAGTTACACAAACATACAAATCAGGAGCAGGGGAAGGCCACTCGGCCCTTTGAGCTGGTTCCATCCTTTAATAAGATCATGGCTGACCTGATTGTAACCTCAACCCCACATTCCAGCCCACTCCTGATAACCTTTCATCTCTGGGTTAATCAAGAATCTATCTTGCTCTGCCTTAAACACATTCAAAGTCTCTTCTCCCACTGCCTTTCGAGTTCCAGATACTCACCACCCTCTGAGAGAGAGAAAGAACTCTCCTCATCTCTGCCTCAAACGGGCGACCCCTTATTTTTAAATGGCAACCCCTTGTTTATTAATTTGTGGGATGTGGGTGTCACTGGCTGGGCCAGAATTTATTGTCCATCCCTAGTTGCCCTTGAGAGTCAACACATCGCTATAGCTCCAGAATCACATGTCGGCCAGACCAGGTAAGGACAGCGGATTTCCTTCCCTAAAGGATCTTAGTGAACCAGATGATTTTGTTTCCCCGACAATCGATTCATGGTCATCAGTAGATTCTTAATTCCAGATTTTTTTTATTGAATGCAAATTTCACCATCTGCCGTGGCAGGATTTGAACCTAGGGCCCCATTTGAGTTTCTGGATTAATAGTTTATCGATAATACCACTCGGCCACCGCCTCCCCGGTCCTAGATTCTCTCACGAGAGGAACCAGCCTCTCCACATCCACTTTATAAACACCCCTCAGGATCTTAAAGGTTTCAATCAAGTCACCTTTCCCTCGCCTAGACTCTAGACAAACAAATGATTAGGAACCGAGACACTATTGTAATCATGGATGGTGTGTGTACACAGTAGTTTCTGCGTCCCCACTGAGTTCAATTGGTTGGTCTTGGATTAGAGGGAAGTTTTTGTATTGTTCATAATCCTGCGTTCTGACGTGAAACAATGAAAGAATGAAGCAACAACGGGAAGTTAGCTAAGCAAGGCTTGTATCTACCAAAGCAAACATGGTAGCACCTAAGCTTCAAGCAATAAGAAATACAACATGCATTTATACAGCACATTAACGCTATAGAACATCCCAAGGTGCTTCACAAGAGCGTTGTAAAACAAGATGAGATAACGGATCCCATAAGGAGCTTGGTCACAGAATCCCTACAGTACAGGAAGAGGCCATTCGGTCCATCAAGTCTGCACTGACGGAGTGGTTTCTCCTGAATTATTCCTATCCATCTTTTCTCCTTGTAATTCTTTCGCCCCCACGCCTTCTTAGGGGAGGCAATGGCCTAGTGGTATTATCACCAGATATTAATCCAGAAGCTCTGCTAATGTTCCGGGGGTTCGAATCCCGCCATGGCAGCTGGTGGAATTTGAAACAGAAAAGTATCTGAAATTAAGAATCTACTGATGACCAAGAAGCGACTGTTGGAAAAACCCATCTGGTTCACTAATCTCCTTCAGGGAAGGAAACCTGCCATCCTTACCTGGTCTGGCCTACGTGTGACTCCAGAGACATAGCAATGTGGTTGACTTTCAATTACCCTTGGGGAACTAGGGATGGGCAATAAATGCTGGCCCAGCCAGCGACACCCATGTCCCAAGAATGAATTTAAATTGATTCAGTTGAAAAGCTGGCTTTCGCACTCTTTCCTGAGATCCTAACATCTAGCCTCCTCTCCGTTAGGCAAAGTTTGGCTAAGGTTCTTTTCTATTCAGTCCTGAAACATGTGTTTTGCTGGCTGGGCCAGCATTTATTGTCCATCCCTAATTGCCCTTGAACTGAGGGGCGGCACGGTGACACAGTGTTTAGCACTGCTGCCTCACAGCACTAAGGACTTGTGTTCGATTCCTGGCTTGGATCACTGTCTGTGTGGAGTCGGCACGTTCTCTCCATGTCTGCGTGGGTTTCCTCCCACAGTCCAAAGATGTGCGGGTAGTTGCGTTGGCCGTGCTAAATTGCCCCTCAGTGTCCCTGGATGTGTAAGTTAGAGGGATTAGTGGGGTAAATATGTGGGATTATGAGGATAAAGCCTAGGTGGGATTGTTGTTGATGCAGACTTGATGGGCCAAATGGCCTCCTTCTGCAGTGTGGGGATTCTAGATTTCTATGATAAGTCAAATGCAGGTCAGACCGGGTAAGGATGGCAGATTTCCTTCCCTAAAGGACATTAGTGAACCAGCTGGGTGTTTCCGACAATGGTTTCATGGTCATCAATAGATTTTTAGTTCCAGATTTTTTTTTATTGAATTCAAATGCCACCATCTGCTGTGGCGGGATTTGAACGTGTGACTCCAGAACATTAGTTGAGTTTCTGGATTAATAGTCTAGCAACAATACTACTTGGCTATTGCCTCCCTAAGAAATAAGTAAGACGTCTCACACACCAGGTTAAAGTCCAACAGGTTTTATTTGGAATTACGAGCTTTCGGAGCACTGCTCCTTCATCTGGGGTTTCACAAACAGGGCATATATAGACAGAGACACAATGACAAGATAGTGGTTGGAATGCCAGTCTTAACAGGTAATCAAGTCTTTACAGGTACAGTCAGTGCGAGTGGAGAGCGCGTTAAGCACAGGTTAAAGAGATATGATTTGTCTCCAGCCAGGACAGTTAGTGAGATTTAGCAAGCCCAGGCCAAATGGTGGAGATTACAGATAGTGTGACATGAACCCATGTTCCCGGTTGAGGCCGTCCTCATGTGTACGGAACTTGTCTTGGCGATTCTGCTGTATGTCTTGAAGGCCACTTTGGAGACACCATCACACGTGAGAACACCATCCACCAGGTACACGGTACATACTCTTGTGACTCGCCCAACATCGTATACCTGATATGCTGCAGGAAAGGATGTCCCGAGGCATGATACATTGGGGAGACCATGCAGGCGTTACGACAACGGATGAACGGACACAGTGCAACAATTGCCAGGCAGGAGTGTTTCCTCCCAGTTAAGGAATGCTTCAGCAATCAAGGGCATTCATCCAGCTAAGCGTTCTCCAAGGCAGGAGGAGCCAAGGACATATCCTGGGGAGACAAGGCGCAGGAATAGGCAGAGAAGCCATTGTGAGTGATTTTCAGGGTATGATTAGATAGATTGTTTTTTTATTATGGGATATGAGCGTCGCTGGTTGAGCCAGCATTTATTACCCATTCCTAATTGCCCCTGAACATTGTGCCTCGCTAGACCATTTCAGAGGGACAGTTGAGAGTCAATCACATTGCTGTGGCTCTGGAGTCCCATGTAGACCAGATCACGTAAGGACAGCAGATTTCCTTCCCTAAAGGGACATTAATGAACCAGATGGGTTTTTCTGACAATGGTTTCATGGTCATCAGTAGATTTTTAATTCCAGATTTTTTCATTGAACTTAAGTTTCACCATCTGCCATGGCAGGACTCGAACCTGCGTCCCCAAAGCTTTACCCTGCCTCTGGATTACAAGTCCAGTGACGATACCACTATGCCACCACATTCTCTGGAACCAGCTAAGCGCAGTCCCATCTAGCTGGGCAACGGGGGAGAGGCGTTGGAGGAGGATAGAGTGGTCAACCGTATCACAAAGAACAACAAAGAAAACAAAGGCTTGAATTTATATAGCGCCTTTTACAATCTCAGGAAGACCATTAGTATTTAATAGCCAATGAAGTACTTTTCAGGTGTGGTCACTATTGTAGGAAAGATGAGAACCATTTTGCAGACAGCAAGCTCCCATCATTTTTAGTGATGTTAGTTAAGGGGCAATTAGCCAAGACTCCTGCTCTTTATCATTGTTCTTTGTTCAAATGGTGCCTTCATATTTTTCCATTCGATTGAGAGAGTGGACGCACCTTTGTTTAACATCTCCTCTAAAAATCAGCACCTCTGACAGTGCAGCACTCCCTCAGTACCGCACGTAGAGCGTTGGCCCAGACAAGTGTCGAGATTTGAGAGCCTGAACATGGGCACTTCCGACCCGTGGTGAAAAGGTGCCGGCCAAATGATTTCTGTAAAACTGTGTCAAAACATTGGGCATTCATTGGGAGCTGAGCTGGAACTCAAATTAGGGACCTATCAGCGAAACACAGCAGTGTTCATTTTAATCTAAAGCACCAGACAGACACAGTCAAGTTAACCGCGTGCACAGTGGGGTGGGGCACACATGCCTTCATTGGCCAGAGCATTGAGTACAGGAGTTGGCACGTTATGTTACAACTGTACAAGACATTGGTAAGGCCACATTTGGAGTACTGCGTACAATTCTAATAGGAAGGATGTTGTTAAACAGGAATAGGTGCAAAAAAAAGATTGACAAGGATGTTACCAGGACTGGAAGGTTTGAATTCTAAGGAGAGGCTGGGAGTCTTTTCCTTGGAGCGTAGGAGGATGAGGGGGTGACCTTATAGAGGTTTAAAAAAATCATGAGGGGCATAGGTAAGGTGAATAGCCAATTTTCCCCAGGTAGGGGAGTCTAAAACTAGAGGGCATGGGTTTAAGGTGAGAGGGGAAAGATCTAAAAGGGGCCTGAGGGACAACATTTTCACTCAGAGGGTGTTGCGTGTAAGGAATAAGCTGCTAGAGAAGGTGGTAGAGGTGGGGACAATGACAACATTTAAAAGACATTTGGACAGGTACATGGATGGGAAAGGTTTAGAGGGATAGGGCTTAAGCGCAGGCAAATGGGACTAGTTCAGTTTAGGAAACCTGGTCAGCACGGACAAGTTGGGCCGAAGGGCCTGTTTCCATGCTGCATACCACTATGGGCCTGATTTTAACCATCAAGTTGCGCCCGTTTCTGGGTGCAGAAACTTGGTAAAGTCGGGCATGAGGCAAGTAGCGCGATTCATCACCACCTCCATGGCCGTTCCCCTTTACCAATGGCTGAAAATGGTTGCCCATCTGGATTGCACCCAAAACAGGCGCTACATCAATTTAAATGCATTTGAATTGAATTAATGGACTAGACGCCCAACTCTAGCAACACATCCCCCTTTACCACCGTGTTCACCAGTCCAGATTTGGCACGAAACACACATGGTTCGCAAAGGTCCAATTCAGGTGCTCCAGTTTCTGAGGAGGTACGTTCCGAGCTTCCTACAGCTCGCTAACTCAGCTCGGTGGTGGTGGGGGAGGAGGGGTGGGGGGGAGCGGGTCAGATAGCTCTCTGGTAGAGGGGGAGGGAGGTGGGTCAGATCACTCCCTGGTAGAGGGGGAGGGAGGTGGGTCAGATCACTCCCTGGTAGAGGGGGAGGGAGGTGGGTCAGATGGCTCTCTGGTGTGAAGTGGGGAGGGGGGACAGGAGGGTCCATTGCCACTCCACAGGTGATCAATGTGGAGGGGAGGGGGCAGGGGGCCATGATCAGTCTGGGTAATCGGGGAGGGGGGGGGAGGTGGGGGGACAGGGGGGACAGTGATGTTGTGAGGGTGGGGCAATGTCTGTAGGGGCTGGGGGAGGCATTATCCGGCCCGGGAGGGATGTAGCAGGGAGTGTTGTTCAATCATTTTTTTGTACGCAGTTGGACGGACTGATTGGATCTGCAGGGTTTCCAGCGCGATAAGCCCCAGCCACAGACCTCTACAGTGTGATTCAGACTCGCTGATGTTTTTTCAGGCAGGATGCATATAGGGGCACCTGAGAATGGGTCTAAAAGTCAGATCTGAAACGCTCCCAGATTCAAGTCCACCCAGCACTTGGAATCAAAATGGTAAAATAGGGCCCTACGATCTAAAAGAAGGTCTGTTCCAACTGTAGCCTCCTCCCAATGATCAGCTCAGATTAAAATGACTCCCTAGTGTGGTCAGAGTATACAAAATGTTGCATCTCGCACCAAAAGAGAAAATGCTGGAAACTCTCAGCAGGTCTGGCAGCATCTGTAAGGAGAGAAAAGAACTGATGTTTCGAGTCCAGATGACTCTTTGTCAAAGTTGCATCTTGCATATGTCCTTCACATGTAGGGTAGAAATTTACCATCCCATTGTGACGGGGCTGTTAAATACTTTACACCCTTCTAAAATCCACTGACTTCGGCCAGACTGGAAAATCCCCTGGGAGAAAAGGGCTGTAAAGTTCCACGCTTCAGAGTTCATAACAAGGTCAATTATCATTCCAACACGCCTGATGGTGGGCTGTAAGTGTGGGAGAGTTTCCTGGACAGCTAAACTGCAGGAGGCAACGGCAAGGGAGGCGATGGCCTAGTGGTATTACCCCTAGACTATTAACCCAGAAACTCAGCTAATTCTCTGGAGACCAGGATTCGAAACCCACCATGGCGGAATTTGAATTCAATAAAAAACGTTTGGATTAAGAATCTACTTTTGGTCATGAAACCATTGTCGGAAAAATCCATCTGCTTCACTAGTGTCCTTTAGGGAAGGAAATCTGCCTTCCTTACCCAGTCTGGCCTACATGTGACTCCAGAGCCACAGCAATTTGGTTGACTCTCAACTGCCCTCGGGCAACCAGGGATGGGCAATAAATGCTGGCCAGCCAGCAACGCCCATGTCCAAGAATGAATAAACAAAAATAGGTTGAAATTTTTCACTCGCCCTTTATTCAGACTGACTCTCCATCACATTTTCTATCCGACATCTAAGAAGCATAGGAACATAGAAAAACTACAGCACAAACAGGCCCTTCAGCCCACAAGTTGCACCAAACATGTCCCTACCTACTAGGCTTACCTATAACCCTCTATCTTACTATGTCCCATGTACTTATCCAAAAGTCTCTTAAAAGACCCTATCGAATTTGCCTCCACCACCGCTGGAGCCGATTCCATGCACCCACCACCATCTGAGTGAAAAACTTACCCCTGACATCTCCTCTGTACCTACTCCCCAGCACCCTATACCTGTGTCCTCTTGTGGCAACCATTTCAGCCCTGGGAAAAAGCCTCTGAGAATCCACTCGATCAATACCTCTCATCATCTTATAGACCTCTATCAGGTCACCTCTCATCCTTTGTCTCTCCAAGGAGAAAAGACAGAGCTCCCTCAACCTATCCTCATAAGGCATGCCTCCCAATCCAGGCAACATCCTTGTAAATCTCCTCTGCACCCTCTCAATAGCTTCCACATCCTTCCTGTAATGAGGCGACCAGAACTGAGCACAGTACTCCAAGTGGGGTCTGACCAGTCTTATACAGCTGCAGCATTATCTCCCGACTCCTAAACTCAGTTCCTTGATTGATGAAGGCCAGTACGCCATACGCCTTCTTAACCACATCCCCTACCTATCTGTTGTACGTGCATCTCACCTTCACCTCAATCTCTTTCGTCATCCAGGGTGGGCTGGATTTATCACCCTTTACCTTTCCTTCAAGGGAAGAGACCTCAACATTATCCACAATCACTTTGAAGGTGGCCCATTGGTCAGCCGTCATCTTTTCTCAACGATTCAATTTCAACTCCCTCAATATCAGTAAAATGAAGGATCCATTGACTTCAGGAAGCGTCGAGGAGAACGTGTCCCTGACTACATCGTAAAAAGTCTGACAACACCAGGTTTTAGTCCAACCAATTTATTTGATAGTAAACCCACAAGCTTTCGGGTTAGTCCCTCTGACGAAGGGACTAACCCAAAAGCTTGTGAGTTTACTATCAAATAAATTGGTTGGACTAAAACCTGGTGTTGTCAGACTTTTTACTGTGTTTATCCCAGTCCAAAGCCGGCATATCCACATCCTGACTACATCAACAGGGACAAAGTAGAAAGGGTCGACTGCTACAAGTCTTTAGGTGTCCGGATCACCAACAACCTGACCGCCCCCCGCATGCCGACACTATAGTTAAGAAAGCCCCACCAACGCCTCTACTTTCTCAGAAGACTAAGGAAATTTGGCATGTCAGCTATGACTCTCACCAACTTTTACAGCTGCACCATAGAAAGCATTCTTTCTGGATGTATCACAGCTCGGTATGGCTCCTGCTCTGCCCAAGACCGCAAAAAACTGTAAAAGGTGGCCTAGTCTATCACACAAACCAGCCTCCCATCCATTGACTCTGTCTACCTTTCCTGCTACCTCAGAAAAGCAGCCCCAGATATTCTCTCTTCCACCTTCTTCCTTCGGGAAAAAGATACAAAAGTCTGAGTCACGTACCAACCGACTCAAGAACCGCTCCTTTCCTGCTGCCATCAGACTTTTGAATGGACCTACCTTGCATTAAGTGGATCTTTCTCTACATCCTAGCTATGACTGTAACACTACATTCTGCACTCTCTCCTTTCCTTCTCTATGAACAGTATGCTTTGACTTATAGCGTGCAAGAAACAACAATGTATACTAATAAATATGACAATAGTAAATCAAATGGACACTGACACACTCTCACCCTGTCAAAGTTGGCTTTGTCCCAATTACTTATCCCTGTTCAATGAAAGTTATTAACACATTCTGCAACTTAGAGAAAAAAGATTGCCGTAATAAGATTATAACCCAGTGTGGTCCAATTGAATGAAAATCAGTAACCAGTTAGATCTTAGATGGCCTATTCCAATTCATCACCTCATGCAGACAGTCTCACTGAGAGTGATACAGGAAATGACACATTGAAAATGGGTTTTTTTTATTCATTTGTGGGATATGGGTGCCTCTGGCTGGCCAGCATTGATTATCCATCCCTAGTTACCTTGGAGAAGATGGTGGCGAGCTGCCTTCTTGTTGTTACACCTGAATGTCTTGCTAGGCCATTTCAGAGGGCAGTTGAGAGTCAACCACTTTGCTGTGGCTCTGGAGTCACATGTAGGCCAGACAGGGTAAGGATGGCAGATTTCCTTCCCTAATGGGTTTCTCTGACAATGGACAGTGGTCATCAGTAGATTCTTAATTTCAGATTTTTTTTAAATTTGAATTCAAATTCGACCATCTGCCATGGTGGGATTCGAATCCGGGTCCCCTAGAATATCAACTGCGCTTCTGGATTTACAGTCATAGAGTCATGAATGTTTACAGATGGAAACAGGCTCTTAGGCCCAACTTGTCCAGGCCACCCCTTCTTTATTAACCACTAAGCTAGTCCCAATTGCCCACATTTGGTCCATATCCTTCTATGCCCATCTTACCCATGTAACTGTCTAAATGCTTTGTAAATGACAAAATTGTACCTGCCTCTACTACAACCTCTGGCAGCTTGTTCCAGACACTCACCACCCTCTGTATGAAAAAAATTATCCCTCTGGACCTTTTTGTGTCTCTCCTCTCTCACTTTAAAGCTATGCCCTCTAGTTTTAGACTCCCCTACCTTTGGGAAAATATGTTGACTATCTAGCTGATCTATGCCCTTCATTAGTTTATAGATCTCTCTATAAGATCAGCCATAAGTCTCCTACGCTCCAGGAAAAAAGTCCCAGTCTATGTAGCATCTCCTTATAACTCAAACCATCAAATCCTGGTAGCAGCCTGGTAAATCTTTTCTGCACTCTTTCTAGTTTAATAATATCCTTTCTATAATAGGGTGACCAGAACTGTGTAGAGTATTCCAAGTGTGGCCTTACCAATATCTTGAACAACTTCAACAAGACGTCCCAACTCCTGTATTCAATGTTCTGACCAACAAAACCAAGCCTTCTTCACCACTCTGTCCACCTGTGACTCCACTTTCAAGGAGCTATGAACATGTACCCCTAGACCTCTTTGTCCTGTAACTCTCCCCAACGCCCTACCATTAACTGAGTAAGTCCTGCCCTGGTTCAAGTTACCAAAATGCATCACCTTGCATTTATCTAAATTAAACTCTATCTGCCATTTGTCAGCCCACTGGCCCAACTGATCAAGATCCCATTGCAATTGGAGATAACTTTCTTCACTGTCCACTATGCCACCAATCTTGATGTCATTTGCAAACTTACTAACCATGCCTCCTATATTCTCATTCAAATCATTAATATAAATGACAAATAACAGTGGACCCAGCACTGATCCCTGAGGCACACTGCTGGTCACAGGCCTCCTGTTTGAAAAACAGCCCTCTACAACCACCCTCTGTGTCTGTCATCAAGCCAATTTTGTATCAGTTTGGCTACCTCACCCTGGATCCCGTGAGATTTAACTAGCGATAATACCACTCAGCCATTGCCTCTCCTAAGGTAGAGTAACCCAATACTATTGGTGCATTTATTATTTGCTTTTATTATTGACCTATATTTTGCTTTTTTTAAAATTCATGTCACAATTAGGCTCACATTAACACTGCAATGATGTTACTGTGAAAATCCTCTAGTCGCCACACTCCAGCACCTGTTCGGGTACACTGAGCGAGAATTTAGCACGGCCAATGCACCCTAACCAGTGTCTTTCGGACTGTGGGAGGAAACCAGAGCCCCCTGAGGAAACCCATGCAGATACGGGGAGAACATGCAGACTCCGCACAGACCTGAACCGGGAATTGAACCCGGGTCCCTGACGCTGTGGGGCAGCAGTGCTAACCACTGTGCCACCAGGCCGACAATCTGTTTGGACGTTGTTGATCTCGAGGTTCGCTAAGCACTATATTTAACAGCGATTGCAAGATAAGATAACCTGGATCTGTCATTAACTTGAGATGTACATGAATGGGAACCTTCAGTCAAACTGAACAGAGAACCAACTTAGGCACATCTCGGTAACCTAGGGAGAAATGAAGGAACAAACTGCACGCAACCCTGATCTTCCAACTCCATGCATTATAAGGCAGTTCCTTGTCGAAGTATTTTCCAATGTTACCCCACTTTAACACTAAAAAAATGCACATGACCCCAGACCCCAAGAAAAGCAAAGCAGCAATACAGTAGCTTAGTAACATTCAGCTGGGGCATGGTGGAGTAGTGGGAATTCATTGACACAGGAATATAGAGGCCCAGACCCAGGCTCTTGGGGTGATAGGTTCAAATCCCACCATGGAATTTAAATTCAATTAATAAATCTGGAATTGAAAGTGAGTCTCAGTCATGGTGATCTGGAAGCTATCATCATGGTGGTAAAAAAAAACTCATCTAGTTCATTAACATCCCTTTAGAAAAGGAAATCTGCCATCCTTACCCGGTCGGGCCTACATGTGACTCCAGAGCCACAGCAATACGGTAGACGCTCAACTACCCTCTGAAATGGCCGAACGATACACTTAGTTCAAGGGGCAATTAGGGATGGGCAATGAATACTGGCCCAGCCACTAATGTTCACAACCCATGGAACAAGTTTAAATTACAGCCATGAAAATCTATACATTAATCTACCTTGTAAAAGTTTAACTCTTATGTTCTCCAGTGACAGAAAACCATCTCTTAAAGCAATCTTGTCCTGTCCTTTGACCAAGATGGCTGCGCATACTTCCTGCTGTACATTGCCCCATTTAAAGATGGCAGCCAAGCATGTGACTGGCTGCACATTGCCCCCTATAAAGATGGTGGCTGAGCATGTGACCTCCTGCACATTGCCCCTTATAAAGATGATGGCTGAGCATGTGACCTCCTGCACATTGCCCCATTTAAAGATGGTGGCTGAGCATGTGACCTCCTGCACATTGCCCCATTTAAAGATGGTGGCTTAGCATGTGACCTCCTACACATTGCCCCATTTAAAGATGGTGGCTGAGCTTGTGATCTTCTGCACATTGCCCTATTTAAAGATGGCAGCCAAGCATGTGACCAGCTGCACATTGCCCCCTATAAAGATGGTGGCTGAGCATGTGACCTCCTACATATTGCCCCATTTAAAGATGGCAGCCAAGCATGCGACCAGCTACACATTTCCCCCTATAAAGATGGTGGCCAACTATGTGACCTCCTGCACATTGTTCTCCTACAGATAGTGACTGTTAATCTGGGCCTGTCCTGTAACTGCCATTCGGCTCTCTCAATGTGGGGCCAGCAGCTTTTTATTTGGGGTCTGTGGTCTACAGCAGCCATTTACGAGGCCTCCCATATGCAGCCCAGATGTCCATTACTCTCCTGTGCCATACAAACAGACAGAGCAAGGGCTGGGACGGACACTTATACCTCGCTGGTGATCCGAGGGAGAACTTAGCATAGCCTAAACACCTAACTGCAACGACTTTTGGACTGTGAGAGGAAACCAGAGCACCCAGAGGAAACCCACGCAGACACAGGGAGAATGTGCAGACTCAAAACTTTAATCTCAAACATGGAAACTCAATCCTAGGAGTCTGAGATTTGGAATTCTAATCCGGCGAATGATCTCTCCCCTGAACGGTATTGTGCCACTTTTTATGTTTGCACTGATAAGGAATGAGTTTGAGATTTAGCAACCCCACACGTTATAGAGACGAGAGATCTTGCTGTCAATCTACATATGCTGTTGGAGATCAGTTTAAAATGCATAAACACCGACTTACATCTCACCACAATGCTGATGTGCTCATTTACACAATTGGACCCAGCTGTCGGCTTTCATGTGGTGATATCAACATCACATTCGGTTCTGGTGAAATTTAAACATGCTCTGGAATAAGGAGTAATCACCAAATATGAAATACATCACCACTGACCCTCTGACAGTGCGGCACTCCCTCAGCACTGACCCTCTGACAGTGCGGCACTCCCTCAGCACTGACCCTCTGACAGTGTGGCACTCCCTCAGCACTGACCCTCTGACAGTGCGGCACTCCCTCAGCACTGACCCTCTGACAGTGCGGCGCTCCCTCACCACTGACCCTGTGACAGTGCGGCACTCCCTCAGCACTGACCCTCTGACAGTGTGGCACTCCCTCAGTACTGCACTCACTTGTATCTTGGCTGCTGGGTGTAAAACTGTGGAGTCAGTAACACTGAAGTCTGGCAGAAAACTATGAAGCTTAACAGTGGCATGAAGCATTCTTACTTTGCAATGACTTGAGGGCACAGCAGAGAGGCAGGATTGGCAGAGGGGGCCCAGGGAATAGAATAATTCAGGAGGCTAAACACACTTACCCTTCATATCGATGGTCAGAATTCTCCCATGATCTGGAATCAGCCTTTCTGTGCAGAGTTTGCACGTTCTCCTCTTGTCTGCGTGGGTTTCGTCCGGGCGTTCAGGTTTCCTCCCACAGTCCAAAGGCTGGTTAGGTGGGCTGGCCATGTTAAATTTCTCCTTAGTGTCAGGGGGATTAGCAGGGTAAATACATGGGGTTATGGAGAGAGAGGGCATGGGTAGGATTGTCCTTGGCGCAGGCTCAATGGGCCAAATGGCCTCCTTTTGCACTATTTCTATGACTCTGTGATCAACCATGATCCCCTTCAAAGGGGAGGCAGTGGCGAATCTATGGACCCCAGTCAATACCATAGGGACCCAGGTTCGAATCCCACCACAGCAGAAATTTGAATTCAATAAAAATCTGGAATTAAAAGTCCAATATGACCTTGTCAATTGTCGGAAAAAAACCCATCTGGTTTCACTTAATGCCCCTTTAGGGAAGGAAATCTGCTGTCCTTACCTGGTCTGGCCTACATGTGACTCCAGATCCACAGTGAAGTGGTTGACTCTTACATGCGAGTCTGAAATGATCTAACAAGCCACTCGGTTCAAGGGCAATTAGGGAAGGGGAACAGATGTTGGCCCGAATGACAATGCCCACATCCCATGGAGGAATAAAAAAATACATGGCGGAACAGGCTTGAAGGGCCAAACGGCCTACTCCTGCTTCTATTTTCTCTGTTTCCAAGTTCCATGATGTGGAGATGCCGGCATTGGACTGGAATAAACACAGTAAGAAGTCTCACAACACCAGGTTAGAGTCCAACCAGTTTATTTGATAGTGATCCCGCAAAGCTTTCGGAAACGGTATCCCTTCGAAGGAACAGCGTTTCCAAAAGCTTGTGAGATTACTATCAAATAATCTGGTTGGACTCTAACCTGGTGTTGTGAAACTTCTTTCCAAGTTCCATTGCAGGTAGCCGTGACGCCGGTGTTGGACTGGGGTAAACACAGTAAGAAGTTTCACATCACCAAGGTTAAAGTCCAACGGGTTTATTTGGAATCACGAGCTTTCGGAGCACTGCTCCTTCATCAGGTGAGCGGGGCAGCGTTCCAAAAGCTTGTGATCCCAAATAAACCCGTTGGACTTTAGTCCAAGCGTTGTGAGACTGCTTACTGCGCCCAGTGCAGGTAGTTAGACTCATCCCCAAGGCAACCACAGACGTGCTTTCCCCCCTCACCATTTTTGCAAGCGCACTAACAATTTACGTAAATATTTCCACACATTAAGCAAAGATCAAAGAATGCTGGGGTATGAAAATTTATCTGGAAGCACTTTAATTTTGAAAATAATAAGACCAGTGGAAAATAGGAGCTGGAAGTGAGATTTACAGTAAAAAACAAGCACAAAATATTGCTCCATTTCATGCATTAAAGTCAAGGTTAATGACAAGAATTTTCCAGTGCTTTGAAATCTGTTTTAAAGTTTATTTATTTGTATCACAAGTAGGCTTACATTAATACTGCAATGAAGTTACTGTGAAAATCCCCTAGTCACCACACTCCTGTTCGGGTAACACTGAGGGAGAATTTAGCACGGCCATTGCATCTAACCAGCAGGTCTTTCAGACTGTGGGAGGAAACCGGAGCACCCGCAGAAAACCCGTGTAGCCACGAGGAGACTCTGCACAGTGACCCAAGCTGGGAATTGAACCTGGGTCCCTTTCGCAGTGAGGCAGCAGTGATAACCACTGAGCCACCATGCTACCCCACCCCCCGATCTTAGTTGTACTTTTATTAGATGTCCTATCTGTGGGGGACATTAAATGTATTTATTAATGTCACAAGTAAGCTTACAATAACACTGCAATGAAGTTACTGTGAAAAGGAGGTTTACTAGGCTGATACCGGAGTTGAGGGGGTTGAGCTATGAGGAGAGGCTGAATAAACTAGGCTTGTACTCGTTAGAGTTTAGAAGAATGAGGGGAGATCTCATTGAGACGTATAAGATGATGAATGGGATGGATAGGATAGAGGTGGAGAGACTCTTCCCGCTCAAAAAAAACAGTAGGACTAGGGGGCACAGCCTCAAGATAAAGGGGGGGCGGTTTAGAACAGAGTTGAGGAGGAACTTCTTCACTCAAAGGGTGGTGAATCTCTGGAATTCTCTGCCCGTTGAAGTGGTGGAGGCTGCCTCGCTAAATATTTTTAAGACGCGGGTTGATGGGTTTTTGATAAGAGAGGGGATTAAGGGTTATGGGGAGAGGGCGGGAAAGTGGAACTGAGCCACGACAGATCAGCCATGATCTTATTGAATGGCGGGGCAGGCTCGAAGGGCTAGATGGCCTACTCCTGCTCCTATTTCTTATGTTCTTAAAATCCCCGAGTTGCCACACTCTGGCGCCTGTTCGGGTACACTGAGGGAGAATTTAGCACCTAACTAGCACATCTTTCAGACTGTGGGAGGAAACTGGAGCACCCGGAGGAAACCCACGCAGACCGTAAGATATAGGAGCAGAATTAGGCCATTTGGCCCATCAAGTCTGCTCCACTATTCAATCATGGCTGATATTGTCCTCATCTCCATTCTCCTGCCTTGTCCCTGTAACCCCTGACCCCCTTATTAATCAAGAACCTATCTATCTCTGTCTTAAAGACACTCAATGATCTGGCCTCCACAGCTAAAGAGTTCCACAGACTCACCACTCTCCGGCTGAAGAAATTCCTCCTCATCTCTGTTTTAAAGGAGCGTGCCTTCACTCTGAGGTTGGGTCCTTGAGCTCTAGGCTTGGAGACTCGGGGAGAACATGCAGATGCTGCCATGATAGTCACCCAAGGCTGGGATCGAACCTGGATACCCTGTGAGGCAGCAGTGCCAACCACTGTGCCAGTGTGCCACCCAAGGTTAATATTACCAGACAAATGTTTGGATTTGAAGTTGGTGTGGATTGGGATTTGAACCCACAACCTTCTTATCCAGAAGCAAGCGCTCCACAGGCAGAGCCACGGCTGAAATCTCAAGCCAACGCACGCCTGGGACGCTTCCCATTGCCCCTGCTGCCCCTGCCCGCCTGCAATAACTGGCACCAAGCATCATGTCCATGTTTCAGTGGAATAGGTTAGTTGTGACTGAAGCATCAGCAATGCTTGCTTTAGTGGCCACATATCGTGATCCAAAGGGGTCACTGGGGTCACACTCCAGCCAATGTGGATCCAGCCAGACTTCCAGGCAAGGTCAACTACAGCCAATCCTGACCGGTTGTTCTGACACCTTCGGAAGTCAAATTGAACGGGAAGTTGAATTTCTGAGTAGGGAGAAGGAGCCATGAAGGGAGGAAAGAGAGCAGAGTGTGACTGAATAACAAGCCTCAATCCACAACAGACACATAGAAGGAAGGTCAGCAACAAGTTATAGAATCAGCACAGTGCAGAGGGAGGCCATTTGGCCCATTGAATCTGTGCTGCCAACAATTCCAGCCAGGCCCTATCCCCCTAACCCCAAGTACTGACACTACCAATCCCCCTGACACTAGGGGGTAAATTAAAATGGCCAATCCACCTAACCTGCACATCTTTGGACACCAAGGAATAACTCAGCATGGCCAATCCACGTAACCCACACACCTTTGGACACTAAGGAGCAATTTACCATGGCTAATCCACCTAACCTGCACATCTTTGGACTGTGGGAGGAAACCGGAGCACCCGGAGGAAACCCACACAGACACAGGGAGAATGTGCAAACTCCACACAGACAGGGACCCGAGGCTGGAATTGAACCCGGGTCCCTGACACTGTGAGGCAGCAGTGCTAACCACTGGGCCACCCTAACCGACTGAGGGCTGTTTCCTTCATATCCAAATTGAGTCCGTTCCAGCAGGATGTTTTTGTGTGGAATACGGCGAAAATATTTTCCGACTTTACACCAGTCTGTACATTAGGCACACCCAAGGAGCAGGCAGCATTGGGCCAGACATAACATAGGACAACTCCACCCAAACTCCCTATCTCAAACCACATGTAGATCCCTGCAGCTGTGGATATCCATTTGTATCTGTGCGAAAGCTCAGAGAATGACACATTAGCAAGGAACAAACACAAAACACCAGGGTGCCATTTATTGCTTCCTATTGAGGCAGAAGAGGGTTAATCTGTTCTTTCTTTCATCCCATCAGATCTGTCCCACGTGGTGGCACAGTGGTTAGCACTGCTGCCTCACAGCGCCAGGGTCCCAGGTTCAATTCCAGCCTCGAGTCACCTATCTGCACATTCCCCCCGTGTCTGCATGGGTTTCCTCCGAGTGCTCCGGTTTCCTCCCACACTCCAAAGATCGTAGAATCCCTGCAGTGCAGAAGGAGGCCCATCGAGTCTGCACCGACCACAATCCCAGCCAGGCCCTATCCCCATAACCCAATGCATTTACCCCAACCAGTCCCTCTGACACTTAGGGGCAATTTAGCATGACCAATCCACCTAGCCTGCACATCTTTGGAGCGTGGGAGGAAACCGGAGCTCCCGAAGGAAACCCATGCAGACACGGGGAGAACATGCAGACTCCACACACTCAGTAAACTCAGGCCGGGATTGAACCCAGGTGCAGTGAGGCAGCAGTGCTAACCATCCAATGAGATTATGACTGATCTGGTGTGATAATCCTCAACTCCACATTCCCGCCTTATCCCCGTAACCCTCGATACCCTTACTGATTAATAATCTTGAATATAGTTAATGCCCCAGCTTCCACAGCCCACTGCAGGAAAGAATTCCACAGATTCACTCCCCTCGGAGAGGAAAAATTCCTCCTCACCTCTGTCTCAAGTTGTGTGAATTGTTGAGATTCTCCAATCACCCTCCACCTAACGCGAGGTGGGACAGAAATATCTACGACGGATTCTCAAGTTTTCCAGAAAGCGGGAGACTGGTTTTAAAGTTTAAAGTTTATCTATTATTGTCACGAGCAGGCTTACATTAACACTGCAATGTGAAAATCCCCTAGTCGCCACACTCTGGCGCCCATTCGGGTACACTGAGGGAGAATTTAGCACGGCCAATGCACCCTAACCAGCACGTCTTTCAGAGTGCGGAAGGAAATCTGAGCACTTGGAGGAAATCCACGCAGACACGGGGAGCTTTTTTAAATTGAAAATCCAGAGAATTAAAGTTCAGGAAGGGCTGTTCCCAACAGAGCTGAGAGATGAGGTGGTGGAATTACAACATTTAAAAGACATTTGGACAGATACATAGAGGGTAAGGGTTTAGAGGGATACGGGCCAAACGCAGGCAAATGGGACTAGTTCCTGGTCAGCATGGACGAGTTGGGCCGAAGGGCCTGTTTCCATGCTGTATATCTCTACAGTTAATGTTAGGGGCAGTACCATTGGGAGGTTCTCTGTCTCCTACTCAACATGCATTCACTCCTACAATTTCACGAGTGACAATTAGCCCAGTTACTTCTTTTCCATATAGAATCACACACCACAACTTCCTCATTCATCCCCTGCTCCCTCTGTCCTCCTATTTTCATCTCCTACATTGTTCTACTTTAAGCATTCATCCAGGTTTCTCAACGAACAACGTAAGCACTGACTGACTTTCAACTGAATTGTAACAATCTTCCCATAAAATCCCTGCAGTGCAGAAAGTGGCCACTCAGCCCATCGAGTCGGTACTGACTTTACCAGGACCACAACCATCAACCTCTCCTCCATTGTAACCTAGACATTTACTATAGCCAATCTGTCTAACCCACTCATCTTTGGACGCTAAGGGGCAATTTAGCATGGCCAATCCGTCTAACCTGCACATCTTTGGACTGTGGGAGAAAACTGGATTAGAATTGCTCATTGCACCCCATTTGTAGTGTAACCAAGATCCTATGCAAGTTTAACTTGACTATCCCTTTAGAAACAAAGCTATTTATGAAATGGACTTGTAACCTTTGTTGCTAAAATTAGATTCTATTATGTTATGATCACTGTCACCTTGAGGCTCCCTTACTACGAGGTTATTGATTAATCCTGTGTCATTGCCCAATATCAGATTTAAAATAGCCAGCTCCCTTTTTCCCTCTGGGACATACTGCTCGAAGAATTTGTCCCAAATCTACAACATGAACACCATATTAAAATTCATCTTCCAATTCCATGTTTATGTCGCAAAGTCATTTGGCCACATTCTTCCTTTGCATTAATCATACGTTCACCAATTCAATTTCATCACAAATTTGGAAATTGTATTTTTAATTTACAAGTTTCTAAATATTTGTGTAAACTGGGATCAACAATATCCATTGCACAATTTTGCCAGTTTGAGTAGCTACCCCTTACACCAGCTCCCTGTTTTCTGCTTTGTAACTGGCATGTGATCCATCCTGCTACTGAGCTGCACGGTGACACAGTGCTTAGCACTGTTGTTTCATAGTTTCAGGGACCTGGGTTCAATTCCCGGTTTAGGTCACTGTCTGTGTGCAGTCTGCATGTTCACCCCCCTCCCCATGACTGCGTGCGTTTCCTCCGGGTGTTCCAGTTTCCTCCCACAGTCCGAAAGATGTGCTGGTTAGGGTGCATTGGCTGTGCTAAATTCTCCCTCAGTGTACCCGAACAGGCCCCGGAGTGTGGCAACTGGGGGATTTTCACAGTAACTTCATTGCAGTGTTAGTGTAAGCTTATTTCATAGAATCATAGACTCCCCTACAGTGCAGGAGGAGGCCATTTGGCCCATCGAGTCTGCACCGACCACAACCCCAGCCAGACTGTAACCCCATGTATTTACCCCGCTAATCTCCCTGACACTGAGGGTCAATTTAGCATGGCCAATCTACCTAACCCAGCTGTCTTTGGACTGTGGGAGGAAACCAGAGTACCCAGAGGAAACCCACGCAGACACGGGGAGAACGTGCAGACTCCGCATAGACAGTGACCCAAGCTGGGAATTGAGCCCGGGTCCCTGGCGCTGTGAGGCAGCAGTGCCAACCACTGTGCCACTGTGCTGCCTGATTTGTGACACTAATAAAAACAAGACTAGATGGCCGGGAACTCCCCCCACTCTGCCACACCCACTCCTTGGCACTTGTGGCATGTGTTCCAGTGTCAGAGTTTGCTCACCGTTGGCCGCTGGTGGGATCTTCCAGCTCTGCCAAAGTCAATGGCGATTTGCATCGCTTGCCAGCCATGCCGTCGGGGAACCCGTCACGAGGGACCACCTTCCGCTGGACTGGAAGACCCCACCAGCCGGAAGGGCTGGAACCTCACAGCACACATAGAACATAGAACATTACAGCGCAGTACAGGCCCTTCGGCCCTCGATGTTGTGCCAACCAGTGGAACCAATCTAATGACCCTCTAACCTAAACTATTCCAATGTTATCCATATGCCTATCCACTGACCATTCGAACGCCCTTAAAGTTGGCGAGTCCACAACTGCTGCAGGCAGGGCATTCCACGCCCTTACTACCCTCTGAGTAAAGAACCTACCTCTGACATCCGTCCTATAATTACCACCCCTCAATTTAAAGCAATGTCCCCTCGTGTTAGCCATCACCATCCAAGGAAAAAGGCTCTCACTGTCCACCCTATCTAACCCTCTGATCATCTTGTATGCCTCAATTAGGTCACCTCTTAACCTTCTTCTCTCTAACGAAAACAATCTGAAGTCCCTCAGTCTTCCCTCATAAGACCTTCCCACCATACCGGGCAACATCCTGGTAAACCTCTACATATCCCAACCTTAGTCATTTGATTTAATTCGATTTATTTTTGTCACATGTATTGCGATACAGAGAAAAGTATTGTCTCTAGCGCGCTTTACGGACAAAGCATACCGTTCATAGAGAAGGAAAGGAACGAGTGCAGAATGTAGTGTTACAGTCATAGCTAGGGTGCAGAGAAAGATCAACTTAATGCAAGGTAGGTCCATTCAAAAGTCTGACAGCAGCAGGGAAGAAGCTGTTCTTGAGTCGGTTGTTACGCGACCTCAGACTTTTGTATCTTCTTCTGATGGAAGAAGGTGGAAGAGTGGAAGGCTGGGTGGGATTGTGGTCAGTGCAGACTCGATGGGCCAAAAGGCCTCCTTCTGTACTGTGGGGATTCTATCCAATAATTCTTATATTTAAACTGACATCTTTTTGCCAGAGGGAATGTGAGTCGATGCGGGTCGCTCGTGTTCACTCTGAAACTCAATCCACGGTTAAAGAAGACAGTAGCACAGCTTAGCACAGATTCCCGCACCACCCCTGCGTCTCTCCATGTTCTGACCCCCAGCTACCTTGCTCCGAGGAAGGAGGTGGAGTGTTACTGCCCCCTACTGAAATATTGGCTTCATACATTCATGGCTTCAGGAAAGCAGACGAGTACTCGACCTGATCATCCTTGCTGTTATAACAACTCAGGTGGGAGCGCAAAGATCAAAGATCATAGAACCCTACAGTGCAGAAAGAGGCCCTTCGGTCCATCGAGTCTGCACCAACCACAATCCCACCCAGACCCTACCCCCATATCCCTACATATTTGACCCACTAATCCCTCTGACCTACACATCCCTGGACACGAAGGGGCAATTTCTTAGCATGTCCAATCAACCTAACCCGCACATCTTTGGACTGTGGGAGGAAACCCACACAGACACGAGGAGAATGTGCAAAACTCCACACAGACAGTGAGCCGAGCCAAAGCTTGCACTTTGCTTTTTTGCAATTAATTCCTGCGATGTGGGTGTCACTGGCCAGGCCCAGCATTGATGATCCATTCCTAATTGCCCCTTGAGAGGGTGGTGGTGAGCTGCCTTCTTGAACCCGTTCATAGAAAAAGACAGCCATTCGGCCCATCGAGACTGCACCGACTCTTACCCAGGCTTAGTCTGTAATCCCTGCGTGTGGCAACTAGGGGATTTGCACAGTAACTTCATTGCAGTGTTAATGTAAGCCTTATTTGTGACACTGATAGGTAAACTTAAAGAAAGTTGAATTTAATAGTGGGGCAGGGCGGAAGAGATGGGGCAGAATAAAGGACCTGGAATAGGTGGGGGTTATGGGCATATTTGTCAAGGGTATAAGACAAAAGGGTCAATGATGATGTTAAGGAATGAAGGAATATTGGAATAATAGCAGCAAAAGGTGAAATATCAGAATGTGTTAATGGGAGCGTCTAAACACCAGGGGCAGGTGGCCAAGTGAGGGAGGGTAGAGTTATGTTGGACAAAGCATACCATTCATAGAGAAGGAAATAGAGAATGCAGAACGTAGTGTTATAATTATAATTAGGGTGTCGATAAAGATCGACTTAATGCAAGGTAAATCCATTCAAAAGTCTGACAGCAGCAGGGAAGAAGCTGTTCTTGGAGCGTGAGCTCAGACTTTTGTATCTTTTCCCCGAGAGAAGAAGATGGGAGAGAGAATGTCCGGGGTGCGTGGGGGGGGCCCTTAATTATGCTGGCTGCTTTGCTAAGGCAGCGGGAAGTGTAGACAGAGTCAATGGATGGGAGGCTGGTTTGTGTGATGGATTGGGGGCTACATTCATGACCTTTGTAGTTTCTTGCGGTCTTGGGCAGAGCAGGAGCCCAGACCAAGCTGTGATACAACCAGAAAGGATGCTTTCTATGGTGCATCTGTAAAAGTTGGTGAGAGTCGTAGCTGACATGCCAAATTTCCTTAGTCTTCTGAGAAAGTAGCAGCGTTGGTTGGGCTTTCTTAACTATGGCATTGAGTGCATAAGGGAGAAGGAAAGGAGAGGGTGCAGGATATAGTGTTATAGTCATCGCTAGGGTGTAGAGAAAAATCAACTTAATATAAGTTAAGATTATTCAAAAGTCTGATGGCAGCAGGGAAGAAACTGTTCTTGGGTCGGTTGCTACGTGATCTCAGACTTTTGTAACTTTTTCCCGACAGAAGAAGGTGGAAGAGAGAATGTCCGGGGTGCGTGGGGTCTTTGATCATGATGGCTGCTTTTCCGAGGCAGTGGGAGGTGGAACTAACTAAGGGGGAACAGCTGCTTACCACGCACCTAGTCCATAACCCTCATAACCTTATATTCCTCGATCAGACTCCCCTCAGCCTTCTCTGCTGGAAGGAAAACAACCCAAGCCCCTCTCTCCGTAGCTCCAGCCCAGGCAACGTCCGAGTGAATCTCCACCACACTCTCTCCAGTGCAATCACATTCTTCCTTCAGTGTGGCAGCCAGCACCGAACACGATACTCTCACTGTGGCCTCACCAAAATTTTATACTTCCCCCATTGTAACCTCCCCTCGACCCCAGCCAACATGAACTGAGCCAATCTTTCAAACAGAAAGCCCAGTTGTCCTGCCGCACTACTCACCTTGTGATTTTAGACAGCTCTGTTTCTATCATAGAATTCTGGCACCACTTCTTCCAGACACCCTACATTTATTATTCAGGGGCATGTCCTAAATTTTAGCAATTTTGTTTAAACAACAGCCAGCCCGAGCCTGTTGTGATGTATGTAAGGACAGGGCCCTGGGTATGTGGTATCTGAAAACTGGAATTAACTGAGGTCAGAACACAAATGGCCCCCAGTGATTTGAAGAAAGGTTCCTGCAACAATATGAATGTGCTCAAAAACACTAAACTTTACATATTGCATTTACTGCCAACCTGTTTTATTTCCCCATGTTTTGTGTTTGGGTGATGAGATTTTCTGCAGTTGTAGTAATAGAAACAACAGAAAGTATTTGCAGCTGTAGTAATACGTAGAACATCGAAAAACTACAGCACAATACAGGCCCTTCGGCCCACAAAGTTGTGCCAAACATGTCCCTACCTTAGAGATTACTAGGCTTACCTATAACCCTCTATCTTACTTAGTTCCATGTACTTATCTAAAAGTTTCTTAAAAGACCCTATCGAATCCGCCTCCACCACCAACGGCAGCCCATTCCACCCACCCACCACTCTCTGAGTGAAAAACTTACCCCTGACATCTCCTCTGTACCTGCTCCCCAGCACCTTAAACCTGTGTCCTCTCGTAGCGACCATTTCAGCCCTGGGAAATAGCCTCTGAGAATCCACCCTATCTATTCCTCTCAACATTTTATAAACCTCTATCAGGTCGCCTCTCATCCTTCGTCTCTCCAGGGGGAAAAGACCTAGATCACTCAACCTATCCTCATAAGGCATGCCTCCCAATCCAGGCAACATCCTTGTAAATCTCCTCTGCACCCTCTCAATAGCTTCCACATCCTTCCTGTAATGAGGCGACCAGAACTGAGCACAGTACTCCAAGTGGGGTCTGCCCAGGGTCCTATAAAGCTGTAGCATTACCTCCCAACTCCTAAACTCAATTCCTCAATTGATGAAGGCCAGTACACCATACACCTTCTTAACCACAGCTTCAACCTGCGCAGCCGCTTTGAGTGTCCTATGAACTTGGACCCCAAGATCCTTCTGATCTTCCACTCTGCCAAGAGTCCTACCATTAATATTATATTCTGCCATCCTATTTGACCTGCCAAAATGAATCACTTTACACTTAATTTACACTCACTCTCATCTTGGTTGTATTACCACAGCTGCAAAAACTCTCATCTGCCGCTTCTCTGGCCAGTCTTGTAACCTATCAATGTCTCGCTGCAACTTCTGACATCGCTCCACACTATCCACAAAACCTCCAACCTTTGTATCGTCAGCAAGAAACAAGATGAGTGTTTCTGCAGCTGTGGTAATAGAAGCAAGGGAAGTGTTTCTGTAGCTGTAGTAATAGAAATAAGATGACAGTTTCTGCAGCTGTAGTAATAGAAACAAGATGAGAGTTTCTGCAGCTGCAGTAATAGAAACAAGATGAGAATTTCTGTAGCTGTAGTAATAGAAACAAGATGAGAGTTTCTGTAGCTGTAGTAATAGAAACAAGATGAGAGTTTCTGTAGCTGTAGTAATAGAAACAAGATGAGAGTTTCTGCAGCTGTAGTAATAGAAACAAGATGAGAGTTTCTACAGCTGTAGTAATAGAAACAAGATGAGAGTTTCTGTAGCTGTAGTAATAGAAACAAGATGAGAGTTTCTACAGCTGTAGTAATAGAAACAAGATGAGACTTTCTGTAGCTGTAGTAATAGAAACAAGATGAGAATTTCTGTAGCTGTAGTAATAGAAACAAGATTAGAGTTTCTGCAGCTGCAGTAATAGAAACAAGATGAGAGTTTCTGCAGCTGTAGTAATAGAAACAAGATGAGAGTTTCTACAGCTGTAGTAATAGAAACAAGATGAGAGTTTCTACAGCTGTAGTAATAGAAACAAGATGAGAGTTTCTGTAGCTGTAGTAATAGAAACAAGATGAGAGTTTCTACAGCTGTAGTAATAGAAACAAGATGAGACTTTCTGTAGCTGTAGTAATAGAAACAAGATGAGTGCTTCTGCAGCTGTAGCAATAGAAACAAGATGAGAGTTTCTACAGCTGTAGTAATAGAAACAAGATGAGAGTTTCTGTAGCTGTAGTAATAGAAACAAGATGAGAGTTTCTACAGCTGTAGTAATAGAAACAAGATGAGACTTTCTGTAGCTGTAGTAATAGAAACAAGATGAGAATTTCTGTAGCTGTAGTAATAGAAACAAGATGAGTGTTTCTGCAGCTGTAGCAATAGAAACAAGATGAGAGTATCTACAGCTGTAGTAATAGAAACAAGATGAGAGTTTCTGTAGCTGTAGTAATGGAAACAAGATGAGAGGTCCTGCAGCTGTAGTAATAGAAGCAAGGGAAGTGTTTCTGTAGCTGTAGTAATAGAAACAAGATGAGAGTTTCCGTAGCTGCAGTAATAGAAACAAGATGAGTGTTTCTGCAGCTGTAGTAATAGAAACAAAATGAGAGTTTCTGTAGCTGTAGTATTAGAAACAAGATGAGAGTTTCTGCAGCTGTAGTAATAGAAACAAGATGAGAGTTTCTGCAGCTGTAGTAATAGAAACAAGATGAGTGTTTCTGCAGCTGTAGTAAAATAAACAACACGAAAGTTTCTGCAGCTGTAGTAATAGAAACAAGATGAGTGTTTCTGCAGCTGTAGTAAAATAAACAAGATGAGAGTTTCTGCAGCTGTAGTAATAGAAACAAGATGAGAGTTTCTGCAGCTGTAGTAATAGAAACAAGATGAGCGTTTTTGCAACTGTAGTAATAGAAACAAGATGAGAGTTTCTGTAGCTGTAGTAATAGAAACAAGATGAGAGTTTCTGTAGCTGTAGTAATAGAAACAAGATGAGAGTTTCTGTAGCTGTAGTAATAGAAACAAGGTGAGAGTTTCTGCAGCTGTAGTAATAGAAACAAGATGAGTGTTTCTGCAGCTGTAGTAATAGAAACAAGATGAGAGTTTCTACAGCTGTAGTAATAGAAACAAGATGAGAGTTTCTGCAGCTGTAGTAATAGAAGCAAGGGAAGTGTTTCTGTAGCTGTAGTAATAGAAACAAGATGAGAGTTTCTGTAGCTGTAGTAATACAAACAAGATGAGAGTTTCTACAGCTGTAGTAATAGAAACAAGATGAGACTTTCTGTAGCTGTAGTAATAGAAACAAGATGAGTGCTTCTGCAGCTATAGCAATAGAAACAAGATGAGAGTTTCTACAGCTGTAGTAATAGAAACAAGATGAGAGTTTCTGTAGCTGTAGTAATAGAAACAAGATGAGAGTTTCTGTAGCTGTAGTAATAGAAACAAGATGAGAATTTCTGTAGCTGTAGTAATAGAAACAAAATGAGTGTTTCTGCAGCTGTAGCAATAGAAACAAGATGAGAGTTTCTGTAGCTGTAGTAATAGGAACAAGATGAGAGTTTCTGTAGCTGTAGTAATAGAAACAAGATGAGAGTTTCTGTGTCTGTAGTAATAGAAACAAGATGAGAGTTTCTGCAGCTGTAGTAATAGAAACAAGACGAGAGTTTCTGCAGCTCTAGTAATAGAAACAAGACGAGAGTTTCTGTAGCTGTAGTAATGGAAACAAGATGAGAGTTTCTACAGCTGTAGTAATGGAAACAAGATGAGAGTTTCTGCAGCTGTAGTAATAGAAACAAGATGAGTGCTTCTGCAGCTATAGCAATAGAAACAAGATGAGAGTTTCTACAGCTGTAGTAATAGAAACAAGATGAGAGTTTCTGTAGCTGTAGTAATAGAAACAAGATGAGAGTTTCTGTAGCTGTAGTAATAGAAACAAGATGAGAATTTCTGTAGCTGTAGTAATAGAAACAAAATGAGTGTTTCTGCAGCTGTAGCAATAGAAACAAGATGAGAGTTTCTGTAGCTGTAGTAATAGGAACAAGATGAGAGTTTCTGTAGCTGTAGTAATAGAAACAAGATGAGAGTTTCTGTGTCTGTAGTAATAGAAACAAGATGAGAGTTTCTGCAGCTGTAGTAATAGAAACAAGACGAGAGTTTCTGCAGCTCTAGTAATAGAAACAAGACGAGAGTTTCTGTAGCTGTAGTAATGGAAACAAGATGAGAGTTTCTGCAGCTGTAGTAATAGAAACAAGATGAGAGTTTCTGTAGCTGTAGTAATAGAAACAAGATGAGAGTTTCTGTAGCTGTAGTAATAGAAACAAGATGAGAGTTTCTGTAGCTGTAGTAATAGAAACAAGATGAGAGTTTCTGCAGCTGTAGTAATAGAAACAAGATGAGTGTTTCTGCAGCTGTAGTAATAGAAACAAGATGAGAGTTTCTACAGCTCTAGTAATAGAAACAAGATGAGAGTTTCTGCAGCTGTAGTAATAGAAGCAAGGGAAGTGTTTCTGTAGCTGTAGTAATAGAAACAAGATGAGAGTTTCTGTAGCTGTAGTAATAGAAACAAGATGAGAGTTTCTACAGCTGTAGTAATAGAAACAAGATGAGACTTTTTGTAGCTGTAGTAATAGAAACAAGATGAGTGCTTCTGCAGCTATAGCAATAGAAACAAGATGAGAGTTTCTACAGCTGTAGTAATAGAAACAAGATGAGAGTTTCTGTAGCTGTAGTAATAGAAACAAGATGAGAGTTTCTGTAGCTGTAGTAATAGAAACAAGATGAGAATTTCTGTAGCTGTAGTAATAGAAACAAAATGAGTGTTTCTGCAGCTGTAGCAATAGAAACAAGATGAGAGTTTCTGTAGCTGTAGTAATAGGAACAAGATGAGAGTTTCTGTAGCTGTAGTAATAGAAACAAGATGAGAGTTTCTGTGTCTGTAGTAATAGAAACAAGATGAGAGTTTCTGCAGCTGTAGTCATAGAAACAAGACGAGAGTTTCTGCAGCTCTAGTAATAGAAACAAGACGAGAGTTTCTGTAGCTGTAGTAATGGAAACAAGATGAGAGTTTCTGCAGCTGTAGTAGTAGAAACAAGATGAGAGTTTCCGTAGCTGCAGTAATAGAAACAAGATGAGAGTTTTTGCGGCTGTAGTAATAGAAACAAGATGAGGTTTTCTGTAGCTGTAGTAATAGAAACAAGATGAGAGTTTCTGTAGCTGTAGTAATAGAAACAAGATGAGAGTTTCTGTAGCTGTAGTAATAGAAACAAGATGAGAGTTTTTGTAGCTGTAGTAATAGAAACAAGATGAGAGTTTTTGTAGCTGTAGTAATAGAAACAAGATGAAAGTTTTTGTAGCTGTAGTAATAGAAACAAGATGAGAGTTTCTGCAGCTGTAGTAATAGAAACAAGATGAGAGTTTTTGTAGCTGTAGTAATAGAAACAAGATGAGAGTTTCTGCAGCTGTAGTAATAGAAACAAGATGAGAGTTTTTGTAGCTGTAGTAATAGAAACAAGATGAAAGTTTCTACAGCTGTAGTAATAGTAACAAGATGAGAATTTCCTCTGCTGTAGTGAGTAATAAAATGTGTTGTTGAGGCCTCAGGCTCTGGTGCATCTGTTTCCCTTCACCCCACCTGTGGCAGCCATCCCTTCTGTTTTAAATGCCACCCCTCAGCTTCCCTGCTCTCTGAAATCTGCTCACTAATAATACATGCTTCCTGATTTAAGTCCCTCCTCCAAACCAAACTCCTTGACAATGTTTGTGGCCCTGTCTCCTATTGTCTCATTCTCGGGCCTGCGGTCCAATTCCGACTGACAAGTTGGCCGCCAATGAGTGTTGTTTCTCTTCAAAGGATTCGGGACATTAGTGGATCCAGATCAGTGGAAGTCATTCTTACTCCAGGCTATTATTGTTCGTCAGGAGGTCACCACCTCATGTGGTGGCGGGGAGAGGTGGGGGGAAGCCAATGCTAGTTTTGGCTCGATTACAGTTTGGAGTCTGGGTTGGTTTGTGGTTTGAGATCGTGCCTGTTAAGGAAGGATGAGTTTGCAGAATTGGCAAAGAGCGAATGGCCAACAGAGGTCAATGTGAAAGATGCCTTGAAACACGTCGAGAAAACACCAGACGTATCACCGGCCAACGCAATGTACGGAACGCAAGCTGTCCCGTCCCGTTAACGGTGTTCATCTGTGATGCTGTAGGTACGGATAGGAAATTATTCTCCCCTCTCTGCATTTCTTTGAGATTGGGTCGACTTTGGACAAAATAAATGGATGTTGCAATTTCTGGTTATGTCATGGACTTGTTTCTTAAGATGTGTACGTGCTTCCTGTTGCGGTCGCCGGTTATGACATCACTTCCTTCCCCTGTTGACAACAGCTGACTTCTCTCCAACTCCTTCTCAAAAACTTTTAAGTGAAACTTTGGTGGAATGGAGGAGGGGAATAGGGAGAGAGACACAGATTGATGAACGAGGGGTATAGTCACCAGACTAACGCTCCGGGCACCCGGGTTCAAAACCCACCACACAAAATCTGGGTTTGTAAATTTTCGTAAAAACCCATCTGGTTCACTGATGTCCCCTTTAGGGAAGGAAATCTGCCGTCCTTACCCGGTCTGGCCTACGTGCAACTCCAGAGCCACAGCGATGTGGTTGACTCTCAACTGCCTCTCTGAAAGAGACACTCAGTTCAAGGGGCAGTTGAGAATGGGCAACTAATGCTGGCCCAGTCAGTCTCCCATCAATGAACAGGAAAAGAAACTCAGTAGGAGATCAGAGAATCCCTGCATTGCAGAAGGAGGCCATTTGGCCCATTGAGACTGCACTGGCTTTCTGACAGAGCATCCTCCCACGCTCACTCACTGCCCCTTCCCTGCAACTGCATCTAGTTTTTCCTGCCAATCCCACTAATCCATACATCTTTGGACATTAAGAGGCAATTTAGCATGGCCAATCCACCTAACCTGCACATCTTTGGACACTAAGGGGCAATTTAGCATGGCCAATCCACTCACATCTTTGGACCGTGGGACAAAACTGAAGCACCCAGAGGAAACCCACGCAGACATGGGGAGAATGTACAAACTCCACGCAGACAGTGACCCAAGACTGGAATCGAAACTTGGTTGCTGGCGCTGTGAAGCAGTCACAAGAGGTGCGGTGAAGTTAGTTGTCAGCAAAAGGAAAGAGATTGTCATCAACTTCAGGAAGCGTAAAGGAGAGCATGCCCCTGTCTACATCAACGGGGACAAAGTAGAAAAGGTTGAGAGCTTCATATTTTTAGGTGTCCAGATCACCAACAACCTGTCCTGGTCCCCCCCATGCCGACACTATAGTTATGAAAGCCCCACCAACACCTCTTCTTTCTCAGAAGACTAAGGAAATTTGGCATGTCCGCTACGACTCTCACCAACTTTTACAGATGCACCATAGAAAGCATTCTTTCTGGGTGTATCACAGCTTGGTCTGGGCTCCTGCTCTGCCCAAGACCGCAAGGAACTACAAATGGTCGTGAATGTAGTCCAATCCATCACACAAACCAGCCTCCCATCCATTGACTCTGTCTACACTTCCCGCTGCCTCGGCAAAGCAGCCAGCATAATTAAGGACCCCACACACCCCGCACATTCTCTCTTCCGCCTTCTTCTGTTGGGAAAAAGATACAAAAGTCTGAGGTCACGCACCAACCGACTCAAGGACAGTTTCTTCCCTGCTGCTGTGAGACTTTTGAATGGACCTACCTCGCATTAAGTTGATCTTTCTCTGCACTGTAGCAATAACTGTAACTCTACATTCTGCACCCTCTCCTTTCCTTCTCTATGAACAGTATACTTTGTCTGTATAGCGTGCCAGAAACAATACTTTTCACTGTATGCTCATAAACGTGACAATAATAAATCAAATTGAAAATCAAATCCAGGATTGCCTATGCTAAATTGCCCCTTAGTGTCCAAAGCTGTGCAGTTAGGTGGAATTAGCCATGGTAAATGTATCGGGTTAGGGGAAAGGGCCTGGGTAAGGTGCTCTGTCAGAGACTCAGTGCAGATTCGGAGGGCTGAATGGCCTCCTTCTGCACTGTAAGGATTCTACGATTCAGAGGCTGGGAATCCTGCGGTGAGTAACTCACCTCCTGACTCCCCAAAGCCTGTCCACCATCTACAAGACACAAGATAACTTGATCTTGGGTTCGGACATAGCTCGGCACAACACCAAAGCGCCTGTACTGTGCGGTGGAATCATAGAACCCGACAGTGCAGAAAGAGGCCCTTCGGCCCATCGAGTCTGCACCGAACACAATCCCACCCAGGCCCCATCCCCCATACCCCTACATATTATACCCACTAATCCCTCTAACCTACACATCCCTGGACACTAAGGGGCAATTTCTTAGCACGGCCAATCAACCTAACCCGCACATCTTTGGACTGTGGGAGGAAACCGGAGCACCCGGAGGAAACCCACGCAGACACGAGGAGAATGTGCAAACTCCACACAGACAGTGATCACTGTTCTAAGTTCTAAGTCAGGAGTGTGATGGAAAACTCCCCACTTGCCTGGATGAGTGCGATTCCAAGTCTCACGGCACCCTGACTTGGAAATATATCAGTGTTCCCTCATTAAATTCTAGAACACCCTCAACAGTGGGAACTTAGGTTAAAAACTTTTACTACATTGATAATACAGCAAAGGTTGTGACGTACAACAATAATAATGGAAATCTCTGCTATTTTTAAATAATTGAATAAATAAATTCCCATCACCCAGAACTGAAATATTAATCAAATAAAAAAGTAATTAATCATTTCCAAAAATCCTTGAAGTGAACAAAATGTAGCTGCTTGGCTGGCCACAGACACCAGATGGCGGTGTTGTACAACCTGTAACCTCACCCAGCCCCGAGTCCTGGGTTTTATAAACTCAGCAAATTATTTCATGGTAACTGGGGCTTTTTTTACAGCTCAGGGCTACACAGAGCCTTTAACGTGCTTTTTACGCCCCTTCCCCCCCTCCCCTTCACTACCTTAACAATGCCTGAAAATCTTCAACATCTCCCGTCAATATCTAGAAATCTCTCGATTTCTGTCTGCAACCTCCTCGATGACTAACCCTCCGCAGCCCCACAGAGGCTGGAGAATCTTCAGAATTGTCTGACTGAAGAAATTCCTCCTCATTTCAGTCCTAAATGGCCTGCTTCTGAGACTGTCTCCCCTGGTTCCAGACTAGATCCCACTCCCACCCACACCCCCCCTCGCCATACCAGGCAGGGGGAAGCATCCATCTACCCCGTCAGATCCTGGAAGAATTTTGCACGGTTCAGTGCAATCATCTCTCGTGCTTCGAAACACGAGAATACAGGCACCAGTCTCCTCAATCTCTCCTCACAGGCCACCATCCGCGGGGTGTTGGCAGCCCAGTAGCCCCCCCTACTATACTCCTTATACACCTATGACCGTGCGGCCAAATGCCCCTCCAATTCGATTTTCAAGCTTTTGCTGACAGCACCACCGTCATTGCAGACAATGACAGAATACAGGAATGAGATCGAGAATCTGGTGAGCTGGTGCGGCGACAATAATCCCTCCCTCAATGTCAACAAAACAAAGGAGATAGTCATCGATTTCAGGAAGTGTAAAGGAGAACATGCCCCTGTCTACATCAATGGGGATGAAGTAGAAAGGGTCGAGAGCTTCAAGTTTTTAGGTGTCCAGATCACCAACAACCTGTCCTGGTCCCCCCCCATGCTACAGTTAAGAAAGCCCCACCAATGCCTCTACTTTCTCAGAAGACTAAGGAAATTTGGCATGTCCGCTACGACTCTCAGCAACTTTTACAGATGCACCATAGAAAGCATTCTTTCTGATTGTATCACAGCTTGGTCTGGGCTCCTGCTCTGCCCAAGGCCGCAAGGAACTACAAAAAGTCATTAATGTAGCCCAATCCATCACACAAACCAGCCTCCCATCCATTGACTCTGTCTACACTTCCCACTGCCTCGGAAAGGCAGTCAACATAATTAAGGACCCCCCCACGCACCCCGGACATTCTCTCTTCCACCTTCTTCCTTCGGGAAAATGATAAAAAAAGTCTGAGGTCCCGTACCGACCGACTCAAGAACAGCTTCTTCCCTGCTGCTGTCAGACTTTTGAATGGACCTACCTCGCATTAAGTTGATCTTTCTCTACACCCTAGCTATGACTGTAACACTACATTCTGCACTCTCTCCTTCTCTATGAACGGTTCACTTTGTCTGTACACGGCACAAAAACAATATTTTTCACTGTATGATAATACATGTGACACTAATAAATCAAACCAAATCAGGGTCCGCAGGTTGCAGGTTCAAAACCCACTCCAGAGAAGTAAATACTGAAACAGGGACCGATGTTCCCAGTGCAGTACCGATGGAGTGCCGTGCTATCTAAGCTGCATTGGGTGAAGCATCACTGGCACTGTTTGAAGAACATGCGGCACAGTGGTTAGCACCGCTGCATCACTGCACGAGGGAAACAGGTTCGATTCCCAGCTTGGGTCACTGTCTGTGCGAAGTCTGCACGTTCTCCCTGTGTCTGCGTGGGTTTCCTCCGGGTGCTCTGGTTTCCTCCCACAGTCCAAAGGTGTGTAGGTTAGGTGGATTGGCCGTGCTAAATTGCCCCTTAGTGTCCAAAGATGTGTAGGTTAGGTGGATTGGCCATGCTGAATTGCCTCTTAGTGTCCAAAGATGTGTAGGTTGGGTGGATTGGCCATGCTAAATTGTCCCTTAGTGTCCAAAGATGTGTAGGTTGGGTGGATTGGCCATGCTAAATTGTCTCTTAGTGTCCAAAGATGTGTAGGTTAGGTGGATTGGCCATGCTAAATTGCCCCTTAGTGTCCAAAGATGTGTAGGTTGGATGGATTGGCCATGCTAAATTGTCCCTTAGTGTCCAAAGATGTGCAGGTTAGATGGATTGGCCATGCTAAATTGTCCCTTAGTGTCCAAAGATGTGTAGGTTGGGTGGATTGGCCATGCTAAATTGCCCCTTAGTGTCCAAAGATGTGCAGGTTGGATGGATTGGCCGTACTAAATACCCGGTTTACAAAGAGAGAGAGTGAAGGGGTGGGTCTGGATAAGGTGCTCTTTCGGAGAGTCGGTGCAGACTTGATGGGCCAAATGGCCTCTTTTTGCACTGTGTGGGTTCTATGATTCTAACAAGGAATTTTGCAGTAACTTCATTGCCATGTTAACGTAAGCCTACTTGTGACAATAATGAATAAACTTTACCTTTCGATAAGAATTCATTGGCTGTAAGATACCCCGGCGTGTCCCAAGGTCATGACAGGCGCCAGATAAATGCAAACCCCTTTGCACCCATTAAGTAAAAATATGCTCAGTATTGTAGGTGAGCAGGTCAAGATGACGAAAGATCACTCGTTTGGCCATGATTATAAGCTGTTTGTTTTATAGAGAAGTCATATTAGAGGAAGTGTTGTTGCAGTTGTATAGAATGTCAGTGAGACCACATCTGGAGGACTGTGTCCAGTTTTGGCCTCCTTATGTGAGGAAGGATAGAACATAGAACATAGAACATTACAGCGCAGAACAGGCCCTTCGGCCCACGATGTTGCGCCGACCAGTTAAAAAACAATGACCCACTAACCTAAACCAATCCCTTTTCGTCCATGAACCTATCCACGGATGTGGTGGCATTGGAGGCAGTTCAGAGGAGGCTCAACAGATTGATTCCGGGGATGGAAGGGTTGACGTATGAGGAGAGATTAAATGGTTTGGGCTTGTACTCGCTGGAGTTCGAGAGGGGATCTGATCGAGAAATAGAAAAGGGATTGAGTAAACGTAGGCCAAATATTTCCCCCTTTGTGGGGTAATCTCGAACAAGAGGTCATAGGTATAGGTTGAGAGGCGGTGGATTTAAAACGGAGCCGAGGAGGAGCTACTTCTTGCAGAGGGTGGTGAATGTGTAGAACTCGCTCCCCCATCGTGCGGTGGAATCTGGATCATTGAATGGTTCCAAGGAGGAGATAGATATATTTCTGCTTTAAAAAAATGGGTTAAAGGGATTTGGGCAACAGGTGGGGAGGTGGAGGGAGAGATCAGCCATGATCTGATTGAATCTGAGGGTGGCACGGTAGCGCAGTGGTTAGCACTGCTGCTTCACAGCTCCAGGGACCTGGGTTCGATTCCCGGCTCAGGTCACTGTCTGTGTGGAGTTTGCACATTCTCCTCGTGGGTTTCCTCTGGGTGCTCCGGTTTCCTCCCACAGTCCAAAGATGTGCGGGTTAAGTTGATTGGCCGTGCTAAGAAATTGCCCCTTAGTGTCCAGGGATGCGTAGGTTAGAGGGATTAATTGGTATAATATGTAGGGATATGGGGGGTAGGGACTGGGAGGGATTGTGGTCAGTGCAGACTCGATGGGCTGAAGGGCCTCTTTCTGCACTGTAGGGTTCTATGATTCTATGAATGGAAGAGCTGAATTTGCCTAGTTCAGCTCCTAATTCCTACGATCTGATTTGACTTATTGTGTCGGGATACAGTGAAAAGTATTGTTTCTTGCGCGCTATGCAGACAAAGCATACTATTCATAGAGCACGCAGGGGAGAAGGAAAGGAGAGAGTACAGAGTTACAGTCGTAGCTAGGGTCTAGAGAAAGATCACCTCAAGATATGGTAAGTCCATTCAAAAGTCTGACGGCAGCCAGAGTCGGTGGGTACGTGAGCTCAGACTTTTTCCCGACGGAAGAAGGTGGAAGAGAGAATGTCCGGGGTGCGTGGGGTCCTTGATTATGCCGGCTGTTTTTCCAAAGCAGGGAGTGTAGACAGTGTCAATGGATGGGAGTCACTGAGTCATAGAGGTTTACAGTATAGGAACAGGCTCTTCGGCCCAACTTGTCCATGCTGCCCCTTTTTTTAACCCCTAAGGTACTCCCAATTGCCTGCATTTGGCTTCTGTCCCTCTTACCCATGTAACTGTCTAAATGCTTTTTAAAAGACAAAATTGTACCCACCTCTACTACTCCCTCTGGCAGCTTATTCCAGACACTCACCACCCTCTGTGTGAAGAAATTGCCCCTCTGAACCCTTTTGTATCTCTCCCCTCTCACCTTAAACCTATACCCTCTAGTTTTAGACTCCCCTACCTTTGGGAAAAGATATTGACTATCTAGCTGATCTGTGCTCCTCATTATTTTGTAGACCTCTATAAGATCACCCCTCAGCCTCCTACGCTCCAGAGAAAAAAGTCCCAGTCTATCCAGCCTCTCCTTATAACTCAAACCATCAAGTCCTGGTAGCATCCCAGTAAATCTTTTCTGCACTCTTTCTAGTTCAATGATATCCTTTCCATAATAGGGTGACCAGAACTGACACAGTATTCCAAGTGTGGCCTCACCAATGTCTTGTACAACTTCAACAAGACGTCCCAACTCCTGTATTCAATGTTCTGACTGATGAAACCAAGGATGCCGAATGCCTTCTTCACCACTCTGTCCACCTGTGACTCCACTTTCAAGGAGCTCTGAACCTGTACCCATAGAAATCTTTGTTCTCTCACTTTCCCCAACGCCCTACCATTAACTGATGATGGATTGGGCTTTATTCTTGACACTTTGGAGTTTTTTTTGAGGTCTGTGTCAGAGCAGGAGCCCACACCAAGCTGTGGTACATCCAGAAAGGATGCTTTCTATGGTTGCAGCTGTAACACTTGTTGAGAGTCATAGTCTCCTGAGAAAGTAGAGGCGTTGGTGGGCTTTCTTAGCTATAGCATCGAAAACCACGACCAGCTAAGAACAAAGAAAATTACAGCACAGACAAAGGCCCTTCGGCCCTCCAAGCCTGCACCGATCATGCTGCCCAACTCAACTAAAACCCCCTCTGCTTCCCAGGACCAAAATCCTCGATTCCCATCCCATTCATGCATTTGTCAAGACGCCCCTTAAAACTCACTATCGTATCTGTTTCCACTACTTCCCCCCGGCAGCGAGTTCCAGGAACCCACCACCCTCTGTGTAAAAACCTTGCCTTGTACATCACCTTTAAACCTTGCCCCTCGCACCTTAAACCTGTGCCACTAGTAATTGACTCTTCCACCCTGGGAAAAAGCTTCTGACTATCCACTCTGTCCATGCCTCTTATAAACTTGTAGACTTCTATCAGGTCGCCCCCTCAACCTCCGTCACTCCAGTGAGAACAAACCAAGTTTCTCCAACCTCTCCTCATAGCTAATAAGAACATAAGAACATAAGAAATAGGAGCAGGAGTCGGCCATCCAGCCCTTCGAGCCTGCCCCGCCATTCAATAAGATCATGGCTGATCTGTCGTGGCTCAGTTCCACTTTCCCGCCCTCTCCCCATAACCCTTAATCCCCTCTCTTAACAAAAACCCATCAACCCGTGTCTTAAAAATATTTAGCGAGGCAGCCTCCACCACTTCAACGGGCAGAGAATTCCAGAGATTCACCACCTTTTGAGTGAAGAAGTTCCTCCTCAACTCCGTTCTAAACTGCCCCCCCTTTATCTTGAGGCTGTGCCCCCTAGTCCTACTATCCTTTCTGAGCGGGAAGAGTCTCTCCACCTCTATCCTATCCATCCCATTCATCATCTTATACGTCTCAATGAGATCTCCCCTCATTCTTCTAAACTCTAACGAGTACAAGCCTAGTTTATTCAGCATCTCCTCATAGCTCAACCCCCTCAACTCCGGCATCAGCCTAGTAAACCTCCTCTGCACTCCCTCCAAGGCCAAAATATCCTTGCGTAAGTACGGCGCCCAAAACTGCACACACTACTCCAGCTACGGCCTCACCAATGCCCTATACAGCCGCAGCAAGACCTCCCTACTTTTATATTCAATCCCCCTCGCTATGAAGGCCAGCATCCCATTCGCCTTCCTGACCACCTGCTGCACCTGCAAACTGGGTTTTTGCAACGCATGCACAAGGACCCCGAGGTCCCTCTGCACTGTCGCCTGCTGCAGTTTTTCGCCCCGTAAGTAATAGTCCTTCCTACCATTATTCCTACCAAAGTGGACCACCTCGCACTTGCCAACATTAAATTCCATTTGCCAGTTCCTGGCCCATTCGCCCAGCCTATCTAGATCCTTCTGTAGACTCTCCACACCCTCCGCACAATTTGCCGTTCCACCAATCTTGGTGTCATCAGCAAATTTCGACACCATACACTTGGTTCCCTCCTCCAGATCATCTATATAAATGGTAAATAGCTGAGGCCCCAGCACCGACCCCTGGGGCACTCCACTAGTCACCATCCGCCAATCCGAATAGCACCCATTGACCCCCACTCTCTGCCTCCTATTTGACAACCAATCCTCTATCCATGCTAACACCTCACCCCCAACTCCATGTCCCCTGACCTTCTGCAATAACCTCTTGTGAGGTACCTTGTCAAACGCCTTCTGAAAATCTAGAAAGACCACATCCACCGGCTCTCCTCTATCCACTGCCCTAGACACATCCTCATAGAACTCCAGTAAATTTGTCAGACACGACTTCCCTTTAACGAAACCGTGCTGCGTCTGCTCTATCAAGCAATTCCCCTCAAGATGCCTCGCTATTTCCTCCTTGATGACAGATTCGAACATTTTACCTACAACAGACGTTAAACTAACCGGCCTATAATTCCCTGCCTTTTGCCTGGCACCGTTCTTAAACAACGGCGTAACATTAGCCGTTTTCCAATCTTCCGGCACTTCCCCGGAATCCAGCGACGTCTGGAAAATAACCACCAAGGCATCCACTATCACCTCCGCCATTTCTTTCAGAACCCTCGGATGCATTCCATCCAGTCCTGGCGACTTGTAATGCCCTCCATTCCAGGCAACATCTTTTCTGTACTGTCTCCAAAGCCTCCACATCCTTCTGGTAGTGTGGTGACCAGAATTGAACACTATATTCCAAGTGCAGCCTAACTAAGGTTCTATAAATCTGCAACGTGACTTGTCAATTTTTGAACTCAGTGCCCCAGCCGATAAAGGCAAGCGTGCCGTATGCCTTCTTGACTACCTTCTCCACCTGCGTTGCCACTTTCAGTGACCTGTGTGTCTGTACACCCAGATCCCTCTGCCTATCAACACTCTTGTGATTTGGACACTAGAAATTTCAAGCGCTCCACTTCAGCCCCCTTGATGTGGACAGGGACATGTTCTCCATTCGGCTTCCTGCAGTCGATGACTAATCTCCTTTGTTTCAGTGACTTTGAGGGACAGATTATTGTCGCCGCACCATTTCACCAGAAATGTTCTGATTAAATAGTTGCAGCAATAATGAAAAGCGCTGAGCGAGGAGGTGCGCATTCGAGAATGAGTTGAGGATTATGGAGCCAGTGTTTTGTTGCTGTCTCCAGTACAGTGGCCTGTTACTAGGCTACGAGGTTTTGGGTTCGACTGAGCAGTTCACTTTTGTGCAGTTATGTAAATGAAAGATGCGTGTTTGGATTGAGAAACTGAGGTGAACACTCGAAACACAGAGTGCTTCTAATTGGGTCAAGTGAGCTTGTGGCAAGTTAATCGGCAATCCAGTTCAGTCCAGATTTCCAATCTGTGCTCTCCCCTCTCTGAGCAACCCTTGTTCCAACCCACTCCCTTGCTTCCCTCGCCTTTTCGATTACTTCCTGCGCTCGCTCAGCCGAAGAGTTTGGTTAAAAACCGTTCCGGTTAGTTCCGAGCTCGCGTGTCGCTCACCTCGCTGGAGTGCCGGTTGCCGCTCGACTCCGGTTCAGGCAGCCAGAGGCAAGCTGTGGCCTCGCGAGGTCACCTCAAACCTCCGCTTGGATTGATACGCCCAATCCCGCTTAACGGGGTGGGCTGCCAAAGGCGTCTGCACTTTTGGCCAACCCGTTTGGCCAAGGGGTCAGCTTATAAAGAGAGATTGAATAGACTGGGTCTGTACTCGTTGGAGTTTAGAAGGATGAGGGGGGATCTTATAGAGACATATAAGGTAATGAAGGGGATGGATAGGGTAGAGGTAGAGAGATTCTTCCCGCTTAGAAAGGACAGCAGGACTAGAGGACACAGCCTCAAGATAAGGGGGGGGGGTGCAGTTTAGATCGGAGTTGAGGAGGAACTTCTTCACTCAAAGGGTGGTGAATCTCTGGAATTCTCTGTCCGTTGAAGTGGTGGAGGCTAACTCGCTGAATATATTTGAGTCACGGGTAGATAGGTTTCTGATAGGCAAGCGAATTAAGGGTTATGGAGAGAAGGCGGGAAAGTGGAACTGATCCACTTCAGATCAGCCATGATCTTATTGAATGGCGGGGCAGGCTCGAAGGGCTAGATGGCCTACTCCTGCTCCTATTTCTTATGTTCTTACGTTATTACACCACCTCACTCACCATATCCCACAGGTATGGTGGTTAGCACTGCTGCCTCACAGTGTTGGGGACCTGGGTTCAATTTTTTTGCACTTATTCGTGGGACATGGGTGTCGCTGGCTGGGCCAGCATTTATTGCCCATCCCTAGTTGCCCGAGGGGCAGTTGAGAATCAACCACATTGCTGTGGCTCTGGAGTCACATGTAGGCCAGACCGGGTAAGGACGGCAGATTTCCTTCCCCAAAGGGGAACCAGATGGGTTTTCTCGATAATGGTTTCATGGTCATCAGTAGATTCTTAATTCCAGAAATATTTTAACTGAATTCAAATGTCACCATGGTGGGATTCGAACCCGGGTCCCCAGAACATTAGCTGAGTTACTGGATTAATAGCCTAGTGATAATACTACCAAGCCATTGGCTCCCCAAACTTGGGTCACTGTCTGTGCAGAGTCTGCACGTTCTCCCCATGTCTGCGTGGGTTTCCTCCGGGTGCTCCGGTTTCCTCCCACAGTCTGAAAGACGTGCTGGGCAGGGCGCATTGGTCGTGCTAAATTCTCCCTCAGTGTACCCAAACAGGAGTGTGGCAATTAGCGAATTTTCACAGTAACTTCATTGCGGTGTTAATGTAAGCTTAAGAAACAAACTTAAAACACCTGTTCAACAACAATCACCACATGTACACACTTTGTGTGACTGGAAGGCCATCCAAAATAGGAACAGGAGGAGGCCATTCTGCCCTTCGAGCCTGAGGAGGCCATTCTGCCCTTCGAGCCATTTAATAAGATCATGGCTGGTCTAAAACTCACCAAATCCATTTTCCTGCCTTATCTCCGTAACCTTTAATTGCCTGACTGATTAAAACCTCCCAACCTCAGGCTTGAAATGTTCAAGCTCTCGGACTCCATAGCTTCCTGGGGTGAAGAACTCCAAAGATCAACCAATCTCTGGGAGAAGAAATCCTTCCTCAAATGCATCTTAAATGGGCTCCCCCTTACTCTGCCCTCTGGTCCCACACTCCCCCACGGGTGCAGACACCCACCCCACATCGACAGCGGAAAGAGAAAGTGCTGGAAAATCTCAGCGGGTCTGTGGAGAGAGAGCAGAGCCAACGTGTCGAGTCTGGATAACCCTTCGTCAGAGCTCCCAGCGTTTATGGGGGGGTGGGGAAGTTCTTCACCCAGAGAGTGGTGGGACACGCTGCCAGAAGAGGTGGTGGAAGCAGACAGATTAGCAACGTTTAAGAGGCATCTGGATGGGTACATGAATAGGGAGGGAATGGAGGGATACTGTCCGAGTAAGGGTAGAAAGTTTTTTTTCTCTAGTTTCATTACGGTATCATGATGGGTGGGGGCTTGGGGGGAGGCCAAAGGGCCTCTTTCTGTGCTGTACTGTTCTTTCCTCTTTGTTCCATTTACCCTATCCAACCCCCTAAGAGTCCCCTATGTTTGATACCTATCACCTTTCATTCTTCTGGACTCCAAAGAGAAGATGCAACAGTAGCCAGAATTCTCCAGCTTGGCTGGGATTCTCCAGTCCCGCTGCAGCAGATATGGATTTAGCTGAGCGCCAGGTTCTCCAGTCCTGGCTGGCATATGAGATCGGAGAATTCCAGCCAGTGTATTTTATCACTTACAAGACTTAAATACAACGCTGTATATTTCTTAACAGCTAGCTATCTCTGTTGTTCCAATTTAAAGTGATACTCTGCAAGTAACAATGGAATCCCAGCTCTGGACATTTGCTCACTGAAGGGGTGGGGGGGACAGAAATTCCTGAGTGTTGGAAACCCAGCTCCTTAGGCTTGGAGGGCCAAAGGGCCTGTTTCCTGTGCTGTAATATTCTTTGTTCTTTGTTCATTGTTCAGGAAGGGTATTGAGTGGGCACCATAGAATCCCTACAGTGCTGAAAGAGGCCACTCAGCCCATCAAATCTGCACTGATTTTCCACAAGAGCATCCCACCTGGCCCTCCCCTCCGCCCTATCCCCACACATTTACCAGTTTCGCTGCCACGGTTGAATTTAACAGCACCCAGTATGTGGAGATCTAAGAATTGATTCTTGTTCTTTGCTAGAACAGATTGCAACATGAGATAAAGGAAACTTCCACCGCTTTATAAAGTTGAGACATTCAGCGATACGGGACTGGTTGCTTATTTACTGGCTTGGTGTACTTTTGGTTTTGGCTTTCTCTATTACCTCTATAACAACAAATCTACAGAAAAATCCACGGTTGCTCAGTGGTTAATAACACTGCCTCACAGAGCCAGGGACCTGGGTTCAATTCCCTGTCTTTGTTGAGTTTGCACACTCTCTCTGTGTCTGCATGGATCTCCTCCAGGTGCTCGGCCAATGCAACTAGCCTGCACCTCTTTCAGCCAATCCACTTAACCTGCACATCTTTGGACTGTGGGAGGAAACCAGAGCACCCCGGAGGAAACCCACGCAGACATGGGGAGAACATGCAGACTCCACACAGACAGTGACCCAAGACCAGGAATCGAGCCCCGCGTCCAGGCTTTGAGGGACAGCAGTGGGTGGACAACAACTGTGCGAAAACTGAATTTGCGCAAGGACCTCATCGGAAAGGTCACCTTAGTACAACTTGTCGGAAAAGCTTCGATGGTTTTTGCATAAAAGCAGCCAGGTTCCTGAATGGGATGAGGGCCTGGGTAATGATGCGTACCAGCACTGCTGCAAAGTTGTGGCCTGTAGCTGCAGGAGATTTCGAGATATCTCGTACGCTGTAACTCTGTCGAAGGTTTCTTTGGTTTAGTTCCCCTGCTCCCCACTGATGGCACCTTGCCCCCATCTCCCCTCCCCTCCCTTCCACCCTCAGCCTCTGGGTCAGGTTTACACGTTAAGGGCAGAGTTTTCAGCGGGAGCCTCTGGTCCGCTGCAGTGAACGGAGATTTGGCTGATAATGGGGTGCAAAACAAAAAAGGCCACTTTGTTAATCTACAACAAATCAACAGAGGAAAATGTTTTAAACTTATGTTCTATTTCTCACTTGCTCTTTCACAGGATGTGGGCATCGCTGATGAGGCCAGCATTTATTGCCCATCACTAATCTCCCCTTGGGAAAGTGGTGGTGAGTCAGCTTCCTGAACCTGCTGCCGTCCCTGAGGTGTAGATACAACCATGGTGCTGTTAGGGAGCAGGGCGATGCAGTTGAGTGGTTTCCCAGGGCCATTGCTGGGGGCAGTTAAGAGTCAACCATTTCTTTTTCACTCACTCATGAGACGTGGGCCTTGCTGAGCTAGGCCCAGCACTTGTTAGCCGTCCCTTGAGAAGGCAGTGGTGAACTCCCTTCTCGAACCCGCTGCAGTCCCTGTGGTGTAGGTACACCCACGGTGCTGTTAGGGAGGGAGCTCCAGGGTTTTGACCCAGTGACTGCGAAGGAACGGCCAATCCGCCTAACCTACACATCTTTGTAATGTTGGAATGTTTCCAAGTCAGGATGGCGAGTGGTTTGGAGGGGAACTTGCAGGCAGTGGTGTTCCCATGTGTCTGCTGCCCCTGCCCTTTTAGATAATAGCGATTGTTCCCCTGGAGCTGGAGTAGCTTGCTCAACCATTTCAGAAGACACTCAAGTAGGCCAGACCAAGAAAGGATGGCTGATTTCCTTCCCTAAAGGGAAGAACCATAGAATCCCGTTAGTGCAGAAGGAGGCCATTCTGTCCATTGAGCCTGTACCACCAACAATCCCAGCCAGGCCCTATCCCTGTAACCTCACATATTTTATCCCACTAATCCCCTGACGCTAAGGGGCAATTTAGCATGGCCAATCCACTCAACTTACACATCTTTGAACACTAAGGGGCAATTTAGCATGGCCAATCCACTCAACTTACACATCTTTGAACACTAAGGGGCAATTTAGCATGGCCAATCCACCTAACCTACACATCTTTGGACACGAAGGGGCAATTTAGCATGGCCAATCCACCCAATCTGCACATCTTTGGACACTAAGGAGCAATTTAGCATGGCCAATCCTCCTAACCTGCACATCTTTGGACACTAAGGAGCAATTTAGCATGGCCAATCCACCTAACCTACACATCTTTGGACTGTGAGGGAAACCGGAGCATCCAGAGAAAACCCACACAGACATGGGGAGAGCATGCAAACTCCAAACAGCCAGTCGCCCGAGGCTGGAATCAAACCCAGATCTCTGGCACTGTGAGACAGCAGTGCCAACCAGTGTGCCACCCACATCAGTGAATGTCTTTTTTCAACAATAATTCTGTGGCCACCATATGGATGGCATGGCCACACAGTGGTTAGCACTTCTGCCTCTCAGCGCCAGGGATCCAGGTCCGATTCTCAACTTGGGTCACTGTCTGTGCAGAGTCTGCACATTCTCCCCATGTCTGCGTGGGTTTCCTCCGGGGCTCCGGTTTCCTCTCACAGTCCGAAAGACGTGCTGGTTAGGGTGCATTGGCCGTGCTAAATTCTCCCTCAGTGTTACCCGAACAGGAGTGTGACGACTAGGGGATTTTCACAGTAACTTCATTGCAGTGTTAATGTAAGCCTGCTTGTGACACCAATAAATACATTTTCAAACATTTATTTTCAAATTCAAATTTCACCATCCGCTGTGGCGGGATTCGAGCACTGGGACTGGGGATCTTTGGTCTCGCACGTCCCGTTTCCGCTGCCAGCGAGGAATTTGGCGCTCAGCCGAACCTCCACTCATTGCAGCGGGGCTGGAGAATCCCAGCCGCAGGCGAGGTCGGAGAATCCAGTCCCAGGTTTCTGGATTGCAGTCCAGTGACAACACCATTCTGTTGCCATCTCCTCGTGTAGACTCTCAGTGTCTGGAAGGTTTAAAGGCCGAGGTCGGAACTAGCTGAGTGAGGATTACAGAGTACATATCCATTTGTATATTGCCACAGTCAAGCATCCTGAGGAGCTTCAAGGAGCATTATCAGGCCCACTATGACTGCATAAGGAGACGTTCAGACAGGTGAACGAAAGTTCACTCGGAGTGGGAGGTTCTAAGATTTATAAGTTTACTAGTCACAATGTGGAAGCATTGGACAGAGTACAGAGGAGATTTACCAGGATACTGCCTGTTTGGAGGGTAGGTCTTATGAGGAAAGGTTGAGGGAGCTGGGGCTTTTCTCTCTGGAGCGGAGGAGGATGAGAGGCGACTTAATAGAGGTTTATAAGATGATGAGGGGGATTGATAGAATGGACGTGCAGAGACTGTTTCCTCAGGTGGATGTAGCTGTTACTAGGGGCCATAACTATAAGGTTCATGGTGGGAGATGTAGGAAGGATGTGCGAGGTAGATTCTTTACTCAGAGAGAGTTGGGGTGTGGAATGGACCGCCTGCTGTGATAGTCGAGTCGGACACTTTAGGAACTTTCAAGTGGTTATTGGATAGGCACATGGAGCACACCGGAATGATAGGGAGTGGGATAGCTTGATCTTGGGATTGGACATAGCTCGGCACAACATCGAGGGCCGAAGGGCCTGTACTGTGCTGTACTGTTTTGTGTTCTATGTTCTAAAGCTTGCATTAACACTACGATTAAGTTACTGTGAAATTCCCCTAATCTCCTCACTCTGGCACCTGTTCATGTCAATGCAGCTAACCAGCACAGCTTTCAACAATGTGGGAGGAAACCCACACAGACACGGGGAGAACATGCAGACTCCGCACAGACAGTGACCCAAACCGGGAATAGAACCTGGGACCCTGGCGCTGTGAAGCAGCAGGGTGAACCAGTGTGCCACCCTGCAGCCCACCTTGTAAGGAGCCTCTTAAATGAAGCAGAGGGGTTTAGGGAGGAACTCCAGAGATCCAGAAAAGAGTTTGATAGACATCATTAAAAAAAAAATTTGAGGAAGTTGCAGAAATTTTGCTTTTAAGAGAACAAAGAACAAAGAACAACCCAGCACGGGAAACAGGCCCTTCGGCCCAACGAGCCCGCGCCGCCGCATCACCCTACACCTATTCTACCCTGTGTGTCTACGAATGGAACCCCTAACTTAGCCAGATTCAGGGGAGAATAGTGTCAATTTGGTAAACCAATCAGCCTAAGAGCACATCTTTGGGGTGTGGGAGGAAACCGGAGCGCCCGGAGGAAACCCACGCAACCACAGGGAGAATGCGCAAACTCCCACAGACACAGGCCCAAATCCATGTATCTGCACAGCTAGCAGTGCTAGTCACCGAGCTGTTGCGGCGCCCATCTACCGGTCCAGGATCAAGCACACACACCGACACAAAGTACTAGGCCACTCCCGGAACCTCCAGGAGCAGCCCACGCACAACCCACCGTGTGCATGCCCCTCGTTTGACAACAAGGTGGACCTCCACCTGCGGAATAAAAAGACAAAAACGTTAACATACAAGTCTGCATTTCCGGTGTCTCCCGAGGCTCTGACCTTATTTAATAGCCCCTACCATAACCCTCCATCCTCGTTTCGCTCATGTGTCTGTCTAATTGTAACTTAAACGAGTCCAACGTTCCTGCCTCCACCACCCTACTCAGTAGCGCGTTCCATACCCCCATGACTCTCTGCGTAAAGAACCTTCCTCTCACATCCAAATTATACCTCTCCCCCCTCACCCTTAAATCATGACCTCTCGTAATTGTACCCAGTCTAGGGAGCAGTCTCTCACTATTGACTCTATCTATTCCCTTCAGTATCTTATATACCTCTATCATGTCCCCCCTCAATCTCTGTCTTTCCAAGGAGAAAAGTCCCAGTTTCTCCAACCTTTCCTCGTAACCCAGCCCCTCCATGCCAGGCAACATCCTGGTAAACCTCCTCTGAACCGTCTCCAGAGACTCCACGTCCTTCCGGTAGTAAGGTGACCAGAACTGGACGCAGTACTCCAAATGCGGTCTAACCAACGTTCTGTACAACTGAAGCATTAGACGGCAGCTTTTATACTCTATACCCCTTCCTATAAAGGCTAGCATTCCATAAGCTTTCCTCACAACCTTCTCCACTTGTGTTATAACCTTCATAGACTTGTGAACCTGCACTCCCAGGTTCCTCTGTATTTCTATACTCCTAATCGGTCTGCCTTTTATCACATAGTTCCTCTCTGCATTATTCCTTCCAAAATGCATCACCTCGCATTTGTCAGGATTAAATTCCATCTGCCACCTATCTGCCCAATGTACCAACCTATCTATATCCTGTTGTATCACCTGACATTCCACTTCAGTACCCGCCAACCCTGCCATCTTGGTGTCATCCGCAAACTTGCTGATCACACCACCTACGCTCTCTTCCAAGTCGTTTATGTATACTACAAAGAGGAGAGGTCCCAGTACTGAGCCCTGCGGCACACCACTGGTCACTGGCCTCCAGCCCGAAAAGGTCCCCTCCACAACTACCCTCTGTCTCCTATTGCCCAGCCAGTTCTCAATCCACCTAGCTACCTGACCTCGTATCCCATGCGCCTTAACCTTTTCTACCAGCTTACCATGAGGGACTTTGTCAAACGCCTTACTGAAATCCATATAGATGACATCAACGGCTCTCCCATCGTCAACCGTTTTTGTCACCTTCTCAAAGAATTCTACCAGATTCATAAGGCAAGACCTCCCTCTAACAAAGCCATGTTGCGTATCCCTAATCAGATCGCAACGCTCCAAATGCTCATACATCCTACCCCTAAGTATTTTTTCCATTAATTTCCCTACCACCGATGTCAAACTCACCAGTCTATAATTTCCAGGGTTATCCCTACTACCTTTTTCAAACAGCGGTACCACATTTGCTACCCTCCAGTCTTCTGGGACCTCACCTGTGTCCAAAGAAGAGACAAAGATTTGCGCCAGAGGCCCAGCAATTTCATCTTTCACCTCCCTAAGCAGCCTGGGATAAATACCATCAGGCCCTGGAGCTTTATCCGTCCTTACGCTACCTAAAAGCCCTAGCACTTCCTCCCTCGTAATAGATATTTCCTGCAACTGATCCACAGCTCCCTCCAAGAGACCGCACGCTTCCGAACCCCTCTCCTTCGTGAATACCGACGCAAAGTATTCATTCAGGAGCTCCCCCATTCCCTCCGACTCAATACATAACTCCCCACTTTTGTCCCTAAGAGGACCAATTTTCCCTCTAACTACTCTCTTGCTCCTAATATAGGAATAAAATGCCTTTGGATTTTCCTTAATCCTACCAGCCAAAGCCATTTCATGCCCTCTCTTCTCCCTTCTAATTCCCCTTTTTAGCTCCCTCCTACTCTCTCTATATTCCTCCAGCGCAATCTCCGTACCCAGTTGTTTAGACCTAACATACGCCTCCCTCTTCTTCCTGACCAAGTCTTCAATACCCCCTGTAATCCACGGCTCTCTAATCCTACCTTTCCCATCCTTCCGCTTAACCGGAACATACCTCCCCTGCAACCATTCCATTTTGCCCCTAAAAGCCTCCCACTTGCCAACCGTGGACTTGCCAGCTAACAGTCCCTCCCAATCAGTGTCCTGCAGCTCCCTCCTAATCCTGCTATAGCTCGCCTTTCCCCAGTTCAGCACACTCCTGTTCGGCCGGCACACGTCCCTTTCCATGTTTATCCTAAAGTAGACGGACTTGTGGTCACTGTTAGCCACATGTTCGCCTACCTCTACCTCTCCCACCTGCCCTGGCTCATTACCCAACACTAAATCCAGTATAGCCCCTCCCCTAGTCGGGCTAGTTACATACTGCTCTAGAGACCCTTCCAAAACACATTTCACAAACTCCTCTCCCTCCGTACCCCCAGCTCTAGGCCCCCTCCAATTCACTCCAGGAAGATTAAAGTCACCCACTACAACCACCCTATTCTTCCTGCACCTGTCCAAAATGCCCCTGCAAATGCCTTCCTCTACTGACCTCGGGCTGTTGGGTGGCCTATAGTACACCCCTAGCAATGTGATCTCTCCCTTTTTATTCCTCAACTCCACCCACAGTGACTCAATCTCCATCTCTTCCATATCGTCCTCCCTCTGCACTACCGTGATGTTCTCCTTTACTAACAATGCCACCCCTCCACCTCTCTTCAACCCTCCTCTGTCACACCTAAAACACTTGTACCCAGGAATATTCAGCTGCCAGTCCTGCCCTTCTCGTAACCACGTCTCCATTACAGCCACCACATCTAACTTCCTCACAAACATCAAGGCCCTAAGCTCATCCGTTTTTCCTGTCACACTCCTAGCATTGAAACAAACACAGTTCAACCCACGAGTGTCCCTCAGAACCTCCTTCTCCCTGATAATTTTCCTTTCACCCGACTCTCTCCCAGCCACATCCCCAACCCCCCTCCCTATTAGTTTAAACCATTCCTAAACACCCCAGCTAACCTCCCCGCTAAGACACTAGTTCCCCTCCCATTCAAATTCTCCCCACCCCTCCTGTACAGTTGCCCTTCTCTCCTAAATACCTCCCAGTGGTCCACAAAAGTAAAGCCCTCTACCCTACACCAATCCCTCAACCATGCATTCAGCTGCATGATCTCGTCATTCTTTGCCCTGCTAGTACTGGGCAGCAACCCAGAGAGTGCCACCCTGGAAGTCCTGCTCTTTAGTTTGGACCCCAACTCCCTAAATTGCCTACGGACCTCTACCCTACTCCTCCTTCCTATGTCCCCCTCCCCTACGTGTACCATGACCTCTGCCTGGATCCCATCCCCTTTCAAAATTCCCTCTACCCTTTCTGCTACATCCTTTACCCCTGCTCCAGGGAGGCAGACCACCATCCTGGAGTCGCGCCTCTGTCCACAGAACCTCCTATCAATACCTCGGACCCTCCCATCCCCTACCACTATCACCTTGCCAGTCCCCTTCTGTCCCTCTAAGTCAGTCTCCCCTTCCTGCCTATCTTTCTGTGCCCCTGTCGACGAACCTTGGGGGGCCTCCGGGGAGGCCGGGGGACCCTGACTACTCTTCTTCTTCCTCTTTCTCCTCCTAACTGTCGTCCACCCTTCCTGCTCTTCAGCCCTTGGGACCTCTTCCTGCTCATGGTTCCTAGCCATCAACTCCTCGTTTTCCCTGACCAGAAACGCATCTTCCAGACGCCCCTCGAGCTGCCTGACCCGGGCCCTCAAGCGCTGCAGTTCTAAACATTTACTGCAGATGTGGACCTTGGGGACACGTGACGCCACCAAGAACTCCCACATGTGGCACCTGACACAGCTTACGTTCCTCCCTATAGCCCCTGCCATGTCCCAACCTCCTGTAAGTGGTGAAAGGTAGAAATGTGCAACGCCCCTTCTCTAAGCCTACTCTCGCCTAAACCCAGTGAGCCAAAGCCCTTCTCACTCAGCTCCCACTCACTCCGCTGCCCGCTCCCGATGCTGCCCGCTGTGTGCTGCTACCCCCTTTTTATACCCCCCGCTCCCCCTTCCCGACCATCCCCTCGCCTAACTTCTGGTACGGAAGTAAACTACTCTCTAACAAACCCCGAGAACCGGAAGTGCAGAAACAAAGCGTTTTTTCAATTAAATCAGGCACTCACCACAGCCACAGCCAGCAGGTTCAATGCTCCAGAGAACAATGAGCATAGTGACCTTTGCCCTTTCCTTGGCACAGTGACCTTTGCCCTTTTCTTGGCACAATGAACTTTGCCCTTTTCTAGACACAGTTGCCCTTTGCCACCAGGTCTCGGCCGATCACCAGATTGACCCAACCCAATTCCGAGGCCAGTTATCCCCACAACCCAAATCGTGAAGGGAATGAGCGAAGGCTCAAACCTTCAGCTGAGGTCCTGACCCGGTTAAGAACTGGGATTTTGTCCCCTTCCAAATATCAGCGTCAGGATGATGAGCCCAGACGACCTCTGTCCGACGGCGAATGAAAATGGGGGCAGCCGAAGAACGGCCCCAGAACTCACAATAAACATCCGCACCTCAATACTTGCACAGCCGAGCCTTCATGCTGACATAAAAGTACCAACTGCAATGCTGCAACTGCACCAGTCAGTCTGCAGGTAGATAGTGTGACCACATGGCAGTAGGTTAACGCGCTGGGTGCTATGTCGGGGAGCTGCAGTTTAAAATATTTCCCTTCAAACTAAATGCGGCTGTTGGGCAGAAGCCACAAGATGGGCTGAGGCAATAAAATTCAGAGGGTGACTCACCCTGTGCTGCTCTCGCTTGTCTCCTAGCAATGCAGTCAGGCCTTGCTCTTGTCTATTAGTCGGTAGGCCATGGTGTTTGCAGCTCAGCTCCTGAGGGCCAGCCTGAAGGGTCACCAGAAAGGTTGGGGGGGGGTTTCTCTGCTGGCCTGATTTTCAGACAGGGACCGTGATTCTCCGGTCTCCCGCTCGCCAGCGACGACGGAGAATTTGGCGCTCGGCCAAAACACTGCAGCGGGACTGGAGAATCCCAGCCGCGGGCAAGGCCGGAGAATTGCGGCTGAGATTTGGAACAAAGGCGTACAAAAGGATCAAGGCCGGAATTCTCCGATCACGCTGGGGTTCTCCAGCCCCGCCGCTGCGAATGAGGTTTTCACTGAGCGTCCAGTTCTGACCGGACGTGGTATCAGGGCCCTCGAATCGGAGAACGCCAGCCCCAGGGTGGAGAAATCTAGCACGCTCCCGATGCCTCGGCTAATATTTATCCCTCCACCAGCGTTTCAGAGACTGTTCCCGGGTCGTTATCCCGCTGCAGCTTGTGGGATCTTGCTGTGCACAAACTGGAAGCATTAACGACACGTCAGAAGTAACTCACTCGCAGCGAAGCGGTTTTAGGAATTTCTGAAGATGGCAAAGAATGGCACCCCGGACATTCTCTCTTCCACCTCCTTCCGTCAGGAAAAAGATACAAAAGTCTGAGGTCACGTACCGACTGACTGAAGAGTTGCATGGGGAGGCGATGGCCCAGTGGTAATATCACCAGATTATTAATCCAGAAACTCAGCAAACGTTCCAGGAGACCTGGGTTCGAATCCCGCCACGGCAGATAATGGAATTTGAATTCAATAAAAAAAAATCTGGAATTAAGAATCTACTGATGACCATGAAACCATTGTCGGAAAAACCCATCTGGTTCACTAGTCTCCTTTAGGGAAGGAAATCTGCCGTCCTTAACCGGTCTGGCCTACTGTGACTCCAGAGCCACAGCAATGTGGTTGACTCTCAACTACCGCCCAGCAACTAGGGACGGGCCATAAATACTGGCCCAGCCAGAGACGCCCATGTCCCATGAATGAATAAAATTAAAAGCTTCTTCCCTGCTGCCACCAAAATTTTGAATGGACCCACCTTATATTAAGCTGATCTTTCTCTACACCCTAGCTATGACTGTAACACTACACTCTGCACCCTCTCCTTTCCTTCTCTACGAATGGTACATTTTGTCTGTATAGCGCAAGAAACAATACTTTTCACTGTGTCCTAGTACATGTGACAATAATAAACCAAGTCAAATCACAACATTTGACCTGATAGAGGTTTATAGGATGTTGAGAGGTATAGATAGGGTGGATTCTCGGAGGCTATTTCCCAGGGCTGAAATGGTCACTATGAGAGGACACAGGTTTAAGGTGCTGGGGAGCAGGTACAGAGGAGATGTCAGGGGTAAGTTTTTCACTCAGAGGGCGGTGGGTGAGTGGAATCGGTGGTGGTGGTGGTGGAGGCAAATTCGATAGGGTTTTTTAAGAGACTTCTGGATGAGTACAGGGGACTTAATAGGATTGAGGGTTATTGGTAGGCCTAGTAGGTAGCGAAATGATCGGCGCAACTTGTGGGCTGAAGGCCCTGTTTGAGCTGTAGGTTTTCTATGTTCTAACGTCCCCACTTCTGATGATAAAATGGAAGAAGTGTCATTGAGAAGATGGTTGGGCCTAGGTCACTAACCCTGAGGAACTCCTGCACTGATGTCTCAGGACTGAGCTGCTCAACTTGCAATGCCCACAACCATCTTCCAGAGATGACTCCAACCAACGGAGGGTTTTTCCCCGCTGATTCCCACTAACTCCAGCTCTGCTAGGGCTGCTTGGTGACACATTTGATCAACTTGATGCCAAGGGACAGTCACGCTCACCTCTGGGATTCAGGTCCGAACCGAGGCTGTAATAAGGTCAGGAGCTGGGGTGGGCCTTGGCAAAAACCCATCTGAGCATCAGACAGCAAGTTATTGCTGAGTAAATGTGCAGAGTTTCGCTATTTCTGAAAACTAAAAAAAAAACTGCCTTCTTGATCAAGGTTGATAAGTGACTGTACAAATCTGGTTGTATCAAGATAAAAGAGCAGCTTCTGACAGGATTAGTTCCTGGTACCAAACCTTTCGCTAATCTAGTGTCAGACCTGGGCCATGCTGACTGAGACGCACGATCCAGACAAATCTGATCGGATGATGGGGTGAAGGCCCTTCAGCCCCTTTCAATGCTAACCCTTCCAAAATGTCATCTCAATACTTCCTAAATGTACCAGGGTGGTCGAGATTCTTTCAGCGAACTCACTCCAGCTGTTGACCACGCTTACAGAGGCAGTCTTATTGCTAGACTATTCATCCAGAAACTCAGCTCATGCTCTGGGGACCCGGGTTCGAATCCTGCCATGACTGGTGGGGGCGCACCTGCACAAAGATATTTTGGCCTTGGAGGGAGTGCAGAGGAGGTTTACTAGGCTGATACCGGAGTTGAGGGGGTTGAGCTATGAGGAGAGGCTGAATAAACTAGGCTTGTACTTGTTGGAGTTTAGAAGAATGAGGGGAGATCTCATTGAGACGTATAAGATGATGAATGGGATGGATAGGATAGAGGTGGAGAGACTCTTCCCGCTCAGAAAGGACAATAGGACTAGGGGGCACAGCCTCAAGATAAAGGGGGGGCAGTTTAGAACGGAGTTGAGGAGGAACTTCTTCACTCAAAGGGTGGTGAATCTCTGGAATTCTCTGCCCGTTGAAGTGGTGGAGGCTGCCTCGCTAAATATTTTTAAGAAGCGGGTTGATGGGTTTTTGATAAGAGAGGGGATTAAGGGTTATGGGGAGAGGGCGGGAAGGTGGAACTGAGCCACGACAGATCAGCCATGATCTTATTGAATGGCGGGGCAGGCTCGAAGGGCTAGATGGCCTACTCCTGCTTCTATTTCTTATGTTCTTATGATTTGAATTCAAATTTTAAAAAATCTGGAATTGAGAATCTACTGACAACCGCGAAAACATTGTCGGTTGTCGGAAAAACCCACCTGGTTCACTAATGTCCCTCTAGGGAAGGAAATCTGCCGTCCTTACCTGGTCTGGCCTACATGTGACTCCAGAGCCACAGCAATGGGGTTGACTGTTAACTTCCCATAGGAAATATTGCCCTCAAGGGATGAGTAATGAATGCTGGCCCAGCCAGCGATGCCCATGTCCCACAAATGAACAAATCTAACCTCCCCCTTTTTGAACCTACAACCCTCTCGCCCCTCTCAGTACGTGTTGGGTTTCATTTTGGCCTTGCTTCCTCCAAAACTTTAAGAAAGAACTTGCGTTTGTTTAGCACCTGCCACGCTTCGAAGATGACCCAGAGTGTCCCAGAGCCAATGCAGCAGCGCTGTCGCACTGTAGTGAGTACAGCACCCACTTTGTGCACAGCAAGATCCCACAGACTGCGATGTAACGGTGATCTGTCTTAGTGATGTGGATTGAGGGACAAATATTGACCAGATCACCAGGTAGAACTCCCTTTGCCGATCACCGAGTTGTGCCCCATGAATCTAAAACGAGGCGTCACCATTGAAAAATAAGGGACATTCCATTAAAATGGATATGAGGGGAAATGAATGCCTGCACTTTCCCAGGAGACGAAGGAAATTTGGCATGTCCGCTACGATTCTCACAAACTTTTACAGATGCATCATGGAAAATATTCTCTCTGGTTGTGTCACAGCTCGGTATGGGCTCCTGCTCTGCCCAAGACCACAAAAAAACTACAAAGGTTTGTGAATGTAGCCCAGTCCATCAGTCAAACCAGCCTCCCATCCATTGACTCTGTTTCACTTCCCGCTGTCGTGGAAAAGCAGTCAGCATAATCAAGGACTCCACGCACCCCGGACATTCTCTCTTCCACTTTCTTCCGTCAGAAGAAAAATACAAAAGTCTGAGGTCACGTACCAATCGACTCAAGAACAGCTTCTCCCCTGCTGCCGTTTGAATGGACCTACCTCGCATTAAGCCGATCTTTCTCTACACCCTAGCTACGACTGTAGCACTACATTCTGCACCCTCTCTTTTCCTTCTCCCCTATGTACTCTATGAACAGTATGCTTTGTCTGTACAGCGTGCGAGAAACAACACTTTTCACTGAATCCCAATATAACAAAACAAAGATTGTGTTCCGTGCAGACTCGATGGGCCAAAGGAACTCTTTCTGCACTGTAGGGTTTCTATGATTCTATGATCTGCCATAGTGGGATTTGAATCTGGGTCCTCAGAACATTAGCTGAGGCTCTGGATTAATAGTCAAGTCATAATACCACTAGGCCATCACCTCCCCATACAATCAGCTCAGCCTAGATCTTCTTAAATGTAGGTTCAAAGGGCTGAATGGCCTCCTCATTGCTCCTTGTTTGTATGTTTACGCCTGAACAAGAGTTCAGATGGGGCCTCAGGTCAACATTTAATTCAATAGCCGGCATCGCTGTGACAGTGCAGCACTCCCTCGGCACTGCACATGGAGCGACAGCTGGCATTTCTCCATCAGGTCTTTGGAGTGGAATTTAAGCCCCCGGGACTTTGGGGCCAAAGAGATTCGAGCCTGGGGAAAAGATTGTAAAACGAAGGGAAAATGCAGGGAGTGCAAAGTCCAGGGAGAGTCGGAGAGGATCTGGTTAAAAGCAAAATGATTGCGGATCTTGGAATTACTTGGAATCCAAAACAAAAACAGAAAGTGCTGGAAATGCTCAGCGGGTCTGACAGCCTTTGTGGAGAGGGAATAGAGCCAAGTCTGGGTAATATGTGTGTGTGTGTGTGTGTGTATTGTGTTTATGTGTGTGTGTATATTGTGTTTATGTGTGTGTGTGTATATCGTGTGTATGTGTGTGCGTGTGTGTGTGTAATGTGTGTGTGTGTGTGTGTGTATGTGTGTGTGAGTGTGTATGTGTGTGCGTGTGTGTGTGTATTGTGTGTGTGTATTGTGTGTATGTGTGTGCGTGTGTGTGTAATGTGTGTGTGTGCATGTGTGAGTGTGTGTATGTGTGTGTGTATTGTGTCTGTGTGTATGTGTATGTGAATTTGTGTGTATGTGTGTGAGTGTGTGTGTGCATTTGTGTGTGTGTGTTTGTGTGTATGTATTTATAATATATTTTATGTGTGTATGGTGGATACGTGGTGGGGGAAGACTACGGTACAACTTCAGAGCTCCCAACTCCCACTTTGTGATCCCATTGCAAACTGACTAAGACCCAAAGCCCAGCCCTCACCTCCCCTATTCTATCCCCATGTTCCAGCACTTGCTCCATAGCTCTGTAAGCTTTGGTGTTTCAAGTGCTCATCTAAAGGCTTCTTCACTGTTGTGAGGGTTCCAGCCTTTCCCACCCTTTCAGGCAGCGAGTTCCAGATTCCCACCACCCTCTGGTTGAAAAGGTTCTTCCTCAAATCCCCTCTAAATCTCCTGCCTCTGAGCTGAAATCTGTATCCCCTGGTTACTGACCCCTCTACCAAGAGAAAAAGTTTCTTCCCATTTATTCTTGGTCCCTCATAATTTTGTATACCTCGATCATACCCCCACCCCACACCCTACAGTGAATCCCTACAGTGCAAAAGGAGGCTATTTGACCCATCAAGCCTGCACTGACAACAATCCCACCCAGGCCCTATCCCTGTAACCCCACGCACTTACCCTGCTAATCCCCCTGACACTAAGGGGCAATTTAGCATGGCCAATCCACATAACCTGCACACCGTCATGGATTGGATCTCAAACTAGTGACTAGTGGAGTTCCCCAGGGATCGGTGCTGGGGCCTCAGCTATTTACCATTTATATAGATGATCTGGAGGAGGGAACCAAGTGTATGGTGTCGAAATTTGCTGATGACACCAAGATTGGTGGAACGGCAAATTGTGCGGAGGGTGTGGAAAGTCTGCACAAGGATCTAGATAGGCTGGGCGAATGGGTGAGGAACTGGCAAATGGAATTTAATGTTAGCAAGTATGAAGTTGTCCACTTTGGTAGGAAGAATGGTAGGAAGAACTGTTACTTACATGGCGAAAAACTGCAGCATGCAACGGTGCAGAGGGACCTTGGGGTCCTTGCGCATGAGTCGCAAAAACCCAGCCTACAGGTGCAGCAGGTGGTCAGGAAGGCGAATGGGATGCTGGCCTTCATAGCGAGGGGGATTGAATATAAAAGTAGGGAGGTCTTGCTGCAGCTGTATAGGGCATTGGTGAGGCTGCAGCTGGAGTACTGTGTGCAGTTTTGGTCGCTGCACTTACGCAAGGATATTTTGGCCTTGGAGGGAGTGCAGAGGAGGTTTACTAGGTTGATACCAGAGTTGAGGGGGTTGAACTATGAGGAGAGGCTGAATAAACTAGGCTTGTACTCGTTAGAGTTTAGAAGAATGAGGGGAGATCTCATTGAGACATATAAGATGATGAATGGGATGGATAGGATAGAGATGGAGAGGCTCTTCCTGCTCAGAAAGGACAGTAGGACTAGAGGGCACAGCCTCAAGATAAGGGGGGGGGTGGTTTAGAACGGAGTTGAGGAGGAACTTCTTCACTCAAAGGGTGGTGAATCTCTGGAATTCTCTGCCCGTTGATGTGGTGGAGGCTACCTCGCTGAAAATATTTAAGTCATGGGTAGATAGGTTTCTGATAGACAGGGGAATTAAGGGTTATGGGGAGAAAGCGGGAAAGTGGAACTGATCCACTTCAGATCAGTCATGATCTTACTGAATGGCGGGGCAGGCTCGAAGGGCTAGATGGCCGACTCCTGCTCCTATTTCTTATGTTCTTATGTAAACAGGAATGAGATAGAGAATCAGGTGAACTGATGCGATAACAATAATTTCTCCCTCAGTGCCAACAAAAGGAAGGAAATTGTCATCGACTTCAGGAAGCGTAAAGGAGAACATGCCCCTGTCTACATCAACGGGGACAAAGTGGAAATGGTCGAGAGCTTCAAGTTTTCAGGTTTCCAGATCACCAACAACCTGTCCTGGTCCCCCCCCATGCTGACACTATAGTTAAGAAAGCCCCACCAACGCCTCTACTTTCTCAGAAGACTAAGGAAATTTGGCATGTCCGCTACAACTCTCACCAACTTTTACAGATGCACCATAGAAAGCATTCTTCCTGGATGTATCACAGCTTGGTCTGGGCTTCTGCTCTACCCAAGACCGCAAGGAAGTACAAAAGATCATGAATATAGCCCAATCCATCACACAAACCAGCCTCCCATCCATTGACTCTGTCTACACTTCCCGCTGCCTCAGCAAAGCAGCCAGCATAATTAAGGACCCCACGCACCCCGGACATTCTCTCTTTCACCTTCTTCCATCAGGAAAAAGATACAAAAGTCTGAGGTCACGTACCAACCGACTCAAGAACAGCTTCTTCCCTGCTGCCGTCAGACTTTCAAATGGACCTACCTTGCAGTAAGTTGATCTGCATTCCTGCCTTCCCCTCTCTTCGTACCGTATACCTTGCCTGTATAAGGTGCTAGAAACAATACTTTGCACCGTATACTAACACATGTGATAGTAAATCAAACCAAATCAAAACACATCAAATCTTTGGACACTAAGGGGCAATTTAGCATGGCCAATCCACCTAACCTGCTCGTCTTTCGGACTGTGGGAGGAAACTGGATCACCCGGAGGAAACCCACACAGACCGTGCAGAGTCCGCACAGTGTCCCAAGCCAGGAATTGAACCTGGGTCCTTGGCGCTGTGAGGCAGCAGTGCTAACTCAGCCTTCTCTGCTTGAAGGAAACCAACAGATTTTATAACTGTACCCCACCCAGGGTGTCTGGAGATGGCATCGGATGACACCAGCTCCCTCCCCCTGATATTGGAGCTGAGAAAGATCCTTTCGTCATTCCTTTCGGGGCTCTCACTGCTCCCCAGCGGGGGGCTGGGGATTTCTGCGGTCTTTCACAATCATGCAAGTGGTAATGTGGGAATCTTAGGCCCTGCAAAGATGAGAACCGAAGCAGGTCAAAGGTTGTGTGCAGTCTGCAAGAGAAGGCAAGTTGTTTGATTGTTTCTTGTGTTGTGACAGGACTCCAGTTCTGCTGGAGGAAGGTCTAACCACTTAGCCACAATACAAAGCTTGACGCAATGCACTGCAAAGCACTTCGTTGTGGGTGCTGCTTTGAAACGATTAGCTTCTTTCATGACCTCCTCCTCTTGCCCTGCTGCGCTTCAAGTTTCTGACCCCGATTCCCAAAGATTGCAGCTGATGAACCAACAGATGGGAAATTTCCGGCTACACGGATTCCTGGGAGAGACCGGGTTGGGGGGGTGGGGTGGTGGTGGGGAGGTTCTGACCACAGGTTCCAGACCTGAGGGTTCAGCCTTCTTCCTGTTCCTGCCCACCACGCCCCCTAACCCCAATCAGCAGAGTCTGCCACACTCCCAGTACATCTCCAGGACACTCCACTCACTTTCACTCTGGAAGAAAAGATTCTCGCACCTTCTTATATTTACCCTCTCTCCCCTTCTCTCTCTCTCTCTCTCTCTATCCTTTTCTCTCTCACTCGCCACTGCTCTTTCCCCTTCTCTCTCTCTGTCCCCCCTTGTCTCTCTCCTTTCTCTCTTTCCTCCTCTCTCTCTCTTTCCCATCCTCTTGTCTCTCCCTCCTCTCTTTCTCTCTCTCCCTTCCTCTCTCTCTTTCCTTCTCTCTCTCTTCCTTTCTCTCTCTCCCTCTCTCCCCTCCTCTCTCTCCCCTCCTCCCTCTCTCTCTCATCTCTCTCTTTCTTTCTCTCTCTCTCCCCTCCTTTCACTCTCTTCCCTCCTCTCTTTCTCTCTCTCCTTTCCTCTCTCTCTTCTCTCTCTCTCTTCCTTTTTCTCTCAACCTCTCTCTCTTTCCCCTCCTCTCTCTCTCTCTCCCCTCCTCCCTCTCTCTCCCCTCCTCCCTCTCTCTCTCTCCCCTCCTCCCTCTCTCTCTCTCTCTCCCCTCCTCCCTCTCTCTCTCTCCCCTCCTCCCTCTCTCTCTCTCCCCTCCTCCCTCTCTCTCTCTCCCCTCCTCTCTCTCTCTCCCCTCCTCCCTCTCTCTCTCTCTCTCTCCCCTCCTCCCTTTCTCTCTCCCTCTCCCCTCCTCCCTCTCTCTCTCCCCTCCTCCCTCTCTCTCTCTCTCCCCTCCTCCCTCTCTCTCTCTCCCCTCCTCCCTCTCTCTCTCTCCCCTCCTCCCTGCCTCTCTCCCCTCCTCCCTCCCTCTCTCCCCTCCTCCCTCTCTCTCTCCCCTCCTCCCTCTCTCTCTCTCTCCCATCTCTCTCTTTCTCTCTCTCGCCCCTCTTCTCACTCTCTTCCCCCCTCTCTTTCTCGCTCTCTTCTCTCTCTCTCTCTCTCTCTCTCAATCTGGCACCAGGATTTAAATGAAAGGTCCTGTCTTCCATTGGAAGGGAGGCTAACACAATGCCTGAAGTCAGCAATAATTGTCCCACCATTGGTCAGTGCAGCTGGGGTGTGTGAGGGCTGGGTTTTGGCAGGGTGGGTGAGGGTTGGGTTTTGGCAGGGTGTGTGAGGGCTGGGTTTTGGCAGGGTGTGTGAGGGCTGGGTTTTGGCAGGGTGTGTGAGAGCTGGGTTTTGGCAGCGTGGGTGAGGGCCAGGCTTGGGGTTTTAGCCAATGGGATAAACAGGGTGCAAATTGGGAGTTCTGATGTTGTACCAGAATTTTGACTCACAACCATTACATGTATATACACACACTCACTCACTTACACATATACGCACACTCACATACACACACACTCATACACACACACACACTCACACACACACACATACGCACACACACACATATGCACACACACACACACACAAGTCACATACACATACACACACTCACATACACATATACACACACTCACATACACATATACACACACACATATGCACACACACACACACTCACACACACTCACATACACATATACACATACACACATATGCACATATATATGCACATACACACACACACATACTCGCATACATATATACACACACATATGCACACACACACATTCACATACACATACATGCAATATATACACACACATACATACACACATATATGTGCACACACACATACAATATAAATACACACACACAACACACACTATATATACACTTGCATAGAATATATATACATATATATATACACACACACACACACACATGGTGGGTGGCACAGTGGTTAGCCTTGCTGCCTCACAGTGCCAGGGACCCGGGTTTGATTCCTGGCTTGTGTCACCGTCTATATGGAGTTTGCACGTTCTCCCTGTGTCTGTCTGGGTTTCCTCTGGGTGCTCCAGTTTCCTCTCACAGTCCAAAGATGTGCTGGTTAGGTGGATTGGCCATGCTGAATTCTCCCTCGGTGTACCCAAACAGGCACCGGACTATGGCGACTCGGGGATTTTCACAATAACTTCATTGCAGTGTTAATGTAAACCTACTTGTAACAATGATAAATAAACTGTAAACACATATATACTCACACACCTATATACACACATATCATAGAAATCATAGAAATCCTGCAGTACAGAAAGAGGCCATTCGGCCCATTGAATCTGCGCCAACCACAATCCCATCCAGGCCCTACCCCCATATCCCTACACATTTACCCGTTAATCCCTCTAACCTGTGCACCTCGGGACACTAAGGGGCAATTTTAGCATGGCCAATCAACCTACATACATATACACATACATACATGTATATACATACACGTACATATAAACACGTGCACACACACATGCGTAGCTACACATCAATGAAAGACAAACATATCAGCCAGGGAGTTGTTGACCTGAGCACTCTCCAGATTTTGAGCTTTATCAGACTGTCCAGTTGCTTAGCTAGTGGGGAGGAGCAGGCAGATAACACAGAGGTGTCAGGAACCCATTCCCAGTGTGAGCTGTGGAAGGACAGAAGGTGCAGAGAGACTCACAGAGATCTTGGGTAAGAATGTTGGATTGTAAGCAGCACCGTCATACCTGGATGGAGCAACTCTCTCTCTCTCTCTCTCTCACTCTCTTTCTTTCACTCTGTCTCTCACCTTGTCTCATTCTTACTTTCTATTTTGTCCTTTCCCAGCCTCTCTTACTTTGTTCTCTTGCTTATTTTCTCTTTCTCTCTATCTTCCTTTCTCTCTCCCTTTCTCTCTGCCTTTCTTGCACTTTGTCTTATTTCTCTTTTTCTCTCTTCTCCCTCTCTCTTTCTTTTCCTCTGTCTTACTCACTCTTTCTCTCCCCATCTTTGTCCCTCCATGTTTCTCTCTCTCTCTTCTCCCCCCCCTTTATCTTTCTCTCTAGTTTATTAACTGAACAGAATTGTATTTCTCTCCCTCCCTCTTTCCCACCCTATCTCTCTTTCTACCTCTCTATCTCCCTCACTCCCTTTCTCTCTCTCTTTCTTTCCCCCCACCTCTCTTTCTCTCCCTCCCTCTTTCTCTTCCTCTTTCTTATTTGTCTCTTTCTCTCCCTCACTCTCTTTCTCATCCTGTATCTATCTCTTTCTCTTCCCCTTTCTAGCTCTCTCTTTCTCTCCCATTCTCTTTACCTCTCCATCTTTCTTTCTCTCTCTCCTTCTATCTTTTTTCTCTCCCTCTGTCTATCTCTCTCCTTCCCTCCCCCTCAATAACTGTACAAAACTGGGTTTCTCCACCAGTTTGGGAGCTGTTCTTCCCTCTGCTGCAGTCTCAATTTGTGCCCCCACTCCAGACCCCCTGTCCTGGAATTATTGTGGTGATAAGGTGCAGGGTGGCCCGGGAGGGTTCACATCTGGGAGGAACAGGCCTGATATTCCAGCACCCTCTGACTGCCTGAGACAGAGAGAGAGAGAGACAGATAGAGAAAGAGACAGAGAGAAAAATACAGAGACACAGAGAGAGCGAGAGAGAGAAAGACAGGGAAAGACAGAGGGAGAGACAGAAAGAGTGAGAGAGACAGTAAGACAGACAGAGACAGAGAAAGACAGGGAGACAGAGAGAGTAAGAGACAGAGCAAGAAAGAGATAGAGAGAGAGAGACAGATAGAGAAAAACTCAGAGAGAGAAATACAGAGACCGAGAAAGAGAGAGAGACAGAGGGAGAGACAGAGAGAGTGAGAGAAGACACAGAGGGAGAGAGACAGAGAGAGTGAGAGAGACAGAAAGACAGACAGAGACAGAGAAAGAAAGACAGGGAGAGACAGAGAGAGAGAGACAGAGAGAGAGAAAGACAGGGAGAAACAGAGAGAAACATAGAGAGAGAGAGAGAAAGAGAGACAGAGAGGGAGTGAGACGGAGAGAGAGAGAGAGACAGAGAAAGACAGAGGGAGAGAGAGTAACAGAGAGCGAGCAAGAGAGAGACAGAGAACAGCGGTGGCACGGTAGTTAGCACTGCCGTGCTAACTGGGTTCGATTCCAGGCTTTGGGCACGGTCTGTGTGAAGTCTGCACGTTCTCCCCGTGTCTGCATGGGTTTCCTCCGGTTTCCTCCCACCATTTGAAAGACGTGCTGGTAAGGGTGCATTGACCCAAACAGATGCTGGAGTGTGGCAACTAGGGGAATTTCACAGTAACTTCATTGTAGTGTTAATGTAAGCCTTACTTGTGACCAATAAGTACACTTTAAACTTCAGAGTGAGATAGAGAGAGACACACAAACATGGAGAGAGAGAGAAAGGGAAAGACAAAGACACAAAGAGACAGAGACACACACACAGACACAGAGAGACAGAGACACAGAAAAAGAGAGAGAGGCACACACAGACACAGAGAGACAAACAGAGACACAAAAAAGAGAGAGAAACAGAGAGACATAGACAAAGTTACACATATTCAAAGACACAGAAAGACAGAGAGAGAAAGACACACACAGAGGGAGAGAGAGAGAAACACACAGAAAGACAGAGAGACACACACACACGGACAGAGAGAGAGAGAGAAAGGGAGAAACACACAGAGAGACAGACAGAGACACAGAGAGAGAGAGAAAGGGAGAGACACAGACAGAGAGAGACACACAATGAGATCTATGGCCTCGCAGTGGTAGTGTGGTGTCCCAGGATGGGATGTGTATATTTGAGCTTTGCTCCTGCTGCTGTGCTGCAGTAAAGTTGTAGCTTTCTGTTGAGTTCCTGATTGAGACACACACACACAATTGCGTCAGAGTCACAGAGAGAGAGAGAGAGAGAGGTGACAGCTCCCAGCCCTCACTCACTCACAGCCACTAAACACCAACCCATGAACCAGGAGCAGCCCTGTACAGACTGCCAGCATTTGCTGCCTGCTTTCAGCAATAAAGAAGCCAAGATGAATCGAAGAGACAGCAAGAGGTGAGGCAGAGATAGGCATGTTCTTTTTAAACTCTGCTTCCTGACTTTCACATGTTGCTATTTGTTGTAGGTGTGAATTCAGCCTCTGGGCATTGCTGCCGTGAAAGAGATTCAGTTACTCTGCACTGCCTGTGTGTGCGTGTGTGTGTGTGTGCCTCTGAGAACATGTGTGTGCCCCTGTGAGTATCTATGTGTCTCCGTGCGTGTGTGTGTGTGTGTGTGTGTGTGTGTGTGCCTCTGAGAGCATGTGTGTGTGTCCCTGTGAGTATCTATGTGTCTCCGTGCGTGTGTGTGTGTGTGTGTGTGCCTCTGAGAGCATGTGTGTCCCTGTGAGTATCTATGTGTCTCCGTGTGTGTGTGTGTGTGTGTGTGTGCCTCTGAGAACATGTGTGTGTCCCTGTGTGTATCTGTGTGTCTCCGTGTGTGTGTGTGTGTGTGTGTGCCTCTGAGGGTATGTGTGTGTCCCTGTGTGTATCTGTGTGTATCTGTGTGTTTCCGTGAGTGTGTGTGTGTGTGTGTGTGTGTGTGTGTGTGTGCCTTTGAGAGTATGTGTGTGTCCCTCTATGTATCTATATGTCTGTGTATGTGTGTGTGCCTCTGTCTGTGTATGTCTGGCTGGCTGTGTGTGTCTTACATGTGTGCCTGTCTATGTGTGTGTGTATATGTATCTGTGTATGGGTGTGCTGGCTGTGTGTGTGTGTGTGTGTGTGTGTACCTGGCTCTGTGTGTGTGTGTGTGTGCGCGCATGTATGTGTGTGTGTCTGTGTGTGTGTGTGTGTGTGTGTGTGTGTGTGTGTGCGCGCGCGCGCGTGTGTGTGTGTGTGTGTGTGTGCCTGTCTTTGTCTGTGCATATAGTAAGAAGTGTCACAACACCAGGTTAAGGTTCAACAGCTTTTATTTGGTATCACAAGCTTTTGGAGCACTGTTCCTTCATCAGGTGAGTGGAGAGTTGGGTTCACAAACACGGTATATATAGACAGAGACACAATTGCAAGATAATGGCTGGAATGCGAATCTTAACAGGTAATCAAGTTTCTACAGGTATGAACAGTGCGAGTGGAGAAATAATCACAGGTTAAAGACGTGTGAATTGTCTCAAGCTGGACAGTAAGTGAGGTTTTGCAAACCCAGGAAAGTCACAGGGGTTTCAGATAGTGTGACATGAACCCAAGATCCCGGTTGAGGCCGTCCTCATGTGTGCGGAACTTGGCTATCAGTTTCTGCTCAGCGACTCTGCGCTGTCGTGTGTTGTGAAGGCTGTCTGAATGCTCTTGAGAATCTCCAATCTTCAGATAAGCGTTCTCCAAGTCGGCCTTCATGACACACGACAGCGCAGAGTCGCTGAGCAGAGACTGGTAGCCAAGCTCCGCACACATGAGGACGCCCTCAACCGGGATCTTGGGTCCATGTCACACTATCTGTAACCCCCACGAATTGCCTGGGCTTGCAAAATCTCACTAACTGTCCTGGCTGGAGACAATACACATCTCATTAATCTGTGCTTAACCCTCTCTCCATTCACATTGTTTGAACCTGTAAAGACTTGATTACCTGTAAAGACTCACATTCCAATCATCATCTTGCAATTGCATCTTTTTCTATATTTGGCGTGTTTGTGAATCCAACTCTCCATTCACCTAATGAATGAGCAGTGCTCCAAAAGCTCATGATACCAAAATAAACCGGTTGGACTTTAACCTGGTGTTGTGAGACTTCTTATTGTGCCCACCCCAGTCCAATGCCGGCATCTCCACATCATGTGTATATGTGTGTGTGCGCGTGTGTCTTTGTATGTGGTCTGGCTGTCTGTGTATCTGTTGATATGTGCGTGTGTGTGTTTGTGTGTGTCTATGTGTGTTTGGACATCTGTGTATGTGTCACTGTGTGTGTGTGTGTGTGTGTGCGAGAGTGTGTGTGTGTGTCTGTGAGTGTGTGTGTCTGTGACTGTGTGTGTATGAGTGTGTATGAGTGTGTGAGTGTGTGTATCTGTGAGTGTGTGTGTGTGTGTGCCTGTGGGTGGGTGGGTGTGTGTGTGTGTGTATACATGTGTGAGTGAGTGCGTGTGTGAGTGAGTGCGTGTGTGTGAGTGTGTATGTGTGTGTGAGTGTGTGAGTGTGTGTGTGTGTGCGGACAGGTGGGATCTCAGCACGGAGATAGTGAGACAGCGTTAGAAAGTTAGAATCTAATCTTTGTACGAGAATCCAAGATTCACCTGAAGACAAAGTGTTCAGGATGGAGAGAGGGCAAGTGTCGGGCTGTGGAAAGCTGTCAGTCGGCTGTACTGAGTGTGTTGGATGGAATGGCTACTTAGACTGGGTGTGACAGCGCGGAGATTGCCTGTATCTGAAGTGGCCACTAGGTGCTGCATTTGGACAGTTCATTGAGACCTCGTATCTCCACCCTCATCCGCAACCCTCTCCCCTTCCCACACCAGCCACCCTGCTCACCTCCCTGTCCCCAACCAGTGCAATGTACGTTTGAATTTTTTCCAGGGGCAAAAGTGACGCTGGCTGGCCCAACATTCATTGCCCCTCGGGAAGCTGGTGGTGAGCCACCTTCTTGAACCGACTGCAGTCCCTGCGGTGTAGGTACACCCACAGTGCTGTTAGGGAGGGAGCTCCAGGATTTTGGGCCCAGCAACAGCCGATATTTTTCCGAGTCGGGGTGGGGAATGTTCGATCTTGAATATTGAACAACCCACCTCGTGCTGCGTAAATCCTTTCCCCAGGGCACGTCTCAGCTGCTGCAAAAGCTGCCCTTGAAACTTGCCCTTTACTCTTTAACAGTGCCCTTTGACCTCCACCCATAACCCTTAACCTGTTAATCCCCCGAAACTGCCACCCACCCCCCCGACCCGAACCACCGACCTCCCCCAACCAAACTCTCACCCTCTAGTTCTTGGTAAAGTGCCTCAAGTTCTGCAGTATTTACACAACTGTTTGGCAATTTTGTCCAACTGAATGTTTTCAGGAAGTTTTACGGAGTTAGTAACAATATGCGCGGTGTTGCACGATGGGCTGTTCCAATCAGCTCCCCGCAGTACTGGGTGAACCACTGAGCAGCTCCCAACGAGCTGAACTGAATGAAAAGTCCCACAGTGGCACAGTGGTTAGTACTGCTGCCTCGCAGCGTCAGGGACCCGGGGTCAATTCAGGCCTTGGGTCACTGCCTCTCCGTGTCTGTGTGGATTTCCTCCAGGTACTCCAGTTTCCACCCACAGTCCAAAGATGTATGGGTTAGGTGGATTGGCCATGCTAAATTGTTCCTTAGTGTCCAAATTTGTGTAGGTTAGGGGTATTGGCAATACTAAATTGCCTCTTCGGTGTCCAAAAACATGCAGGTAACATGGATAGGCTATGGTAAATTATCCCTTAGTGTCCACATTTCTGCAGGTTAGGTGGATTGGCCATGCTAAATTGCCCCTTAGTGTCCAAAGATGTGTAGGTTAGGTGGATTGGCCATGCTAAATTGCCCCTTAGTGTCCAAAGATGTGTAGGTTAGGTGGATTGGCCATGCTAAATTGCCCCTTGGTGTCCAAAGATGTGCAGATTAGGTGGATTGGCCATGCTAAATTGTCCCTTAGTGTCCAAAGATGTGTAGGTTAGGTGGATTGGCTGAATTGCCCCTTAGAGTACAAAGATGTGCCGGTTAGATGGATTGGCTAAATTGCCCCTTAGAGTACAAAGATGTGCAGGTTAGATAGATTAGCCATGGGAAATGTTTTGGATTACAGGGAGAAGGCCTGAGTAACAGACAGCCAGTACAGACTCAATGGGCCAAATGGCCTCCTTCTGCCCCGTGGAGATTGTACCATTCGGCCCCCACAACCATGTGAAAGACGGCAGAGGTTACTGTTGAGGTTTCAGAGTTACGACTTCCCTCTGAAGCGTAATCCAGGAAGAGAAACGGTACTGACTCAATAACCAATTTCTGGTGTTGTCACGGGAGAAACAATGAGATAAAAGATTGCGGGACAAAGATCCATCAACTCAGGATCCAAACACCACTGAAACAGAGTCAAACCAGCGAAGAGAGCATCAAAGATGGAGATGCTCTCTCAGTAAGCGATCCAGGGGTGGCCCATTAAGCCATAGCAAACACTGGTCTATCAGAAATAACATCTCACTGGATACATATTAAGACATGAAGCCTTCTTCAACTTGTCCCTCGCTTGAGGTTCATAGAATTATAGAAACCCTACAGTGCAGAGAGAGGCCCTTCGGCTCATCGAGTCTGCACCGACCACAATCCCACCCAGGCCCTACGCCCATATCCCTACATATTTACCCACTAATCCCTCTAACCTACGCAATTCAGGACACTAAGGGGCAATTTTAGCACAGCCAATCAACCTAACCCGCACCTCTTTGGACTGTGGGAGGAAACCTGAGCACCCAGAGGAAACCCACGCAGACACTAGGAGAATATGCAAACTCCACACAGACAGTGACCCGAGCCGGGAATCGAACCCAGGCCCCTGCATCCGTGAAGCAGCAGTGCTAACCACTGTGCTACCGTGCCACCCCAGTAGTTAAATCACTACCAATCAACTCTCCTCTCAAAGGGGAACGAAACCTGTGGTCATCTGGGACTATGACGATCTTATTTAAGTTAATGGCTGAGTTACGTCGATGTAGAGGCATTGTTTGACTTGATTTTGATTTACTATTGTCACATGTATTATTAGTATGCAGTGAAAAGTATCATTTCTTGCACGCTATACAGACAAAACATACCATTCGTAGCGAAGGAAACAAGAGAGTGCAGAATGTAGTGTTACAGTCAGAGCTAGGGTGTAGAGAGAGATCAACTTAATACAAGGTAGGTCCATTCAGTGTAATAAGCCTGTTGGAAGCAGGGAAGAAGCTGTTCTTGAACTAGTTGGTACATGTTTTTGAGCCAGTTGGTACATGTTCCCAGGCTTTTGTATCTTTTTCCCTACGGAGGAAGGTGGAAGAGAGAATATCCAGGGTGTGTGAGGTCCTTGATTATGCTGGCTGCTTTTCTGGGCCGTGGGAAGTGTAGACCAAGTCAATGGATGGGATTATTGTATCATTGTTTGCCTCTTGAGGAGGCAATAGTCTACTGGTACTGTCGCTAGACTATTAATATAGAAACTCAGCCAATGTTCTGGGGACCCGGGTTCGAATCCTGCCACGGCAGATGGTGGAATTTGAATTCAATAAAAAATATCTGGAGTTAAGAATCTACTGATGACCCATTGTCGGAAAAATCCATCTAATGCCCCTTTAGAGAAGGAAATCGGCCCGGTCTGGACTATATGTGACTCCAGAGCCACAGCAATGTGGTTGACTCTCAACTGCCCTCCAAGGGCAACTAGGGATGGGCAATAAATGCTGGGCCCAGCCAGCGATACCCATGTCCCACGATTGAATTAAAAAAAGTGTTGTGTTAAGAACCAGGCAATGTTGTTTCGATATAATATTCATAGCGAGCTAGGATGTAATTGTCATGTGGACCTGGGGTGTCATATTCACTGCTGTACTGCTGTCTGGTGCTAAGCAACAATGTCTCAGTCTGCCAGTTCTCCAGCCACAAGGACATCTTTACCAAATGCACTCAATTAAGCCCCAGCCTTTTGAGTCTGAAAGTGTGATTATTTCCAACTTCGAGGAACAGGGGGATGTAGCTGTAAATATCGCTAATGGATTCTTAAAGGCTTCTATTCCATTGGGAAGATCTAGTGAGGCAACATGAGAAACACAAGTAGCTGGAAGAATTTATTTGATGCAGGTTAGGTGGATTGGCCACGCTAAATTGCCCCTTAATATCCAAAGCTGTGCAGGTTCGGTGGATTGTCCGTACTAAATTGCCCCTTAGTGTCGAAAAAGGTGCAGGTCAGATGGGTTAGCCATACTAAGTTATCCCTTAATGTCTAAAAATGTGTGGTTTAGGCGGATTGGCCAGGCTAAATTGCCCCTTAGTGTTCAAAGATATACAGGTTAGGTGGATTGGCCATGCTAAGTTGTCCCTTAATGTCTAAAAATGTGTAGGTTAGGTGGATTGGCCATGCTAAATTGCTCCTTAGTGTCCAAAGAAGTGTAGGTTAGGTGGATTGGACACGGTAAATTGCCCCTTAGTGCCCAAAGCTGTGCAGGTTAAGTGGATTGGCCATGCTAAATGCATGGGGGTTACAGATGGGTTGGGCCTGATTAAGTTGCTCTTTCGGAGAGTGATTGCTGGCGGCCTTCTTCAACGCTGCAGAGATTCTGTCGTTCTGTTTGTCTGACTTTCGTGTAGACGTTAAAGACTCTTCATTGTTGCAATGTCACAGAACACGATTCTCAATATCTCTGTCACCTGCCCGAGCACTTTGAGAAAACTTCAGAAAACACTGCGTGAATCACATTCTCACTTTCAGTTCGGTGTTCAGTGTTGGAGATACTGTACTCTGTCGCTCCTGTCAATTCTTTAGAAAGCATCTCTTCTGGCCATAGCCACACAGTGCCGCAAGAGGCCTTTTGGCCCATCATGTCTGTGCTGGCCATCAAGCACACATCTATTCTAATCCCGTTTTCCTGCACTTGTATGCTTTGGCCTTTCAAGAGCTCATCTAAATGCTTCTTAAATGTTGTGAAAGTTCCTGCTTCTCCCACCCTTTCAGGCAGAGTTCCAGATTTCCACCAACCTCAAATCCCCTCCTGCCCCTCACCTTAAATATACCCCCTCTGGTTAGTGACCCATCAACTCAGCTTCTACTCTATCTATGCCCCTCATAATCTTATACAACTCAGTCAGGCCCCCCTCAGCCTTCACTGCTCTGAGGAAAAGAACCTACTCATTTTTAGACATTAAGGGACAATTTAGTATGGCTAATCCATCTAACTTACACATCTTTGGACATTAAGGGGCAATTTAGCATGGCCAATCCACCTAACCTATACATCTTTGAACACTAAGGGGCAATTTAGCATGGCCAATCCACCTAACCTACACATCTTTGAACACTAAGGGGCAATTTAGCATGGCCAATCCACCTAACCCGCACATCTTTGGACACTAAGGGGCAATTTAGCATGGCCAGTCCACCTAACCTACACATCTTTGAACACTAAGGGGCAATTTAGCATGGCCAATCCACCTAACCTACACATCTTTGAACACTAAGGGGCAATTTAGCATGGCCAATCCACCTAACCTACACATCTTTGAACACTGAGGGGCAATTTAGCATGGCCAATCCACCTAACCTACACATCTTTGAACACTAAGGGGCAATTTAGCATGGCCAATCCACCTAACCTACACATCTTTGAACACTAAGGGGCAATTTAGCATGGCCAATCCACCTAACCTGTATATCTTTGGACACTAAGGGGCAATTTAGCATGACAATTTACCTCACCCTTCTGCTGACTCATAGGATGGCCTGCTGACAGCCAACTCCCAATATCTCGTTCCATCTCTGGAGAAGTGATCGGCCTCCCTGCTCTTGAGCGTGGAAGCCAGCCAGGGGTGCGGGATGGTGGGAGGGCAGAGCAGTGACGGGGAAGGATCTGGGCCTCTCTGTGCACAAGGCCTGAACTCAGCCCTTCAACTGCGAGAAGATATCAGGAATAAAGAAAGGGGGAGAATAGGTCAGCTTTTCTTTCAGTTTGATTTGTGCGGTGAGCAAGTGATGTTTGTGATAACCCGGCTCGCAGTTTCAATATGAATTTAAATGTCAGCCCTGCCACAGTTGCAGAGATATGAAGTAAGACTTGCATTCAGATAGCACCGTCCACAACCATCAGAACTCTTAACACTCTCTGCAGCCTTTAGTGCGGTAATCACAATGCGCCACAACTGTCGGGATGGGGAGGCGGTGGTCTAGTGATACTATCGGTAGACTGTTAATCGAAAAACTCAGCTAATGTTCTGGGGACCTGGGTTCGAATCTCACCACTGCGGGGACTCAATCGAAGAAATTTGGAATCAATAATCTTCTGGTGACCGTGAAACCATTGTTGAAAAAACCCATCTGGTTCTCTAATGTCCCTTCAGGGAAGGAAATCTGCCTTCCTTTCCCGGTCTGGCCTACTCCAGAGCCAAAGCAATGTGCGGTTAGCTCTCAACTTTCTTTTATTCATGGGCGTCGCTGGCAGGGCTGGCATTTATTGCCCATCCCCTCGTTGCCCGAGGGTAGTTGAGAATCGACCAGAGCTGTGGCCCATGGGGGAAAGGATATGGGGGGAGGGGAAAGGCAAGGTCAAGCTGTTGAGTTGGATGATCAGCCATGATCATATTGAATCAGGCTTGAAGGGCCGAATGGCCTTGCCTTGGTGCTATCTTCTGTGCTTCTATGCCTGCACTGGCTCTCCAAGTGAGTTACACCCCTCGAACTCCTACCTCTGCACACTTTCCTGTCTGGATTACAGCCTGATCCCCTCTCGATTGAAGCTGCCTCCACCACACTCCCAGGCAGCTCATTCCAGACCCCAACCACTCGCTGGGTGAGAAGGTTTTCCCTCACGTCACATTTCCTTCTTTTGCAAGTCACTTTAAATCCGTGTCCCTCTCGTTCTTGATCCTTTTCCGAGTGGGAACAGTTTCTCCCTGTCTGCTCTGGCCAGCTTCTCCCCGCTGCCTCACAGCGCCAGGGACTGGGGTTCCATTCCAGCCTCAGGTGACTGGCTGCCTGTGTGGAGTTTGCACATTCTCCCCATGTCTGCATGGGTTTCCTCCAGGTGCTCCGGTTTCCTCCCACAGTCTGAAAGATGTGCAGGTTAGGTGGATTGGCTGTGTTAAATTGTCCCTTAGTGTCTGAAGATGTGCAGGTTAGGTGGATTGGCCATGCTAAATTACATCTTAGTGTCCAAAGATGTGTAGGTTAGGGGGGTTGGCCATGCTAAATTGCCCCTTAGTGTCAGGGGGATTAGCAGCGTAAATGCGTGTGGCTATGGGGATAGGGCCTGGGTGGGATTGTTGTCAGTGTAGACCCAATGGGCCGAATGGCCTTCTGCAGTGTAGGGTTTCTACAATTCTATTCTACCCCTCTCCTGCAGACTGGTGCCTCTTTCTACCCTATCACTGTGTTCTTACTCAGACTGCCGGGGTTTAGGCCTCCTGCACGGTGTGTGTATCGAGATGGCCACTCCATGCAGTGCTGAGGGACAGCAGCACTTTTCAGCTGTCCCACCCTTTATCTCCAGAGCCTAGTCTCAAGTGATTGCAAAGATCACAGGGCACTGCTCTGAAGAATGGCTACCATCTGCTGCCTTGTGGGATCTTACTGTGCACCAGTCGCTTGGTGAGGGTGCTGACATCATTGCTCTGTTGGTGTGTCCCAGTCTGATCAGAACTTCTGCAAAATGCCCAGACCCAACGCTGGAGTTCAAAACAATGCGTATCTGGCCTTCACCCATTGTCATTCTGGTGTGCACGACGCACGGCATGAGTGACGGTGGGTTCATAGAATCATAGAACCCTACAATGGGCCCTTCGGCCCATCGAGTCTGAACCAAACACAATCCCACCCAGGCCCTACCCCCATATCCCTACATACTATACCCACTAATCCCTCTAACCTACACATCCCTGGACACTAAGTGACAATTTCTTAGCACGGCCCAATCAACCTAACCCGCACATCTTTGGACTGTGGGAGGAAACCCACGCAGACACGAGGAGAATGTGCAAACTCCCACCACAGACGCCGGCCCAAATCCATGTATCTGCACAGCAAACAGTGATAGTCACTGAGCTGTCATGTTGCCCGTCAGCTGGCCCAGTAACTTCATTGTGGTGTTAATGTCAGCCGACACCTAAATAAACTTAAAAGCCCTTTTGAAAAATTGGCGCATCTCACCGTTGACGCATCACAGGGTAAGTTTGTGAAGAGGTGCGGGGTGGGGGAGAGTGGGGTTGGGGAGGGGAGTGGAAGGGGAAATGCCAGGGAAATAACAATCACCCACAACAACAGATAACGAGGCGTCAAGGAAGGAGAGAGAGAGATGGTGAGTTCAGAGGAAAGGCCGATATCACTCAAATCAGAGACTGACATCAGGCCCTGAATTGCAAGAGATGAGCTATTGGTCACACTCTTTACTGTCAAGAGACGAAAGAACTCCTCCCACTCAGCTGGGCTCCACCCCGTATCTCACTGACTTCAGGGTTGGCAGAGGCCCAGGGCTGCCGGGGGTGTTGTAATATACGCTTTGACTTGTTTATCAACGTGAGTGAGTGACTGGCTGCAAACTCCCTGAGCTCAAAACAGTGCGGCTGCAAACAGTCACGAAACTACTAACCAAATGAGGTGATTGGAGCACAAGAGAGCAACGACCGAATGCAGTGCGAAACACTGAGGCAACCTCGCTAATCAAATTACAATAGAGGCCTTTATTGGGCTTTTTAGATAAGGACGTGAATATGCGAGGAATGGAGGGATAGGGGGAAAGGACAGGCAGAAAGGATTTTATAGAATCCTACGGCACAGAAAGAGACCATTCAGCCCATCGGGCCTGCACCAGGCCCTACCCCCATATCCCTACATATTTTACCCACTAATCCCTCTAACCTACACATCTCAGGGGAAAATTTTAACATGGCCAATCAGCCTAACCCACACATCTTTGGCGTGCTGTCTGGCACAATGCTGTGGGCCGAAGGGCCTGAGGAATGTCACAATCAGGAGGGATGGATGGATGGTTCACACTAGGCTTTAAATCCTGGATGGAACTGACACGGTGGTTAGCACCGCTGCCCCACAGCGCCAGGGGCCCGGGTTCGATTCTCGGCTCGGGTCACCGTCTGTGCAGAGTCTACACATTCTCCCCGTGTCCGCGTGGGTTTCCTCTGGGTGATCCGGTTTCCACCCACAGTCCAGAAGACGTGCCGGTTAGGGCTCATTAGCCGTGCTAAATTCTCCCTCAGTGTTACCCAAACAGGAGTGTGGCGGCTCAGGGATTTTCACTGTTACTTCATTGCAGTGTTAATGTAAGACTACTTGTGACACGAGTAAATAATTAAAATAAATATGTTCCAACGTTGAACGCTGAGGATGTGAACACATATTTGAGATAGGTGACCCAAAATCTGGGTGGAGAGAGGAGCGGAGGTGTGGAATTAGCTGGTGGAGATTCGCATTTGATTTGATTTATTATTGTTGCATGTACTGGGATACAGTGAAAAGTGTTGTTTTTTGCGCGCTCTACAGACAAAGCATACCATTCATAGAGTACATAGGGGAGAAGGAAAGGAGAGAGTGCAGAATGTAGTATTACAGACATGGCTAGGGTGTAGAGAAAGATCGGAGTTGAGGAGGAACTTCTTCACTCAAAGGGTGGTGAATCTCTGGAATTCTCTGCCCGTTGAAGTGGTGGAGGCTACCTCGCTAAATATATTTAAGTCATGGGTAGATAGGTTTCTGATAGACAGGGGGATTAAAGGTTATGGGGAGAAAGCGGGAAAGTGGAACTGATCCACTTCAGATCAGCCATGATCTTATTGAATGGCGGGGCAGGCTCGAAGGGCTAGATGGCCTACTCCTGCTCCTATTTCTTATGTTCTTATGGACTGAATGCGAGGTAGGTCCATTCAAAAGTCTGATGGCAGCAGGGAAGAAGCTGTTCTTGAGTCGGTTGGTACGTGATCTCAGACTTTTGTATCTTTTTCCCGATGGAAGAAGGTGGAAGAAAGAATGTCCAGGGCGCATGAGATCCTTGATTTGATTTCATTTGATTTATTATTGTCACATGTATTAGTATATAGTGAAAAGTATTGTTTCTTGCACGCTATACAGACAAAGCATACCATTCATAGAGGAGGAAAGGAGAGAGTACAGAATATGGTGTTACAGTCATAGCTAGGGTGTAGAGAAAGATCAACTTAATGTGAGGTGGGTCCCTTCAAAAGTCTGACAGCAGCAGGGAAGAAGCTGTTCTTGAGTCGGTTGGTACGTGACCTCAGACTTTTGTATCTTTTTCCCAACGGAAGAAGGTGGAAGAGAGAATGTCCAGCATGCGTGCGGTCCTTAATTATGCTGGCTGCTTTGCCGAGGCAGCGGGAAGTGTAGACAGAGTTAATGGATGGGAGGCTGGTCTGCGTGATGGATTGGGCTACATTCACAACCCTTTGTAGTTCCTTGCGGTCTAGGTCAGAGCAGGAGCCCATACCAAGCTGTGATACACCCAGAAAGGATGTTTTCTATGGTGCACCTGTCAAAGTTGGTGAGAGTCGTAGCGGACATGACAAATAGCCTTAGTCTTCTGAGAAAGTAGAGGCGTTGTAGGGTGGGAAAGTAGAAGTGGGCCGGGAGTGGTGAGGGAGTTCCAAAAGTTTGGACCCGGGGCCACACTGGAAGCATGTCCACAAAAGGACAGAGGGTACACTTTTGACCTTGTCCACATGATGCCAGAATTGGAGGAGGACAAGGGTTGCGAGACCAGGTAGGGAGGTGGGGGTTGGGGGAAGGGTGGGGGAGGTGCTGGGGACGGTCCATTACAAAGGTGGCTGAGGTCATGGCGATGGGGAGGGGGCTGGATTTGAAAATATGGGCATGGATTTTGTATATGGGGACTTGGTGAACCCGGGTGCCAACGTAGTGGCCAGTGAGCAGAGGAGAACACGTTGTCACGTGAGCGCGGGTTTAGGTGGAGGGTGGAAGGAAGTGGGAGACTGGACAGGAGAGCGTCGGACTGTCAATGGTAGCCAGGGTTGAGACGGGAGTTTGAGCTGCAGCCGATGGGCCGAGGTCGAGTTTTTAGTCAGATCGTGTTGTGGAAATAGGTGGTGCTGACCGTGATGGATATGTGGCCAAGGGGTCATCTCAAGGTCAAGCTTAGGTCACTAAAGGCCTGATGCAACTCCAGCCACTTGCCTGGTGGGGGGGGGAAGAGTTTGGAATGAGCATTAAAGGCGATGGTCAGAATTTTCCAGCAAATTCCCCCTCCTCCCTCCGCCAGCGATGGGTTTTTAAGCGGCTTACCATTGGCCGTAGACTGCGGTAGCACAGTGGTTAGCACTGCTGCCTCACAGCACCAGGGAGCCGGGTTCGTTCCCCAGCTTGGGTCACTGCCTGTGCAGAGTCTGCACGTCCTCCCTGTGTCTGCGTGGGTTTCCTCCCACACTCCAAAGGTGTGCGTGTTAGGTTGATTGGCCATGCTAAAATTGGCCCTTAGTGTCAGGGGGATTGGCAGGGCACATATAAGGAGTTACGGGGGTGGGGCCTGGGTGGGATTATGGTCGGTGCAGACTCGATGGGCCGACTAGCCTCCTTCTGCACTGCAGGGATTCTATGATCTACGAACCCTGGATTACAAAGAAAAGCCCCCAACTTATTTTCCTTTTACAAACTATCTGTCGTGACTGATACTTGGAAAGTGGGGAGGATGAGGCATGTCGATGTTACAAGGAAAGAGTGGACAGCTTGGGTCTGTATCCATTGGAGTTTCGCGATTGAGGGGTGCCTGAGGAACCCCTTGTAGTCTATGGCCAGACTGGAAGACCCCGAAGACTGGCCACAACCACTGTGGGATGGGAAGCGGGGGAAATCCTAGACTCTCTCTGCATCTGCCTATTGAAACCTTTCATCATTTGAACCAGCATTCTTCGGTCAACCCTCAGGCTTGTCGCTTCAAGAAACCAGGCCGTAGGCTGTTCAAACAATCGTGAACGTAGCCCAATCCATCACTCAAACCAGCCTCCCATCCATTGACTCTGTCTACACTTCCCGCTGCCTCGGAAAAGCAGCCAGCGTAATCAAGGACCACACGCACCCCGGACATTCCCTCTTCCGCCTTCTTCCATCAGGAAAAAGATACAAAAGTCTGAGGTCACGTACCGACCGACTCAAGAACAGCTCCTTCCCTGCTGCTGTCAGACTTTTGAATGGGCCTACCTTGCATCAAGTTGATCTTTCTCTACACCAAAGAACGAAGAACAGAACAGCGCAGGAAACAGGCCCTTCGGCCCTCCAAGACTGTGCCGCGCATTGGTCCAACTAGACCATTCGTTTGTGTCCCCCCATTCCCAGTCTGCTCCTGTGAAGCTATGACTGTAACACTACAGTCTGCACTCTCTCCTTTCCTTCTCTATGAACGGTATTCTTTGTCTGTATAAGGTGCAAGACGCAATACTTTTCACTGCATCCCAATACATCTGACAATAATAAATCAAATCAAATTAAAAAAAATCTGCTCCCCTTACAACTTGGCGGACAAAATTGGGTTCTGATGTTCCTATTGTAAAAAAGGGATAAGGGGAGGTGGGGAACAGGTGGGGAGATGGATTTGATACCAGGGAGAGATCAGACACAATCTGATTGAATGGCAGAGCAAGCTTGAAGGGCTGAATTTGATTTGATTTATTATTGTCACATGTATTAACATGCAGTGAAAAGTATTGTTTCTTGCACACTATACAGACAAAGCATACCATTCATAGAGAAGGAAAGGGGAGAGTGCAGAACGTAATGTTGTAAGGTGCAGAGAAAGATTAACTTAATGTGAGGTAGAGCCATTCAAAAGTCTGATGACAGCAGGGAAGAAGCTGTTCTTGAGTCGGTTGGTACGTGGCCTCAAACTTTTGTATCTTTTTCTCGATGGAAGAGAGAATGTCCGGGGTGCGTGGGGGGCCTTAATTATGCTGGCTGCTTTTCCGAGGCAGTGGGAAGTGTAGACAGAGTCAATGGATGGGAGGCTGGTTTGTGTGATTGATTGGGCTACATTCATGACGTTTCTTGCAGAGAGCAGGATTTACCAACTTCTGCTCCTAATTCCTATGTGTTAATCACATAGAATCATAGAACCCTACAGTGCAGAAAGAGGCCCTTCGGCCTATTGAGTCTGCACCGAACACAATCCCACCCAGGCCCTACCCCCCATATCCCTACATATTATACCCACTAATCCCACTAACCTACACATCCCTGGACACTAAGGGGCAATTTCTAGCATGGCCAATCAACCTAACCCACACATCTTTGGACTGTGGGAGAAAACCACAGTACCTGGAGGAAACCCACGCAGACACGAGGAGAATGTGCAAACTCTACGCAGACAGTGACCCGAGCCGAGAATCGAACCCAGGATCCTGGAGCTATGAAGCAGCAGTGCTAACCCACTGTGCTACCGGGCCACCCATCCTGTTGGACTTCTCCATTTGCTCAGCCTGCTCTTGTTGCTCGGAGTGGCCTGCCCTGGAGAGCACAGCAGAGGGACAGAAGGGGGAGCAGTCACACAACCGTTCACCTGAGCTGGCTCCCGAAAGCCTTCACTCCATAGCATCAGGAAGCAAGGCCTCAGCCTTGAGATTTAGTCAGTGTGAGAACTACCCCTGCCATCCCACACTGCTCAGGTCAGGGAGCTGTCTTAGAGGTTGGGGGTGTGGTGTCACATTGATGTCTACAGCAGGGTCGCCGCAACGTGTGGAAACACTAACATTGGTAATGCGTTGAAGGGTTACGGGGAGAAGGCAGCAAAATGGGGAGGAGGAGAATATCAGCCATGATCGAATGGTGGAGTGGACTCGATGGGCCGAATGGCCAAATTCTGCTTTTATGAACTTAGAATACAGGCCATTTGCCCCACCCATCAGCCCTGGTCTTTATCCTCCAGCGAATATCAAATTCTCAAACTCTCTTCTTCCAAGATCCTTCAGCCCATGGTAGAACCTCCACCACCCCCCGATACCACACCCCACCCCACCGCCCCACCCAACCCCACCCCGACCTGATTTGATTTGACTTGACTTATTATTGTTACATGTTTTTGGATAGAGTGAAGAGTATTATTTCTTGTGCACAAAGCATACCATTCATAGAGTACATGGGGAGAAGGAAAGGAGAGGGTGCAGAATGTAGTGTTACAGTCATAGCTAGGGTGTAGAGAAAGGTCAACTTAGTGCGAGGTAGGTCCATTCAAAAGTTTGACAGCAGCAAGGAAGAAGCTGTTCTCGAGTCGGTTCGTGTGTGTCCTCAGACATTTGTACCTTTTCCCCGATGGAAGAAGGTGGAAGAGAGAATGTCCGGGATGCGTGGGATCCTTGATTATGCTGGCTGCTTTTCCGAGGCAGCGGGAAGTGTAGACAGAATCAATGGATGGGAGACTGGTTTGCGTGATGGATTGGGCTACATTCACAACTCTTCGTAGTTTCTTGCAGTCTTGGGCAGAGCAGGAGCCCATACCAAGCTGTGATACAACCGGAAGGGATGCATTCTGTGGTGCATCTGTAGTGGCCGTACCAAATTTCCTTAGCCTCCTGAGAAAGTAGAGGCATTGGTGGCCTTTCTTAACTCGGCGTGGGGGGACCAGGACAGGTTGTCGATGATCTGGACACCTAGAAACCTGAAGTTGTTGACCATTTCCATTTCATCCCCATTGATGTAGACGGGGGCATGTTGTCCGCTATGCTTCCTGGAATCGATAACTAGCTCCTTCTTTTACCTGTTCTTGAAGGGAGGTTTGGGTATATATTTTATGCAACCGCAGAATGCCCCTCACAGCCATTTTTGTTGATTCATTCATAGGATGTGGGCTGGGCCAGCATTGGTTATCCATGTTTAATTGCCCCTTGAACTCAGTTGGCCATTAAGTCTCACTTGGCCATTAAGAGTTGACGATATTGCTGTGGCTTTGGAGTCACATGTAGGCCAGACCAGGTAAGGACGGCAGATTTCCTTCCCCAAAGGAGCTGAGAGACTTTGCGTTTGATGAATAAATGAATCTAAGGTGATATATAAATGCAGGAGTAGTTGGCGTTCTAATTCAACATGACCTCCCTGCCCCAATCTTCTAGTTGTACGAGAGAGTTTGAAGTTTATTTATCAGTGTCACAAGTAGGCTGACATTAACACTGCAATGAAGTTACAGTGAGAATCCCCTCGCCACACTCCGGCGCCTGTTTGGCTTCGCTGAGGGAGAATTTAGCTGTGTAAAAGCCTGAGAGTTTCTCTTAACCTTCCTCTCGAGCAGGCTTGTGTTAGCGTGGAAATTGAAGAGTGTTCTCAGGGCGCTGGAGTTTATCACCTCCTGGTGTCTCATCCCGGGGGGGGTCTGCAGACAAAGGAAAAACAATTACCCCGCCTCCGAGCTGGGAACGGTGGGGGGGCTCGGGGGAACTGGCCACTGACATCGGAGCGACGTCGGAGCAGGCTGAGAGAGCCGGTGGACCAGCCACACAGATAACCCAAATACAGGTACGAGCCGGGGCAGGAGGGAGCCAGTCAGTCGGTCCCATTTTCATTCACTTCGCCCTCAAATGAGAGGGGGGCAGGAGAGTTTGAAGCATAGGTGGGAGGGCGGGGGGGTGGGGTTAAGATTGGGGTGATGCCAAGCTGAGAGCGTACAGAATTGCAGCCGGAGTGACCGACTGCTTTTGTTTAGTTTAAGAGAATTATTTGTGTAATCGGATCCCATCGGCTCCGTCTATCCGAATGATTATAATTCCCTCCATCCCCCCCCTCCTCCTCCTCTCTCAATAGCGCTACCTCTCTGCAGGAGTAGAGTTCAGTTTACACAGTACAGGCTAAATGTGCAAAAATGAAACAAAAGGAGGATTGGCCATGCTAAATTGCCCCTTAGTGTCCAAAGATGTGTAGGTTAGGTGGATTGGCCATGCTAAATTGCCCCTTAGTGTCCAAAGATGTGTAGGTTAGGTGGATTGGTCATGCTAAATTGCCCCTTAGTGTCCAAAGATACGCAGGTTAGGTGGATTGGCCATGCTAAATTGCCCCTTAGTGTTCAAAGATGTGCAGGTTAGGTGGATTGGCCATGGTAAATTGCCCCTTAGTGTTCAAAGATGTGCAGGTTAGGCGGAATGACTGTGCTAAATTGCCCCTTAGTATCCAAAGGTGTGCAGGTTAGGTGGATTGGCCATGATAAATTATCCCTTAGTGTCTAAAGATGTGCAGCTTAGGTGCATTGGCCGTACTAAAATCTCCCTCAGTAAAGTTTATTTATTAATGTCACAAGTAAGGCTTGCATTAACACTGCAATGTAGTTACTGTGAAAATCCCCTACTTGCCCCACTCCGGTTCAGGTACACTGAGGGAGAATTTAGCACGGCCAATGCACCCTCACCAGCACATCTTTGGACTGTGGGAGACAACCGGAGCACCCAGACGAAACCCACGCAGACACAGGGAGAATGTGCGAACCCCACCCAGGCAGTGACCCGAGCTGAGAATCGAACCCAGGACCCTGGAGCTGTGAAGCAGCAGTGCTAACCACTGTGCTACCGTACCACCCAATGCTTCCAATCCATTTCATTGGCTGCAAAATCTTTGAAACTTTCAATGGTCACAAACTGTGTTTAATCGATGCAAGTCTCTCAAATTGACAGCAGCATGAGCTTTAACTGCGTCCTTTGTGTTGTAATTATGTCCGCTACTCATGAGAGTCACAAGAATAATCTCTGGAATGAAGAGCTCAGCATATGAGGAACGGTTGAAGACTCTGGGTCAGTACTCGATGGAGTTTAGAAGGGGGGTAATCTTATTGAAACTTACAGGATACTGCGAGGCCCTGGATAGAGTGGATGTGGAGAGGATGTTTCCACTAACAGGAAAAACTAGAACCAGAGAGGCACAACCTCAGGCTAAAGGGACAATCCTTTAAAACAGAGATGAGGAGGAATTTCTTCAACCAGAGAGTAGGGAATCTGTGGAACTCATTGCCACAGAGGAGGCCAGGTTATTGAGTGTCTTTAAGACATAGATAGGTTCTTGATTAATAAGGGGATCAGGGATTATAGGGAAAAGGCAGGAGAATGGGAGATGAGAAAGATAGCCACGATTGAATGGCAGAGCGGAATCGATGGGCCAGTTCAACTAACGCACGCGTCTTTGGAGTGTGGGAGGAAACCGGAGCAACTGGAAGAAACCCAGGCAGACATGGGGAGAATATGCAGACTCCACATAGACAGTGACCCAAGCCGGGAATCGAATCCGGCTACCCTGGCACTGTGAGGCAAGCAGCGCTAACCACTGTGCCACCATGTCACCCCTGGCGCTGTGCTAACCACTGTGCCACCGTGTCACCTGGTAAGGATGGCAAATTTCTTTGTTATTCTCAGCTGATCAGCTTGAAGGGTGAGCTGGAAGTTCTCTGTAAAATGACCTTTTTTTTCCAGTATCCAAAGCAACAGCTGAGTGTAGTGTCAGGGTAGCACATTGGTTAACAACTTGGAAATGTGTCTACTTCTTCACTTAAGTATACCTTTTTCCCCTGGCACCCTACCTGTGCCCCACAAAGACACGAGGCCTTTGATTGATATTGCTGTTGACGTTCATTTTTCAGTTCCGGTGACAGCGGGAGTTCAAAAATAAAAAGCACCGGTGGAATTTCCTATTCCAACCCTCCGCCGTGATGGGACTGTACAATTTTTAAAAGTAATTTGTGGGACAAGGGTGTCGCTGGCTGGCACAGCATTTAGTGTCCATCCCTAGTCACCCTTGAACTGAATGCCTTGCTTGTCATTTCACAGGGTGGTTCTGGAGTCACGTGCCGGCCAGACTGGGTCAGGATTTCATAGATCGCAGAACCCTACAGTGCAGAAAGAGGCCCTTCGGCCCATCAAGTCTGCACCGAACACAATCCCACCCAGGCCCTACATATTATAGCCACTAATCGCTCTAACCTACACATCGCAGGACACTAAGGGGCAATTTCTTAGCATGGCCAATCAACCTAACCTGCATATCTTTGTAATGTGGGAGGAAACCCATGCAGACACGAGGAGAATGTGCAAACTCCACACAGACAGTGACCCGAGAATTGAACCCAGGGCCCTGGAGCTGTGAAGCAGCAGTGCTAACATGCCACCCTTCCCTAAAGGGACATTAGTGAACCAGATGGGTTTTTCCAACAATCAGTAGATTCTTAATTCCTGATTTTTTTTTTAAATTGAGTTCAAATTCCAACATCTGCCAGTGGCGGGATTCGAACCCAGGCCCCCAGAACATGAGCTGGATTAATAGGTCTAGTGATAATACCACTAGGCCATTGCCTCCCCCCAGGTATGTGGGTTGATGAGAGTCAGTGGTATCGCTGCCAATAACCAATTCAAATTTCACTTGATAATGGGCACGGATTCTCCGATCTCGCTCGCCCGCTCCCGCTGCCCGTGAGAATTTGGCACTCAGCCAAAACTCCCTTCACAGCTCCGGGAGAGGCCAGAGAATTACGGCCGTTACCTCGACCAAATAATCCGAAGAGGGTTGCCCAAAATAAACACTTCACGATAACTTTGTCCTTGACCATTTCCACACATCTCATTCCAGTCCAAAAGCCGTCAAAGGAGAACGCGGTTCATGCTATAAAGGGAACAGTGGTCTTGACTGCTTAATAAGCACACTTTTTTGCTTCACATTGGGTTAGCACTGCTGCCTCACAGCATCAAGGATCTGGGTTCGATTCCCGGCTCGGGTCACTGTCTGTGTGGAGTTTGCACATTCTCCTCGTGTCTGCGTGGGTTTCCTCTGGGTGCACCGGTTTCCTCCCACAGTCCAAAGATGTGCGGGTTAGGTTGATTGGCCGTGCTAAGAAATTGCCCCTTAGTGTCCAGAGTAGCAGAGGTTAGAGGGATTAGTGGGTATAATATGTAGGGATATGGGGTTAGGGCCTGGGTGGGATTGTGTCCGGTGCAGACTCGATGGGCCAAAGGGCCTCTTTCTGCACTGTAGGGTTCTATGAGTCTATGATTGTTATGGGGATATAGGGCCTGGGCGGGATTGTGGCCGGTGCAGATGGGCCGAATGGTCTCCTTCTCCACTGTCGGGATTCTATGAGTTGATACAGGTGAAATTTTGGTGTCCGATACTCAGCCTTTGATTGCAGGAATCTTACCAGACAGAGTTCAGCATAGTGGTTAGCACTGCTGCCTTGTGGCACCAGGGCCGCAGGTTCGATTCCTGGTGTGGGTCACTGTCTGTGTCCAGCCTGTGTATTCTCCCTGTGGGTTTTCTCTTCAGTTCCTCCCAAAAATGTGTGAGTTTGATGGTTTGGACACGCTAAATTGATTCTAGTGTCAGGGGATTAGCAGAGTAAATATATGGGGTTACAGGAATAGGGCCTGGTTGGGATTATGGTTGGTCCAAGGTCGAATGGCCTTGTTTTGCACTGGAGGGATTCCATGACTAAGGCAGATTGCCAAAGACACAAGTTTTAATGTTGTCCCATCAAAGGAGACTGAGCACTCTGGGCTTGTTTTCCTTGGAGTTTCAAAGAGTGAGGAGTCTTTTTTAAAATTAATTCATGGGATATGGGCGTCACTGGCTGGGATTTATTGCCCATCCCTAGTTGCCCTTGAGAAGGTGAGCTGCCTTGCTGCAGTCCACGTGCTGTGGGTTGACCCTCAATGCCAGTAGGGAGGGAATTCCAGGATTTTCACCCAGCGACTGCAATATATTTCCAAGTCAGGATGGTTTGGAGGGGAACTTGTAGGTGGTGGTGTTCCCCATGTATCTGCTGCCCTCGTCTTTCTAGATGGAACTGGTGGTGGGTTTGGAAGGTGCTGTTTAAGGATCTTTGGTGAGTTGCTGCAGTGCATCTTGTAGATGGTACACACTGCTGCTACTGAGCGTCGGTGGTGGGGGGAATGGATGTTCGTGGATGGGTTGCCTATCAAGCGGGGCTGCTTTATCCTGGATGGTGTCGAGCTTCTTGAGAGTTTTCACTAGTGGGAGAGTTTTGAACAAAGAACAACACAGCACAGGAAACAGGCCCTTCGGCCCAACAAGCCCACGCTGCCATTTTAACATTGTGAGTGCCCTCTTCTGTGGTGCCTGTGGGAGTTTGCGCATTCTCCCCATGCTTGCGTGGGTTTCCTCCGGGTGCTCCGGTTTCCTCCCACACCCCAAAGATGTGCTCTTAGGCTGATTGGTGTAACAAATTGTCCCTAAATTATTCTCCCCTCAATCTGGTTTTCAATGGGGATACCAGAAGCATGGACAAGGGTCAAGGGTGGAGGAGGAAAAGCACATTGTTAAAATGGCAGCGCGGGCTCGTTGGGCCGAAGGGCCTGTTTCCTGTGCTGTGTTGTTCTTTGTTCTTTGTTCTTTGTTCTACCTATGACTTTTGTCTATGCCTATTGGACTCCACAAGAAAAGAACCATAACCAGATTGAGGGACGCCTAATTTAGGGACAATTTGTTACACCAATCAGCCAAAGAGCACATCTTTGGGGTGTGGGAGGAAACCGGAGCACCCGGAAAAAACCCACGCAAGCACGGGGAGAATGCGCAAACTCCCACAGACACCGGCCCAAATCCATGTATCTGCACAGCAAACGGTGATAGTCACTGAGCTGTCAAGGGGTCATAGCTACAAGATAAAGGGCCAGTCATTTAAAACTGGAAGTATCTTCTCACAGAGGATGGCGAACCTCCAGAATTCTCTACCCCAAAGGGAGCCTGGATCATTGGAAATATTTTGCGTGGACATGGATAGATATTTGACCGATCGAGGAATAGAGGGCTGAGGGACTGTTCCCTCTTGTGGGAGAGGTTAGAACCAGGAGGCACAGTTTAAAAATAAGGGGTGTCCCACTTGAGACGGAGATGGGGAGAAATGTTTCTTTCTCAGAGGGTCCTGGAGGGAACTCTCTTCCTCAGAGAGTGGTGGATTCAGAGTCAATGAATATCTTAAGTGTGGATAAGATTCTTGGTCAACAAGGGTGTCAAAGGTCAGTGGAAGGTGAACTACGACCTGGGGGGAGGCACAGAATGTCCATTTGGGTTCTGAGTGTGGCCCCCACTGGACATTTTGTTGGCCATTGTCCATGTGCAAGGTGCCTTATCCCCTTGATTTCCGTCTGCGTAGATTTTTTTCACCTCACAGTGTGATATGAAGCAAAGGCAAGTACAAAAATAAGAACATAAGAAGTAGAAGCAGGAGTAGGCCATCTAGCCCTTCGAGCCTGCCCTGCCATTCAATAAGATCATTGAACTATAACTCGCTGTGAAATATTTGGCGTGGGTTAAATGTATTTAATTTTATTCATAAAATCCTAGAATCATAGAATCCCTATAGCGCAGAAGGAGGCCATTCGGCCCATTGAATCTGCACCAACAATCCTATCCCCGTAACTCCACATACTTACCCTGCTGATCCTCCAACACTAAATGGCAATTTAGCCAATCCACTAAACCTGCACATCTTTGGACACAAAGGGGCAATTTAGCATGGCTAATCCACCTAACCTACACATCTTTGAACACTAAGGGGCAATTTAGCATGGCCAATCCACCTAACCTACAGATCTTTGGACACTAAGGGATAAGTTAGCATGGCCAATCCACCTAATGTACACATCTTTGGACACTAAGGGGCAATTTAGCATGGCCAATCCACCTAACCTGCACATCTTTGGACGCTAAGGGGCACTTTAGCATGGCCAATCCATCTAACCTGCACATCTTTGGATGCTAAGGGGCAATTTAGCATGGCCAATCCAGCTAACCTGCACATCTTTGGACACTAAAGGGCAATTTAGCATGGCCAATCCAGCTAACCTGCACCTCTTTTGACACTAAGGGGCAATTTAGCATGGCCAATCCAGCTAACCTGCACCTCTTTGGACACTAAGGGGCAATTTAGCATGGCCAATCCAGCTAACCTGCACATCTTTGGACACTAAGGGGCAATTTAGCATGGCCAATCCAGCTAACCTGCACCTCTTTGGACACTAAGGGGCAATTTAGCATGGCCAATCCAGCTAACCTGCACCTCTTTGGACACTAAGGGGCAATTTAGCATGGTCAATGTACCTAGCATGCACATCATGTGGTCACAGTAAGTGAACAAGCACGATGTCCATCTTGCGGCCCACTGAGGTGAAGGAGGGCCACTCAAGCAGCCCAATCACTAGGCTCGGTTTCCAGGCACTGGCCCCGAGGACAGGCCGGAGTCCGATCGGCCGTGGTCGGAGCAGGCTCGAAGGGCCGAATGGCCTACTCCCGCTCCCAGATGCGGGAGAATGAAGGGACGGCAGTGATGATGACCGTTCAGTTCACAGCGTGACTCGGTTTGCCCCTGAGAAGCCAGTGAGCAAAGTGCAGGAGCGCGGAAAAGAAGGCCGTTCACACCCCCCCCCCCCCCCGCCCCCCCGTTTTAGCTGCGAAGGGGAGATTCAGGCTGAGAGAGCCACTAGGCCCCAGGAGGAAGGGAGGTGTTATTCCCCAAGTCCTCACACATCAACCATCTGATCTTTTGTGAGAAATTATAATGGGCCAGATTGATCCAGTGCCTGTTATCTTAGCCTGTACTGATTGTGCAGAGCCCCTGAATGCCTTGGTAACTCCGTGTTAACTCACACCTGTAGCCCTGCTGTTAATAACTCATTGACTTGTCACTTCACCCTCACAAAGGAGCTGGTTAAAATAGCGTGGTTTAAAAATAGCCCTCAGCTGGTGTGGCGATGATATTGTTTTTGCAGCGCTGCACAGAGCGGGGATCTACCTCAGCAACTTCCTCCTGCACACTTCCCGCAAGCACGGCATCTTGCCCAGCTTTCTCTTATCCAGGCGGGAGGGCGTACCTACAAATAGTCCCGTTACCTTGGGGCGGCCCCCTTCAGCAAGGCCTGACACATTCTCCAGTGAAGGGAACGAACCTTTGACCATCCGTCATTCATTTATAAAAAAAAATTCACATTGCCATTGGCTTCTTAATACCAGTTTAAACTGGATTGGAATACAGAGGGGGATTAGGCAGCCCGTCAGACAGTAGGTAAAGAGTGAGGGCGGCGTGGTGGAGCAGTGGGTTCGCACTGCTGCCTCACAGGCCAGGGACCCGGGTTCGATTCCCGGCTTGAGTCACTGTCTGTGTGGAGTCTGCACGTTCTCCCCGTGTCTGCGTTGGTTTCCTCCGGGTGTTCCAGTTTCCTCCCATAGTCCAGAGATGTGCAGGTTAGGTGGATTGGCCACGCTAAATTGCCCCTTAGTGTCCAAAGATGTGCAGGTTAGGTGGATTGGCCATGCTAAATTGCCCCTTAGTGTCCAAAGATGTGTAGGTTAGGTGGATTGGCCATGCTAAATTGTCCCTTAGTGTTCAAGGATGTGCAGGTTAGGTGGATTGGCCATGCTAAATTGCCCCTTAATGTCCAAAGATGTGTAGGTTAGGTGGATTGGCCATGCTAAATTGCCCCTTAATGTCCAAAGATGTGCAGGTTAGGTGGATTGGCCATGCTAAATTGCCCCTTAGTGTCCAAAGATGTGTAGGTTAGGTGGATTGGCCATGCTAAATTGTCCCTTAGTGTTCAAGGATGTGCTGGTTAGGTGGATTGGCCGTGCTAAATTGCCCCTTAATGTCCAAAGATGTGCAGGTTAGGTGGATTGGCCATGCTAAATTGTCCCTTAATGTCCAAAGGTGTGCAGGTTAGATGGATTGGCCATGCTAAATTGCCCCTTAGTGTCCAAAGATGTGGAGGTTAGATGGATTGGCCATGCTAAACTGCCCCTTAGCGTTAGTGGGACTAGCTAGGGTAAATGTGTGGGGTTATGGGGATAGGGCTTGGGTGAGATTGTGGTGGGTGCAGACCTGATGGGCTGAGTGGCCTCCTTCTGCACTGTTGGGATTGTGTGCTTTCCTTCAACCGCATCATCTCCCTGCCCAGAGGGGTCTGCTGAGGGGGTGGTGGTGGTGGCTGCACTGTGGCCTCGCTTGGCCACGCTCCTTACCCTCTCAGTCCGAGGTGGGACACCCTCTGACGGTGTAGGCAGGAGTCCGCAGGGCACTGCCCATAGGCGAGGGCCCGTGTCAATGTTTATCCGGCAAGATTGTCGAGGCTGGGTGGAGCGGGGGGGGAATTGCAAAACGGCAGCTCAGGGGGAAGAGCTCTGCGGTTAGGAGGGGACTGAATCTCTCATTGTTTCCGCATCAGGCCAGGCCCAGTGATGGGAAGCGTTGCCCAATCCTCGATTTCTTGTGTGTGAAGAATGTGGAAGGAAATCAATGACAGATTCGAACTGAACTGACCCAATCAGGAACGCAGCAAAATAATAGAAACATTCGGGAGGTGGGGGGGTGGAGAGGCTGGGCAGACAGAAACCATCGTTCCTTAATCACTCAAAACCCCCTTAGCGAATTCAGAACAAAGAAATTCAACGTTTAATCTTTCAAATTGATATTTATGAGTGTTTTTACATGAATTCAGACACTACAACACCACAGCTAGACTGAGGGAGTGCCACACTGTCAGAACATAAGAAATAGGAGCAGGAGTCGGCCATCTAGCCCTTCGAGCCTGCCCCGCCATTCAATAAGATCATGGCTGATCTGTCGCTGCTCAGTTCCACTTTCCCGCCCTCTCCCCATAACCCTTAATCCCCCTGTCTATCAGAAACCTATCCACCCGTGACTTAAATATATTTAGCGAGGTAGCCTCCACCACTTCCACGGGCAGAGAATTCCAGAGATTCACCACCCTTTGAGTGAAGAAGTTCCTCCTCAACTCTGATCTAAACTGTAGCCCCCTCCACCCCCCCCCCTTATCTTGAGGCTGTGCCCCCTAGTCCTGCTGTCCTTTCTAAGCGGGAAGAATCTCTCTACCTCTACCCTATCCATCCCCTTCATTATCTTATACGCCTCTATAAGATCCCCCCTCAGCCTTTTAAACTCCAACGAGTACAGACTCAGTCTATTCAGTCTCTCCTCATAGTCCAACCCCCTCATCTCTGGTATCAGCCTAGTGAACCTCCTCTGCACTCCCTCCAAGGCCAATATATCCTTGCGCAAGTGCGGCAACCAAAACTGCACACAGTACTCCAGCTGCGGCCTCACCAGTACCCTGTACAGTTGCAGCAAGACCTCCCTGCTTTTATATTCTATCCCCCTCGCTATAAAGGCCAACATTCCATTCGCCTTCCTGCTGCACCTGCTGACTGGGTTTTTGCAACTCGTGCACAAGGACCCCCAGGTCCCTCTGCACCGTAGCATGCTGCAGCTTTTCGCCTTTTAAATAATAATCCCTCCTACTATTATTTCTGCCAAAGTGGATAACGTCCCACTTGCTAATATTATACTCCATCTGCCAGGTCCTCGCCCACTCTCTCAGCCTATCCAGATCTCTAAGAGGTGTCTTCTGGACAAAGTATTAGACCAATGCCTCGCTTGTCCTTCAGGTGACTGTGCAAGGTGACACAGCATTAGTTCGCAGATGATTCATAGCCCAGGGAGGGAGGGCTTAAGTTTTCAGTTTTATTTATTCGGTTGGCTTATGTTCATAGAATCCAGAAATAGCAAAAAGAGACCATTCGACTCACCGAGTCTGCACTGACCACAATCCCAGCCAGGCCCTATCCCCATAATTTGCCCTGCTAACCGCCACCCCCCCCTCCCCCCTCCCCCCCCCCGAGACTTCTTGTCCCAGTGTTTGGGATACTTGGCCTTCCCAGGGTATTTTTGGGGTTGGTGGGACATTTGGTCATTTCCGCTGGGGAGTGTGTGAGGCACACAGTTAGGAACGACCTGGCCAAGATAACCCACAGACTAAAGAGAGAGAGGCCACTGGGTCGCACATACTCCCACAAACATCATCACGATAATGACCAGATAATCCACTGTAGGAATGATAGTTGGGGTCAATCACCGGGCCTGGAGCGACTGGAATCGTGGGAGTCTGCACATTCTCCCCGTATCTGCGTGGGTTTCCCCCGACACAGGGAGTATGAGCAAACTCCACACAGACGGTGACCCAAGCCGGGAATCAAACCCGCATCCCTGGCACTGTGAGGCAGCAGTGCTCACCACTGTGCCAGCGTACTGCAATGAAGTTACTGTGAAAATCCCCTAGTTGCCACACTCCGGCGCCTGTTCAGGCACACTGAGGGAGAATTTAGCACGGCCAATGCACCTAACCAGCAGTTTCCTCCCGCAATCTGCTGGTTAGGGTGCATAGGCCGGGCTAAATTCTCCCTCAGTGTGCCCGAACAGGTGCCGGAGTGTGGCAACTAGGGGATTTTCACAGTAACTTCATTGCAGTGTTAATGCAGTACGCTGGCACAGTGGTTAGCACTGCTGCCTCACAGTGCCAGGGACACGGGTTGGATTCCCGGCTTGGGCTACCGTCTGTGTGGAGTTTGCACATTCCCCCCGTGTCTGCGTGGGTTTCCTCCGGGTGCTCCAGCTTCCTCCCACAATCTGCTGGTTAGATGCCATGCTAAATTCTCCCTCGGTGTACCCAAGCAGGAGTGTGGCAATTAGGGGATTTTCACAGTAGCTTCATTGTGGTGTTAATGTAAGCCTACTTGTGACGCCAATAAATAAACTTCAGCTTAAAGAGATGAGGAGGAACTACTTCTGTCGGGGGGGGTGTTGTGAATCTGTGGAACTCACTGCCCCAGGAGACAGAATCAACCCACAGATTCAAGAAAGAGATGGATATGTTTCTGATAAAAAGCAGGATAAAGGGTGATGGGGAGCAGGCGGGAAAGTGGAGCTCAGCCGTGGGCTAACCGAATGGCGGAGTGGGCTCGAAGGGCTGGATTGCCAACTGCCGTTCCTGCTTCCTATGTTGCTATGTGCGGCTACGCTTAAATAGTGCCTGCGTGAGTGCTGTTTTCCACGAACAGGATGTTGCCGTCAGTCCAGAAGGAAGGTGCTTCTTACCGCAGGATTGAGCAACGTTGCGTCTGAACTTTACTGCCAGTGGAATCTCGGCACGTGTGTGCCGTACGTCCTCGTGTTCGGCCGGCCGATTCAAACAGCGCGTTGGTAATAAGTTGAGTGTGGAATGTACTCAACCCAGCCCAGGCTTGCAACACCCAAAACAAAATGTCTTCTGCTGCGTGTGACTGGGCAGCACTTACTGAGTAATCCCGAGTGTGCCAATCCCCTAGTTTCCCCATTGCTTTCTCCGTAGCAAGGTTTTGGCAAATCGGAACCCACTTGACAACCAATTGACACCTTTCCTTTCTCTTGGAGTATGATTTGATTTATTATTGTCACGTGTTTTAGCACACAGTGAAAAATATTGTTTCTTGCGCACTATACAGACAAGGCATACCGTTCATTGAGAAGGAAAGAAGAGAGTGCAGAATGTAGTGTTACAGTCGTAGCTAGGGTGTAGAGAAAGATCAATGAGGTAGGTCCATTCAAAAGTCTGATGGGAAGAAGTTATTCTGGAGTTGATTGGTACAGACTTTTGTATCTTTTTCTCGATGGCAGAAGGCAGAAGAGAGAATGTTCAGGGTGTGTGGGATCCTTAAATAGGCTGGCGGCTTTTCTGAGGCAGTGGGAAGTGTAGACAGAGTCAATGGATGGGAGGCTGGTTGGCGTGATGGACTGGGCTACGTTCACAACCCTTTGTAACGTCTTGTGGTCTTGGACAGAGCAGGAGTCCATACCAAGCTGTGATACAATCAGAAAGGATGCTTTCTATGGCGCATCTGTAAGGTTGGTGAGATTATTGTGACCATTTGAAATTTGGCATTTGTGCATTTGTCCTGATGAGTGCAAGACGAAAAACTTCAACAGCTTCTTTCCAGCGATTACCTCTTGATCATTTCATGAGATGTGGGCATCACTGGCTAGGCCAGCATTTGTTACCCATCCCTTATTGCCCCTTGAGAAGGTGGTGGCCTTCTTGAGCCACTGCAGCCCATGTGGGGTAGGTACACCCACTGTGCTGTTAGGGAGAGCACTCCAAGATTGGAACCCAGAAACAATAAAGGAAGAGCCAATATACTTCCAAATTCTTCTATGTTTTTATAGCTCTTGGGGCTAAAAGGATGGGAAGGGGGGGAAGAGGGGATCCAGATATTGAATTTGATAATCGGCCATGATCAAAATGAATGGCAGAGCGGGGCTCGAAGGACCGAATGGCCTACTCCTGCTTCTAGTTTCTATGTTTCCAAATGAGGTACAACTAACAACATCCATTCGCCAACTCTCCAACAGATCTTTCATACCACCACCCCCATCCCACCAACCCCCCTCCCCGCTAATAAAACATCAGATTGTTTATAAAGAACAAAGAACAGCACAGGAAACAGGCCCTTCGGCTCTACAAGCCCGTGCTGCCCATTTTAACACTCAGTGAGTGCCTTATTCTAGTCTTTCGTAGATGTTTTGTCTACTTCTAGTGGAACTCCACAATAAAGAGGGTGCAAATTTAGAGAATTATATGTGCGCCAGATTAAGGGAGATCCAATTTAGGGACAATTTATTGACACCAATCAGCCTAAAAAGCACGTTTTTGGGGTGTGGGAGGAAACCGGAGCACCCGGAGGAAACCCACACAGGCACGGGGAGAATGTGCAAACTCCCACAGACATTGATCCAAGCCGGAGATCCGACCCGGGTCCCTGTAACTGCACAGCAAACAGTGATAGTCACTGAGCTGTTGTGTTGCCCGTCAGTTGGTCCAGTTTAAGCGTACACTAACGACGTGAAGCACTAGGCAACTCTCGAAGCAACATCCAAGAGCAGCCCTCGCACAACCCACTGCGTGTATGCCCCTTGTTGACCAATAAGGTGGACCGAGTCCAGTTCTGGCTATCCAGGGAATTCCACTAATTAAACATTGGGAAGGCAGGAACCATTGTTTTGAGTCTTTGCTTCATGCTCCCAAGTGACTGACTCCATCCCGTCTGACTGAGGTTAAACCAGCTTGCTTTAACCACGTTGTCACATCTGATCCTGCAATGAGGTTCCGACCTCACTTTTGTATCCTCACTAACACCGCCAGTACCACCTCCACAGCGTTAGCCCGACCTCACCCAATCATAATTTAAAACCCTCACCCATACCTTCGCTAATGCTCATTCCAACTACCCGAAAATACTCCTGGCTGCCCCCCCACATTTTACCCATCATAATCTGGGGGTAATTTAAAACTGTCCCAGGGCCTATCTTTAAGTTGCATCTAGTCCCATTCCCCTGTTAGCCATCTATGCTTGCTGACCTAGATGGGAGGCACGGTGGCACAGTTAACACTGCTGTCTCACAGCGCCAGGGACCCGGGTTCGATTCCTGCCTCAGATCACTGTCTGTGTGGAGTTTGCACATTCTCCCCGTGTATGCGTGGGTTTCCTCCCACAGTCCAAAGATGTGGGGGTTAGGTTGATTGGCCATGCTAAAATTATCCCTTAGCGTCCTCAGATGCGTAGGTTAGAACAATTAGCAGGTAATATATGTAGGGGTATGTAGGGTAGGGTCTGGGTGGGATTGTGGTCAGTGCAGACTCGATGGGCTGAATGGCCTCCTTCTGCATTGCAGGGTTTCTATGATTCTATGATACAGCACAGGGAACAGGCCCTTCAGCCCTCCAAGCCTGCACTGACTATGCTGCCCAATTTAACTAAAACCCCCTACCATTCCGAGGGCCATATCTCCCTATTCCCATCCTGTCCATGTATTTGTCAAGATACCCCTTAAATGTCACCACCATATCCATTTCCACTGCCTCCCCCGGCAACGAGTTCCAGGCACCCAGTTCTCTGTAAAAAATCTGCCTTGTACATCTCCTTTAAACCTTGCCCCTCACACTTAAAACCTGTGCCCCCTCGTATCGACTCCCTGGGAAAAAGCTTCTGACTATCCACTCTGCCCATGCGTCTCATAATCTTGTAGACTTCTATCGGGTCATCCCTCAACCTCCAGTGAGAACAAACCAAGTTTCTCCAACCTCTCCTCATAGCTAATGCCCTCCATACCAGGCAAGATCCTGATAAATCTTACCCAGATCTCCATCATCTGGGTAAGATGCTCTTGCGGAGAATCAGTGCGGACCAGATATCCTCCTTCTGCACTGTGGGGGATTCTGTGGCTCAGTTGCTGCCAGACCTGCTGAGTTGGACAGTCCCACGCGTGACTGGGTAACACGTGAGGATCTTAGACCCCAAGGTGCCACATGTTGGAGAACGCCGAACCTGGGGTTCGAATGTGTTAAGAGTTGCACCCAAGGCTCGGGGATATGCTGACAATTACCTGATTGAGATAGAGTCGTGATGAAGGAGCTCTCCCAGTGAAATTTCGTGGCAATTCATCCATCATAATTACTTAAATAAAGAAGGGAAAGTTCAAAAATAAATTGGCATCTGAAACCAGTTTGATTAAGTTTTGACAAAGGGTTGGATCGGAAACAGTACCTCGTATTGCCTGCCAGATGGTGGATGCTTACAGCATTCCTTTAGTCTGTAATAATGTCTTTGCTGAGTGGAGAAATGTATAGAACAGAGCGAATCGCCCCGGACATTAAAATGAAAGTTTGGCGTGAATATTTTCACCACATGTTAGGATCATCATGAGTTGTATCATTTCCATTGGAAGGAAGTTCACCCTGCGTGTCAGTGGGTGGCAGCCTTGCCTCTGGGTCAGAGGTAGGATGGAGCCCTGTCCCACTTCAGAGATAGCGGTGTGGAAGAGCTATTGACGCCGGTTCGAATCCCGCCACAGCAGCTGGTGGGATTTAAATTCCATGAATAAAATCTAGGGTTCTAAGCTGGTCTCAGTGACATAAGAACTGGGAGCAGCAGTGGGCCATAAGAACGTATGAAATAGGAGCAGGAGTCGGCCATCTAGCCCTTCGAGCCTGCCCCGCCATTCAATAAGATCATGGCTGATCTGAAAGTGGTTCAGTTCCACTTATCCGCCTGCTCCCCATAACCCTTAATCCCCTTATTGATCAGAAATCTATCTACCTGTGACTTAAATATATTCAACGAGGTAGCCTCCACTGCTTCAATGGGCAGAGATTCACTATCCTCTGAGAGAAGAAGTTCCTCCTCAACTCTGTTCTAAACTGCAACCCCCCTTATTTTGAGGCTGTGCCCTCTAGTTCTTGTTTCCTTTCTAAGTGGAAAGAATCTCTCTGCCCCTACCCTATCTAGCCCCTTCGTTATCTAACATGTCTCTATAAGATCCCCCCCCAGCCTTCTGAACTCCAACGAGTACAGGCCCAATCTCTCCTCATAAGCTAACCCCCTCATCTCCATCTGGCCCCTCGAGCCTGCTCCGCCATTCAATAAGATCACGGCTGACCTTTCCGTGGACGCAGCTCCACTTACCCACCCACTCACCATAATTCCTTTGCTGTTCAAAAATGTATCTATCCTTGCCTTAAGAACACTCAATGAGGTAGCCTCAACTGGGCAGGGAATTCCACAGACTCACAAACCCTTTGTGTGAAGAAGTTCCTCCTCAACTCAGTCCTAAATCTGCTTCCCCTTATCTTGAGGCCATGCCCCCTAGTTCTAGTTACACCCACCAGTGGAAACAGCTTCCCTGTTTCTATCTTATCCATTCCCTTCATAATCTTACTTGTTTCTATAAGATCTCCCCTCATTCTTCTGAATTCCAATGAGTATAGCTCCAGTCTACTCAGTCTCTCCTCATAAGCCACCCTCTCAACTCCAGAATCACCCTAGTGAATCTCCTCTGCACCCCCTCCAGTGCCAGTATATTCTTTCTCAATTGACAGCAACAGAGAAATTGCTGTTAAAAAAAGTTTAAAGAGTTTTATTCATTAGTGTCCCAAGTAAGGCTTATGTTAACACTGCAATGAAGTTACTGTAAAATTCCCCTAGTCGCCATACTCTGGCACCTGTTTGGGTCAATGCACCCAAACCAGCATGACTTTCAGACTGTGGAGGAAACCGGAGCACCTGAAGGAAACCTAACCTGCACATCTTTGGACACTAAGGGGCAATTTAGCATGGCCAATCCACCTAACCTGCACATCTTTGGACACTAAGGGGCAATTTAGCTTGGCCAATCCACCTAACCTGCACATCTTTGGACACTAAGGGACAATTTAGCATGGCCAATCCACCCAACCTACATATCTTTGGACACTAAGGAGCAATTTAGCATGGCCAATCCACCTAACCTGCACATCTTTGGACACAGAGGGACAATTTAGCATGGCCAATCCACCTAACCTGCACATCTTTGGACACTAAGGGGCAATTTAGCATGGCCAATCCACCTAACCTGCACATCTTTGGACACTAAGGGGCAATTTAGCATGGCCAATCCACCTAACCTGCACATCTTTGGTGTGTGGGAGGAAACCAGAGCATCCAGTGGAAACCCATGCAGACACGGGGAGAATGTGCAAACTCCACATGGACAGTGACAAACTGGGAATCGAACCCGGGTCTCCGGCGCAGTGAGACAGCAGTGCTAACCACTGACTTGGGAATTTTCACGGTAACTTCATTGCAGTGTTAATGGAGCCTAATTTTGACAATAATAGATAAACGTTAAACTTTAAAAACTTGAATCGTGAACTTTCTTGTCATATAAACGGGAGCCACCACTGAGCTAAGCTGGATAGGGTAGAATAATTATACTTACCTTTGCTGTCCTTTGACACTGGAAAGTTAGAGATTAATGTTTGTCCCCCATTCGCAAAAATGTATGAAGAACTCCTAGAATCATAGAAACCCTGCAGTGTAGATGGAGGCCATTCAGCCCATCGAGTCTGCACTGACTGCAATCCCATCCAGACCCTATCCCATAACCCCATGCATTTACCCTAGCTAGTCCCGTGACACTAAGGGGCAATTTAGCATGGCCAATCCACCTAACCCGCACTCCTTGGAGTGTGAGAGGAAACCGGAGCACCTGGAGGAAACCCACGCAGACACGGGGAGAACATGCAGACCCCGCACAGGCAGTCACCCAAGGCCGAGCATCGACGTGAGGCAGCAGCGGGATCTCCCGGGACAGCACCTCCCAAATTTCATACCTGCTGTGGACACCCACCCCCCACCCCCACAGCCACCACACCCTCCTCGCCCAGTCACCCCCACACTTTGTTTACAAAGCAAGCTTTAAAATTTCCCCATGAGTTTTGTTTTAGTTTAACAAAAATCACACACATTTTGGGTCTTCTGGGCATCAGTGATAGGTCAGCTGCCCTGTTGGGCTTTAAGATGCAGAGGGGCCCCCGAGGGTTGGTTCTATATCTCGAAGTCAGCAGTATAACTGAGGTTCTGAGGCTTGTTGGACAGGTAGGCAATCTCCCGGCATTCCATCAAGGCCTGCCCGTCAGGGGAAGAACGGTCTAATTATAGCTCTTCAAACACATTAATAACTGTAGTTAGCACGACTGCCTCACAGCGGCAGGGACCCAGGTTCAATCCCGGCCTCAAGTGACCGTCTGTGTGGAGTTTGCATGTTCTCCCCATGTCTGCGTGGGTTTCCTCTGGGTGTTCTGGTTTCCTCCCAAAGTCCAAAGATGTGCAGGTTAGGTGGTTTGGTCATACTAAGTGGTCCCTTACTGTCCAAAGATGTGTAGGTTAGGGTGGATTGGCCATGCTAAATTGTCCCTTAGTGTCCAAAGATGTGCGGGTTAGGTGGATTAGCCATGCTAAATTGCCCCTTAGTGTCCAAAGATGTGTAGGTTAGGTGGATTAGCCATGCTAAATTGCCCCTTAGTGTCCAAAGATGTGTAGGTTAGGTGGATTGGCCATGCTAAATTGCCCCTTAGTGTCCAAAGATGTGTAGGTTAGGTGGATTGGCCATGCTAAATTGCCCCTTAGTGTCCAAAGATGTGTAGGTTAGGTGGATTGGCCATGCTAAATTGCCCCTTAGTGTCCAAAGATGTGTAGGTTAGGTGGATTGGCCATGCTAAATTGCCCCTTAGTGTCCAAAGATGTGTAGGTTAGGTGGATTAGCCATGCTAAATTGCCCCTTAGTGTCCAAAGATGTGTAGGTTAGGTGGATTGGCCATGCTAAATTGCCCCTTAGTGTCAGGGGGACCAGCTAGGGCAAATGTGTGGAGTTACTGGAATAGGACCTGGGTGTGATTGTGGTCGGTGCAGACTTGATGGGCCGAATGGCCTCCTTCTGTACTGTAGGGATTCTATGAATAGATTCAGATCAATAAAGGGGGGTGGGCAAAAGATGAAAGTGGATGCCTGCGCGGAAATGAGAGAAACGGAGGCACTTTTGGGCACCAGAAGAAAGCGAATTTTCACATGAAAATGAGGTATAAAAAAAGTTGTATGTGGAACAATGTGATTAGGTTCGTATGTGCTGCAGGTTGTGCTGAGAGCCTTCGTCTGATTAGAAACAGGCCCATCTGTAAAGGATTGAGGAAGAGGGAACCAGGCGGGCTGTGTGCTGGCGCAGTGTGAGTGTCTGGGCTGCAGGGCTGAGTGTATCGGAAGAGAAACACTTCCTCAAATCTTATTCAGCTGCCCCGCCAAGGCTGTGGTGAAGGAGGAAACACAGAGAGAGAGAGAGAGAGAGAGTGATTGCGTTGACAGTGCTGTTATTTCTGCAGTCGTCTGCGCTTTCTCGATAAATGCCGGGGGGGCACTGGCATTCGCCAGTCGCCACCAAGGTGTCTTCGTACGGCTGCTGCTCACTGTGCCACAGATCAAGGTTACCCTCCTAATTCCCAAGCTGCAGCTTATCTGAGTCACCAGAGGTCAGCATGGCAGATATTTACAGAGCACAGCAGCACACACTGCCACGGTGTAACTTGCAGGACCTTAACCGGCAGTAAGTATCAACCTCGCAGGCACGTTGGGGTAACTGTGTTATTGGGGGGAAGGGGGCAGCTGTTTTTAAGGACAAAACTCAAATGCTGCAACTGTGCTACATTTTATACCATCTGAGGTTTATTGTAATATATACAGGGTGAGATATTGACTGTGATTTATACAGGGTGAGATATTGACTGTGATATATACAGGGTGAGATATTGACTGTGATATATACAGGGTGAGATATTGATTGTGATATACACAGGGTGAGATATTGATTGTGATTTATACAGGGTGAGATATTGACTGTGATATATACGGGGTGAAATATTGATTGTGATATACACAGGGTGAGATATTGACTGTGATTTATACAGGGTGAGATATTGACTGTGATATATACAGGGTGAGATATTGACTGTGATATATACAGGGTGAGATATTGACTGTGATATATACAGGGTGAGATATTGATTGTGATATACACAGGGTGAGATATTGATTGTGATTTATACAGGGTGAGATATTGACTGTGATATACACAAGGTAAGATATTGATTGTGATATACACAGGGTGAGATATTGACTATGATGTATACAGGGTGAGATGTTGATTGTGATATATACAGGGTAAGATACTGACTGATATATACAGGGTGAGATATTGACTGTGATTTATTCAGGGTGAGATAATGACCGTGATTTATACAGGGTGAGATATTGACTGTGATATATACAGGGTGAGATATTGACTATAATATACACAGGGTGAGATATTGACTGTGATATATACAGGGTGAGATATTGACCATGATATGTACAGGTTGACATATTGACTGTGATATATACAGGGTGAGATATTGACTGTGATATACACAGGGTGAGATATTGACCATGATATATACAGAGTGAGATATTGACTGTGATATGCACAGGGTGAGATATTGACTGTAATATACACAGAGTGAGATATTGACCATGATATATACAGGGTGAGATATTGACTGTGATGTGCACAGGGTGAGATATTGACTGTGATATACACAGGGTGAGATATTGACCATGATATATACAGGGTGAGATATTGACTGTGATATACATAGGGTGAGATATTGATTGTGATATGCACAGGGTGAGATATTGATTGTAATATACACAGAGCGAGATATTGACTGTAATATATGCAGGGTGAGATATTGACTGTAATATACACAGGGTGCGATATTGACTGTAATATGCACAACTTGAGATATTGACTGTAATATACACAGAGTGAGAAATTGGCCATATGATACAAAGGGTGAGATATTGACTGTGATATACATAGGGTGAGATATTGACTGTGATATGCACAGGGTGAGATATTGACTGTAATATACGCAGGGTGAGATATTGACTGTAATATGCACAACTTGAGATATTGACTAATATACAGAGTGAGAAATTGGCCATATTATACAAAGGGTGAGATATTGACTGTGATATGCACAGGGTGAGATATTGACTGTAATATACACAGGGTGAGATATTGACTGTAATATGCACAACTTGAGATATTGACTGTAATATACACAGAGTGAGAAATTGGCCATATAATACAAAGGGTGAGATATTGACTGTGATATGCACAGGGTGAGATATTGACTGTAATATACACAGAGTGAGATAATGACCGTGATATATACAAGGTGAGATATTGACTGTGATATACACAGGGTGAGATATTGACTGTGATATACACAGGGTGAGATATTGACCACAATGTATACAGGGTGAGATATTGACTGTGATATACACAGGGTGAGATATTGACCACGATGTATACAGGGTGAGATATTGACTGTAATATACACAGGGTGAGATATTGACTGTGATATGTACAGGGTGAGATATTGACTGTGATATACACCCAGGCAAGAAAGCCCAGAATGTCCATAAATATTGGATCGAGGAATAGAGGCAATGGGGAAATGGCCCAGAAAAGAGGTTGAAGCCGGCAGAGATCAGCCACGATCATGTTGAGTAATGGGACAGGCTGGAAGGGCCAAATGGCGTACTCCTGCTTCTGTTTCTTGTGTATTACTTTCTGATGATGAAGGGAGGTTACATCTATGTGATCCTTTTATTTTACTCATTCAAGGGATAAGAACATAATAAGAATTAGCAGGAGTGGGCCATTCAGCCCCTCAAGCCTGCCCCGCCATTCAATAAGATCATGGCTGATCTTTACATGGACTCAGCTCCACTTACCCGCCCGCTCACCATAACCCTTAATTCCTTTACTGTTCAAAAATGTATCTCTCCTTGCCTTAAAAACACTCAATGAGGGAGCCTCAACTGGGCAGGGAATTCCACAGAATCGTAACCCTTTGTGTGAAGAAGTTCCTCCTCAACTCAGTCCTAAATCTGTTCCCCTTATTTTGAGGCTATGCCCCCTAGTTCTAGTTTCACCCGCCAGTGGAAACAACTTCCCTGCTTCTATCTTATCTACTCCCTTCAAAATCTTATATGTTTCTATAAGATTGCCCCTCACTCTTCTGAATTCCAATGAGTATAGCTCCAGTCTACTCAGTCTCTCCTCGTAAGCCAACCCTCACAACTCTGGAATCAACCTAGTGAATCTCCTCTGCACCCCCTTCAGTGCCAGTATATCCTTTCTCAAGTAAGGAGACCAAAACTGTACACAGTACTCCAGGTGTGGCCTCACCAGCACCTTATACAGCTGCAACATAACCTCGCTATTTTTAAACTCCATCCCTCTAGCAATGAAGGACAAAATTCCATTTGCCTTCTGCTGCACCTGCAAACCAACTCCTTGAGAGTCCTGCACAAGGACACCCAGATCCCTCTGCACTGCAGCACGCTGCGATTATCCCTACCAAAATGGATGACCTCGTAGTTATGTGTACGATGTGGGTTAGGCCACCATTTTTTGCCCATCCGTAACTGCGCACAGTAGCATCCGTCAGGATAACACAGCCAGAGAATTGTTCCAGGGGAGGCCATTCAGCCCATCATGTGTGTACCAGCTTTTCATTTGAGACATCCACCTAGTGCCATTCCTAACCCGCCTCCCCTTCCTCCACCCTTGCCCAATAACCTGCCCGTTCCAAAGGACACCAGCCATCACAACCTGCTCGCGACTTTGAGCGAGGTCACTTGCTGTGCCTGCTCTTCAGAATTTCCAGGTGGCAGTCGTGCTCCAGAGAGAGAGACAGCTCAACTCTCGTAGCGACTGGAGCCTTAGCAACGCCACAATCTGATAGCCAGCTGCCAGGTTCTCAGCTCGGCCCCCTGGACGAGTCTCCAACCCAACTGTTGCCTTTGGTTACCGGAGGGAGCTGCCTCTGCAATGGTGCAGCTCTGAGAGCTCAGCTTTGATGTCATCTCTAATCCTGTTATTTTGTACTCCTGATGCCATCGCAATACACCACACTTACAGACAGAAAGCTAGCCCAATCCTAGCACAGTGTAGAGGGAGTTTCATTCTGTATCTGCATCTGTTTGATGGGGTAAAAAGTCTGACAACACCAGGTTTTAGTCCAACCGATTTATTTGATAGTAAACTCACAAGCTTTCGAGGTTTCCCTCTTCGTCAGGTGAATGGAGAGTTCTGGCCTCAGACAGAGCATATAAAGCACAGACAGTTTACAGATTACTGATTAGAATGCGAATCTTCACACCTAACCTGCTGTTCAAGTCCTAAAGTGGCCGACAATGTGAGTGGAAGGAGCACTGAGCACAGGTTAAAGAGATGTGTGTTGTCTCCAGACAGTACAGTAAGTGAGGTTTTGCAAATCCAGGCAAGTCACAGGGGTTACAGATAGTGTGACATGAACCCAAGGTCCCTGTTGAGACCGTCCTCATGTGTGCAGAACTTGGCTATCAGTCTCTGCTCAGCGACTCTGCGCTGTCGTGTGTCCTGAAGGCCACCTTGGAGAATGCTTACCCGCAGGTCAGAGGCTGAATGCCCATGACCACTGAAGTGTTCACCAACAGGAAGGGAACAGTCTTGCCTGGTGATTGTCGAGCGATGTTCATTTATCCGTTGTCGTAGCATCTGCATGGTCTCCCCAGTGTACCATGCTTCGGGACATCCTTTCTTGCAACATCATCTGTTTGATGGGGACAGTGTAGAGGGAGCTTTACTCTGTATCTAACCCCGTGCTGTACCTGTCCTGGGAGTGTTTGATGGGGGACAGTGTAGAGGGAGCTTTACTCTGTATCTAACCCCGTGCTGTACCTGTCCTGGGAGTGTTTGATGGGGGACAGTGTAGAGGGAGCTTTACTCTGTATCTAACCCCGTGCTGTACCTGTGCAGGGAAAGTTTGATGGGGGACAGTGTAGAGGGAGCTTTACTCTGTATCTAACCCCGTGCTGTACCTGTGCAGGGAAAGTTTGATGGGGGACAGTGTAGAGGGAGCTTTACTCTGTATCTAACCCCGTGCTGTACCTGTGCAGGGAAAGTTTGATGGGTACAGTGTAGAGTGGTATTATCGCTAGGTTATTAATCCAGAAACTTAGCTCATGTTCTGGAGATCTCAGTTTGAATCCCGCCACGGCAGATGGTGGAATTTGAACTCAGTAAAAAAATCTGGAATTAAGAATCTACTAATGACCATGAAACTATTGTTGATTGTCAGAAAAACCCATTTGGTTCACTATTGCCCCTTTAGGGAAGGAAATTTGCTGTCCTTACTTGGCCTATGTGACTCCAGAGCCATAGCAATGCTCTCCAAGGGTAACTAGGATGGGCAATAAGTACTGGCCCAGCCAGCGACACCCATGTCCCACAAATAAAATACAGGGAAGGCCATGGTCCATGGTCTGGCCTATATTTGGGGTGGCATGTGATTAGCAATGCTGCCTCACAGCGCCAGGGACCTGGGTTCAATTCTGGCCTCGGGTCACTGTCCATATGGAGCTTGTACATTCTCCCCGTTCCTCCCGCACTCCAAAGATGTGCGGGTTAGGTGGATTGGCCGTGCTAAATTGCCCCTTAGTGTCGGGGGATTATCAGGGTAGATAAGTGGGATTATGGAGATAGGGTCTGGGTGGGATTGTGGTCGGTGCAGACTCAATGGGCCGAATGGCCTCCTTGTGCACTGTAGGGATTCCATGTGACTCCAGAGCCACACCAAGTGATGGACTCTCTACTGCCCTCGAAGGGCAACTAGGGATGGACAATGGGCTCAACCAGCGACACCCACGTCCCACAAATGGATAAACAAAAATGGATGAGAAAAAATAGGACAAGCGTAAAATATGGACAAACATACAAATTAAGAAGCCCATTCAGCCCCTTAAGCCTGCCACCATAGGATCATGACTGATCTGATTGATTTGATTTGATTTTGATTTTGATTTTGATTTTGACCTTGGTTTTGATTTTGATTTTTGATTTTGATTATGGTTTTGCTTTTGACTTGATTTATTATTGTCACATGTATTGGAATACAGTGAAAAGTATACACTGTACACAAGTGTACAGTGAAAAGCCCATGACAGAGGCATAGCATACCGTTCATAGAGAAGGAAAGGAGAGAGTGCAGGATGTAGCGTTACAGTCATAGCTAGGGTGTAGAGAAAGATCAGCTTAATTTGAGGTAGGCCCATTCAAACGTCTGATGGCAGCAGGGAAGAAGGGGTGGCACGGTGGTTAGCACTGCTGCCTCACAGCGCCAGGGACCTGGGTCAAATTCCAGCCTTGGGTAACTGTCTGTGTGGGGTTTGCATGTTCTCCCCATGTCTGTGTGGGTTTCGTCCGGGTGCTCAGGTTTCCTCGGGGTTAGGTGGATTGGCCATGATAAATTGCCCCTTTGTGTTGGGGGATTAGCAGGGTAAATACATGGGGTTATAGGGATAGGGCCTGGATAGATTGTGATCAGTGCAGGTTTGATGGGCCGAGTGGCCTCCTTCTATGGTTCCGTGAAGCTGTTTTTGAGTCGGTTGGGGTACAACTTCAGACTTTTGTATCTTTATCCCCGTGGAAGTGGGTCGTGGCCTCAACTCCCTCCCAACCTCTCCCCCAGGACCTATGATGGATATTTTGAGGGCATCAGAATGGAGGGAGAGAGGTGCCCCTGCAAAGAACCTTTGTATTTAAGTGGCACCTGCCACCACCCCAACAAAGTGGCTTCTAGCCAACAAAGTATATGGGATGTGTAGCCCCTGTTAGGAAAATCCTCCACCAATTTATGCACAGCAAGCTCCCAGAAATAGTGACGTAAGGGACAATTTAGCATGGCCAATCCACCTAACCTACACACCTTTGGACACTAAGGGACAATTTAGCATGGCCAATCCACCTAACCTACACATCTTTGGACACTAAGGGACAATTTGGCATGGCCAATCCACCTAACCTACACATCTTTGGACACTAAGGGACAATTTAGCATGGCCAATGCACCTAACCTACACATCTTTAGACACTAAGGGACAATTTAGCATGACCCATCCACCTAACCTGCACATCTTTGGACACTAAGGGGCAATTTGGCATGGCCAATCCACCTAACCTACAGATCTTTTGAGTGTGGAAGGAAACCGAAGCACCCGGAGGAAACCCATGCAGACACGGGCAGAATGTGCAAACTCCACACAGACAGTGATGCAAGGCCAGTAATTGAACCTGTTGCTGTGAGACGGCTGTGCCGCCCGAACCAGAATGATTTGTGAAAAATCGTTTTGAAAGCAGGGCAAAGTTGGGTGGTGTGGAACAAGAGAGGAAGTGGGGAGGGGTGGGTATCCACCGGGACACTTGCTGGACATGTTGAAGATTCGGCCCTCCACACCTTGCCCTTCTTGCCCCTTCACTGTTTAGCCTGGTTCCTGGAAGTAAAGAAACCATTTGGAAGGGAACCTTGGAAATGTAATAAAAATGTTGCGGATTTTCTGCTGCTCAAAAAAGCCGATAAAGGGCATTTTTATTTCTCCGAGAATCTCTCACTGCAAGATATTTCTTTGAATGTCAAGGCAATGTTTCTGACCTCCGAAACCACAGCAGCCTCCCCTCATACATTCTGCAACTGAATCTCCACCAAACAGTGATGTTGTTTGCTCCCTGCCATGTTCCGTGGTTGAACCAACATGTTAACCCAGCGACAGACTGACTGTCACTACAAACCATACCGACCGGAGGAGGTCTGTCCATCCTCCCCCTCTCTGCCGTGGCCCACCTCGAGCCCAAGGGTCTGCCCAGTGTCCTCCAGTCCAGTGCCCACGTTACCATTCTTGAGTGCATAGACAGTGAGGGGTTAAAATCCCCTCGACAAGGTCCTTAAAAGCTTTTCAAATTGCCTCTTGCGTCCCAGTCCATCACACAAACCAGCCAGAGAAGAAGCTGTTCTTGAGTCGGTTGGTACGTGACCTCAGACTTTCGTATCTTTTTCCCGATGGAAGAAGGTGGAAGAGAGAATGTCTGGGTTGCGTGAGGGTCCTTAATTATGCCGGCTGCTTTTCCCGAGGCAGCAGGAAGTGTAGACAGAGTCAATGGATGGGAGGCTGGTTTGTGTGATGGATTGGGCTACATTCACAACCCTTTGTAGTTCAATGCGGTCTTGGGCAGAGCAGGAGCCCAGACCAAGCTGTGATACAACCAGAAAGGATGCTTTCTATGGGGCATCTGTAAAAGTTGGTGAAAGTTGTAGCAGAAATGTTGAATTTCCCTTCCCCCTCTCCTCCCCTCTACCTCTACCCCTCCTTGCCTCTCTTCATCCCCCCTCCCCAACCCACTCCTCCCCTCCTCTCCCTTCCCACCCCCCTTCCTCCTCCTCCATTTTCCCCTCTTCCACTCATCTTGCCTCTCATCCACTTCCCTCTCCTCTCCTCCCCTCCCTCCCCCTCCATTCTCCTCTCTTTCACTCGCCTCCCTTCCCACACACTTGCCTCCACTTCCCTCCCTTCCTCCTGCCACCCTGTCTTCTCCCCACTCCACTTTTCTTTCCCTCCTTCCTTTATCCCTCCTCTTACCCTCTGCCCACTCTCTGCATTTCTCCGCACACTCCTCTTTTATTCAGAGGGACGCAGTGAGGCTTTGTCTGAGGGAAGTGTCTGTGGGAGGAAAGGGTTTCCCTGGAAGGGGGATAAACTCGAAGTCAAGGGGAATGGGAAACAAGAAGAGACTGGATGGGATTGTTTTTTCAAGGGGGGAGGCCCCCGTTAAAGGCCTGAGGCCTACAGCGCAGGGCACAGGCCACAAGCAGCATTGAAAAGGTGCGGGAAGAACAACGGCAAGCTTGGATTTTTAAAAATCCGCAGTTTTTCCCAAGTTGGGAGGGAAGGCACGGTGGTTAGCACTGCTGCCTCACAGCGCCAGGGACCCAGGTTTGATTCCAGCCTTGGGTCACTGTGTGGAGGTTGAACATTCTCACCGTGTCTGCATGGGTTTCCTCCGGGTGCTCCGCTTTCCTCCCACAGCCCAAAGATGGCCATCTTAGGTGGATTGGCCATGCTAAGTTGCCCCTTGGTGTCCAAAGATGTGTAGGTTAGGTGGATTGGCCATGCTAAATTGTCCCTTAGTGTCCAAAGATGCGCAGGTTAGGGTGGATTGGCCATGCTAAATTGCCCCTTGGTGTCCAAAGATGTGTAGGTTAGGTGGATTGGCCATGCTAAATTGCCCCTTAGTGTCCAAAGATGTGTAGGTTAGGTGGATTGGCCATGCTAAATTGCCCCTTAGTGTCCAAAGATGTGTAGGTTAGGTGGATTGGCCATGCTAAATTGCCCCTTGGTGTCCAAAGATGTGTAGGTTAGGTGGATTGGCCATGCTAAATTGCCCCTTAGTGTCCAAAGATGTGCAGGTTAGGTGGATTGGCCATGCTAAATTGCCCCTTAGTGTCCAAAGATGTGCAGGTTAGGTGGATTGGCCATGCTAAATTGCCCCTTAGTGTCCAAAGATGTGCAGGTTAGGTGGATTGGCCATGCTAAATTGCCCCTTGGTGTCCAAAGATGTGTAGGTTAGACTGATTGGCCATGCTAAATTGCCACTTAGTTCAAGGGAACTAGCAGGGTAAGTATATGGGGTTACAGGAATAGGGCCTGGGTGGGATTGTTGTAGCGTAGGCTCGATGGGCCAAATGGCCTCCTTCTGCACTGTAGGGATTCTGTGGTTCTATGGAAGGCAATATTAAACCATGTAGATTGGGGGTGACGGGCGAACTGGCCTTTACATGATCTCGGCGAGTTTGACTCTTGATTTTAACACGGAAAGCTCACCGGGAGAGGCAGGGATTCGGGCGAGTGGGAGTAGAGGAAAGAAGAAAGTGTAAACTCAGAGAAGGCAGCGGGGACAGGGAAGTAAGTGAAGATTTGAACACAGCAAGAGACTGATATCAGATCTTCAAATCAGAGTTGGATGGTCTATATTTGATTTGAGTTATTATTGTCACATGTATATGATCAAGCAAGATAAGAGGGGGTGGGCAGTTTAGAACGGAGTTGAGGAGGAACTTCTTCACTCAAAGGGTGGTGAATCTCTGGAATTCTCTGCCCGTTGAAGTGATGGAGGCTGCCTCGCTAAATATATTTAAGTCACGGGTAGATGGGTTTCTGATAGACAGGGGAATTAAGGGTTATGGGGAGAAAGCGGGAAAGTGGAACTGATCCACTTCAGATCAGCCATGATCTTATTGAGTGGCGGGGCAGGCTCGAAGGGCTAGATGGCCCACTCCTGCTCCTATTTCTTATGTTCTTATGCATTAGTATACAGTGAAAAGTATTGTTTCTTGTGCACTACACAGATAAAGCAGACCGTTCATAGAGAAGGAAAGGAGAGGGTGCAGAATGTAGTGTTCCAATCATAGCTAGGGTGTAGAGAAAAATCCACTTAATGCGAGGTAGGACCATTCAAAAGTCTGATGGCAGCAGGGAAGAAGCTGTTCTTAATTCGGTTGGTACGTGACCTCAGACTTTTGGACCTTCTTCCCAGTGGAAGAGAGAATGTCCGGGGTGTGTGGGGTCCTTGATTATGCCGGCTGCTTTTCCCCGATGTGGAGATGCCAGCGTTGGACAGGGGGAAACACAGTAAAAAGTCTCACTACACCAGGTTAAAGTCCAACAGGTTTATTTGATAGTAAACCCACAAGCTTTCGAAAAGACTGTTCCTTCCTCAGGTATGTGGAAGGCCCCCTGACGAAAGCTTGTGGATTCACTATCAAACAAACTGGTTGGCTTTTCCCCGAGGCAGCGGGAAGCGTGGATGGAGTCAGCGGATGGGAGGCTGGTTTGCGTGATGGGGAGTACGTGCAGACTCCACGCAGTGACCCAAGGCCAGGAATCGAACCCGGGTCGCTGGTGCTGTGAGGCAGCAGTGCTCACCGCTGTGTCAATCTATCACCCTGACACAATTCGTCCCTTACCCTCCAGTCTTTGTTAGATCATAGATGCTGTGTATTATTTCTGCTGAGGCAATTTATTGTACCTGTGGTTTGATTTATTATTGTCACGCGTGTTGGAATGCAATGAATTGTTTCTTGCACACAGTACGAACAAAGAATACCGTTCATAGAGTACATAGGAGAGAAGGAGAGGAGAGAGTGCAGAATGTAGTGTTACAGTCATAGCTAGGGTGTAGAGAAAGTTCAACTTAATAGAACATAGATCATAGATCATAGAAACCCTACAGTGCAGAAAGAGGCCCTTCGGCCCATCGAGTCTGCACCGAACACAATCCCACCCAGACCCTATCCCCATATATTTACCCACTAATCCCTCTAACCTACACATCCCTGGACACTAAGGGACAATTTCTTAGCATGGCCAATCAACCTAACCCGCGCATCTTTGGACTGTGGGAGGAAACCGGAGCACCCGGAGGAAACCCACGCAGACGCGAGGAGAATGTGCAAACTCCGCACAGACAGTGACCCTGAGCCGGGAATCGAACCCAGCCGGAGCTGTGAAGCAGCAGTGCTAACCCACTGTGCCACCCCAAATGAGGTAACGCGAGGTAGGTCCCTTCAAAAGTCTGACAGCAGCAGGGAAGAAGCTGTTCTTGAGTCGGTCGGTACGAGACCTCAGACTTTTGTAGCTTTTTCCCAATGGGTGAATGTGGAAGAGAGAATGTCCGGGATGGGTGGGGTCCTTAATTGTGCCGGCTGCTTTTCCGAGACCGGGAAGGCTGGGGCTATGTTCGCAACTCTTTGTCACAGAGAAATGAGGGGGTGGAGGGGCAAGGTACAAAAATATTTGATTGGAACAGAAAGTTCCTGTTTTCACAGAGGAACAGTATGGGAGGTCACTTGTTTTGACTGTGATGCTGTGCCGGGAGTCGGTAAAGCGAACAATACGAGGCGGCGATACTTAAGTTTGGAGTCTATTTATGAGTGTCACAGGTAGAGATTAGCTGAGGGGAGCGGCCTTGGGGCCTGGGGAGGTGGGTGGTTGGAGCGGGGGGGAGGTGAGGGGGTGGTTTTTGTCAGGCAGCTGAAATGCTTGGTACTGCCGTCACTTTCACATTCACTTCTTATCTGAACGCATTTTCCAGATGAATGGACTCGTTTTTCGCTTCCTGCTTGGGGAGACAGCTCGCAGTGGTAGGACGGGGGGGGAGCGGATTTGGAGGGGGAGGAGGAGGGTGCTGGGTGGAGGACAGGGATGGTGAGGCTTTACTAACAGTCTGGGACTCAGCGGAGCTCCGCACTGCGGCTGCGAGTGTGCTGTGGCTGTGCGTCCCTCGGTGAAGATTCCCGCTGACTGTATCCCCGGGGAATGTGAGCACCCACAGAGTGAAGGTAACAGCCGTTAGCCTTTCTCTTCTTGCCAGCGTGTACCGCTTTTTGCAGTGAGCGACCCACACAAGCCCGACACCAGAAGCAGAAGTAGCTGGTCATTAAATCGTTCCCTTCCGGGAGCTTTGTAACTTTATACAGTGAGAGCAAATTGGAAGGTGGATTCATAGAGTCACAGAACCCTCTTCACGTTTGGCCTGTCGCTGCTTGTGCTAGCTCAATGAGTGCCGCAACTCGGCTAACATTAACACTGCAGTGAAGTTACTGCGAAAATCCTCCAGTCGCCACACTCCTGTTCGGGTACACTGAGGGAGAGTTTAGCACCCACAATGCGCCCTAACCGTGTGGGAGGAAACCGGAGCACCCGGAGGAAACCCACGCAGACACGGGGAGTACGTGCAGACTCCGCGCAGTGACCCAAGGCCAGGAGTCGAACCCGGGTCGCTGGCGCTGTGAGGCAGCAGTGCTAACCACTGTGCCAATCTATCACCCCGACACAATTCATCCCATACCCTCCGATCTTCGTTAGATCATAGATGCAGTGTATTATTTCTGCTGAGGCAATTTATTGTACCTTTGGTTTGAGTTATTATTGTCACGCGTGTTGGAATGCAATGAATTGTTTCTTGCGCGCTTTGTACGAACAAAGAATACCGTTCATAGAGTGTGTAGCAGAGAAGGAAAGGAGTGCAGAATGTAGCGTTACAGTCACAGCTAGGGCATAGAGAAAGATCAGCTTAATGTGAGGGAAGTCCATTTAAAAGTCTGACAGCAGCAGGAAAGAAACTGTTCTTGATTCAGTTGGTACAGTGATCTCAGACTTTTGTATCTTTTTCCTGACGTAAGCTACAGGCCCACAGCCTCAAATCTCCTCTTAGCCGCCTTCTCTCCAAGAGAAGTCCCAACCTCTTCAATCTCTCCTCCTAACTGAAGTTTCTCATCCCTGGAAGCATTCTGGTAAACCATCGTCAATTGATTAAACCAACGCCTTTACTTTCCCAGGAGACTAAGGAAATTTGGCATGTCCACTACGGCTGTCACCAACTTTTACAGATGCCCCATAGAAAGCATTCTTTCTGGATGTACCACAGCTTGGTATGCCCAAGAGCACAAAAGGTTTTGCACAAAGCATACCTGGTGCAGTGGTAATGTTGTTGGACCCAGAAACTCAGACTAATGCCCTGGAAACAGGGTTCGAATCCCACCACGGCAGCTGGCTAGTAGAAGCTGTAGCTTACAGACCCTATGATTTTGATTTGATTTGTTATTGTCACGTGTATTGGTATACAGTAAAAAGTATGTTTCTTGCACACATACAGACAAAGCATACTGTTCATAGAGAAGGAAAGCAGAGGGTGCAGAATGTAGTGTTACAGTCACAGCTAGGGTGTAGAGAAAGATCAACTTAATGCGAGGTAGGTCCATTCAAAAGTCTGACGGCAGCAGAGAAGAACATAAGAACATAAGAAATAGGATGTTCTTATGTTCTTATGTTCTCTGCTGCCGTCAGACTTTTGAATGGACCTACCTCGCATTAAGTTGATCTTTCTCTACACCCTAGCTGTGACTGTAACACTACATTCTGCAGTCTCTGCTTTCCTTCTCTATGAACAGTATGCTTCTCTATGAACAGTATTCTCTATGAACAGTATTCTCTATGAACAAGAAGCTGTTCTTGAGTCGGCTGGTGCGTGACCTCAGACTTTTGTACTTTTTTCCCGACGGAAGGAGGTGGAAGAGAGAATGTCCGGGGTGCGTGGGGTCCTTGATTTTGCTGGCTGCTTTTCCGAGGCAGGGAAGTGTAGACGGAGTGATAGAATGATAGAATCCCTACAGTGAAGAAGGAGGCCATTTGGCCCATCGAGTCTGCACCGATCACAATCCCACCCAAGCCCTATTCCGTAACCTTACATATTTACCCTCACTAATCCCTTGACACTCGGGTCAATTTAGCACGGCCAATCCACCTAAGAGTTGGATAGCTTGATCTTGGGTTTGGACATTGCTCTGCATAACATCGAGGTCCGAAGAGCCTGTACTGTGCTGTACTGTTCTATGTTCTTAACCCGCACATCTTTGGAGTCAATGGATGTAAGGCTAGTTTGTGTGATAGATTGGGCGAACCACTTTGTTCATTGATAGTCACCACTTACTCGATGGGCTGAATGGCCCAGTTCTGCTCCTATATCTTATGGTCTTATGGGCATATGGTAACCCTTATGGAGACTATCTCATGAAGCTTGGACTTGAATTTAAATTCTACTAGCCAGCTGCCATGGTGGGATTCGAACCCTGTTTCCAGGGCATTAGTCTGGGTTTCAGGTTCAGCAACATTACCACTGCATCACAAGAACATAAGAAATAGGAGCAGGAGTTGGCCATCTAGCCCTTCGAGCCTGCCCCGCCATTCAATAAGATCATGGCTGATCTGAAGTGGATCAGTTCCACTTTCCCACTTTCTCCCCATAACCCTTAATTCCCTTGTCTATCAGAAACCTATCCACCCGTGACTTAAATATATTCAGCGAGGTAGCCTCCACCACTTCAACGGGCAGAGAATTCCAGAGATTCACCACCCTTTGAGTGAAGAAGTTCCTCCTCAACTCCGATCTAAACTGATCCCCCCCTTATCTTGAGGCTGTGCCCTCTAGTCCTGCTGTCATTTCTAAGCGGGAAGAATCTCTCTACCTCTACCCTATCCATCCCCTTCATTATCTTATACGTCTCTATAAGATCCCCCCTCAGCCTTCTAAACTCCAACGAGTACAGACCCAGTCTATTCAGTCTCTCTTCATAGTCCAACCCCCTCATCTCCGGTATCAGCCTAGTGAACCTCCTCTGCACTCCCTCCAAGGCCAATATATCCTTCCGCAAGTGCGGCGACCAAAACTGCACACAGTACTCCAGCTGCGGCCTCACCAGTGCCCTGTACAGTTGCAGCAAGACCTCCCTGCTTTTATATTCTATCCCCCTCGCTATAAAGGCCAGCATCCCATTCGCCTTCTTGATCACCTGCTGCACCTGCAGACTGGGTTTTTGCATCAGGTATAGAACATAGAACATAGAAAAACTACAGCACAAACAGGCCCTTCAGCCCACAAGTTGCACCGATCACATCGCTACCTACTAGACTTACCTATAACCCTCAATCCTATTAAGTCCCATGCACAAAACCCTTTGCAGTTCCTTGCGGTCTTGGGCAGAGCAGGAGCCCATACCAAGCTGTGATACAACCAGAAAGAATACTTTCTATGGTGCATCTGTAAATGTTGGTGAGAGTCGTAGCGGACATGCCAAATTTCCTTAGTCTTCTGGGGAAGTAGAGGCGTTGGTTTAAAACCATCAACTGACAATTATTTATCAGAATGCTTCCAGGGATGGGAAACTTTAGTTAGGAGGATAGATTGGAGAGGTTGGGACTGTTCTCCTTGGACAGTAGGTGTCTAAGAGGAGATTCGATAGAGATGTTCAAAATCGTGAAGAGGCTGGACAGAGCAGACAGGGAGAAACTGTTCCCGCTCGGAAAAAGATTGAGAATGAGAGGGACACGGAGTTAAAGTGATTTGCAAAAGGAGCAAGTGTGATGTGAGGAAAATATTTCTCACCCAGCGAGTGGTTGGGGGTCTGGGATGCGCTGCCTGGGAGTGTGGTGGAGGCAGCTTCACTCGAGAGGGTGTTAGATGATTAATTGAACAGAAGCAATGTGAGGGGAGTTACGGGGGGCGGGGGAAGGCAGGGGAACGGAGCTAAGTCACGATGGAGATACGATGAGGCAAATGGCTCCGTAACAATCTGTGATTTCCCGATTCCCAGCCCAGCTGTGTGGCAGCGGATGTCCCGCTTTCTGAACCGGGCAGGGTTGATTTCCGAATGGGCTCACGTCTGCGCTGAAACCTCCGGGCACTTTCCCAGTGCGCTGTTGCCTCTATCCTGTGGCTAACCCTCGCTAACCTGTGAGTGCTTAGACCCCCGAGCTTTCCCCTCGGGTAACGTGGGGTAGTGAGATTGATCAGTGAACTTTACTGTGCCTTTTGCGCACGGCACAGCTGGCGCAGTGGTAACATCGCTGGACCCAGAAGCCCAGACTAATGCCCTGGAAACAGGGTTCGAATCCCAGCACGGCAGCTGTCTGGTAGAATTTAAATTCAAATCCGAGCTTCAAGAGTTGGTGCCCATAAGGGTTACCATAAGATACAGGAGCAGAACTGGGCCATTCAGCCCATCGAGTAAGTGGCGACCAGCCAAGAACAAAGTGGTTAGCACTGCTGCCTCACAGCGCCAGGGACTTGGGTTCAATCCCAGCTTCACGTCACTCTCTGCCTGCACGTTCCCCCCCGGTGTCTGCGTGGGTTTCCTCCCACAGTCCAATGATGTGTGGGATAGGTTGATTGACCAGGCTAAGTTGACCCTAGGGGGGGTTAGCAGGGTAAATAGGTGGGGTTTTGGGGATGGGGCCTGGGTGGGATTGTGGTTGGTGCAGACTCGATGGGCCGAATGGCCTCCTTCTGCTTTGCTGGGATTTTATGATAACAAAGTAGAGCCAGGATCAGGCCCTTTGGCCCTCCAAACCTGTGCTGACCATGATACACTAGCTAAACTAAATAAAAACCTGCCCCTTCTCAGCCCATGTCCCTCTATTCACTCCCTATCCACGTCTCCATCCAGATGTCTATTAAATGTGTCTGCTTCCACCACCTCCTCTGGCAGCGTGTTCCACGCACCCACCACTCTCTGCGTGAAAAACCTCCCCCCCACCCCCGCGCATCTCCCTTAAACTTTCCCCCGTTAAAACCCACCAATGTCCCCTTCAGGGGAGGAAATCTGCCGTCCTGACCCCGGTCTGGCCTCCACGTGACTCCAGAGCCACAGCGACGTGGCTGACTGTCAACTAGGGATGGCCCAGCCAGCCAGCGGTGCCCACGTCCCACCAAACACTGAGAGAAGTAGCACAATCTGTTGCTAAAATTCTGCCCTCTTTAAGCTCACACGCTCCCTCACCCACAAAGGAATTCACACCGAGGGGCAGCAAGCTGAATTATCATCTGATTTCAGAATATTGATTTGATTTGGGATTGATTTGATTTTAATGGGATTGAGGGTTATAGACAGGCCTGGCAGGTAGGGATGCGATCGGTGCAACTTGTGGGCTGAAGGGCCTGTTTGTGCTGTAGCTTTTCCATGTTCTATTTGATGTATTATTCTCACGTCTATCGGGATACAGTGAGAAGTATTGTTTCTTGCGCGCTGTGCAGACATAGCATACCGTTCATAGATTACATAAGGGAGAAGGAAAGAAGAGGACGCAGAGTGGCCCAGTGGTATTATCGCTGGGCTATTAATCCAGAAACGCATCTCATGTTCTGAGGACCCGGGTTCGAATCCCACCAAGGCAGGTGGCGGAATTTGAATTCAATAAAAAAAATCTGGAATTAAGAATCTACTGATGACCCATTGTCGGAAAAACCCACCTGGTTCACTAATGTCCCTTTTTAGGGAAGGAAATCTGCCGTCCTTACCCGGTCTGGCCTACATGTGACTCCAGAGCCACAGCAATGTGGTTGACTCTCAACTGCCCCTCCAAGGGGCAACTAGGGATGGGCAATAAATATTGGCCCAGCCAGCAACACCCCCTGAATGAATAAAGAAAAAGAATGTAGTGTTAGGGTGTCGCGAAAGATAAGGTAGGTCCGTTCAAAAGTCTGATGGCAGTAGGGAAGAAGCTGCTCTTGACTCTGTTGGTACATGACCTCAGACTTTTGTGTCTTTTTCCCGACGGAATAAGGTGGAAGAGAGTAACTGAGGTGATTGATCTGTAAGTGGAATAAGAATTGTAGAATTATCTGATGGTTATAGGACTGAAGGGAGCCACCGTGGCTCAGTCTGGCTCTCTCCAGCTCAGTAAGAAGTCTCACAACACCAGGTTAAAGTCCAGCAGGGTTTATTTGGTAGTATACACCACTAGTGGGAGTTCTGATCACAATCTATCTGTGATCAGAACTCCCATTCACCTGACGAAGGGGCAAACCCCCAAAAGCTTGTAGGTTTACTACCAAATAAACCTGTTGGACATTAACCTGGCGTTGTGAGACTTCTTACTGTGTTTACCCCAGTCCAGTGCCGGCATCTCCATATCATCTCTCCAACTCATCAGTGTTGCTATTATTATACCTGAACCTTGGATCCAATTCCTTTGCTAAACAAGGCAGACAGTCATTGATAGAACTGGATTCCACACTTCGGCATTCTGAATTCATCAAATCATAGAATCTCTACTGTGCAGAAGGAGGCCATTCGGCCCATCGGGTCTGCACCGACAACCATTCCACCCGGGCCCTATCCCCGTAACTCCACATATTTACCCTGCTAGTCTCCCTACCTCTAAGGGAGAATTTAGGATGGCCAATCCACCTACCTGCACATCTTTGGACACTAAGGGGCAATTTAGCATGGCCAATCCGCCTAACCTGCACATCTTTGGATACTAAGGGACAATTTAGCATGGCCAATCCACCTAACTTGCACATCTTTGGATACTAACGGACAATTTAGCATGGCCAATCCACCTAACCTGCACATCTTTGGACACTAAGAGGCAATTTAGCCTGGCCAATCCATCTAACTTACACATCATTGGATACTAAGGGGCAATTTAGCATGGCCAATCCACCTAATCTGCACATCTTGGGACACTAAGGGGCAATTTTGCCTGGCCAATCCACCTAACCTGCACATCTTTGGACACTAAGGGGCAATTTAGCATGGCCAATCCATCTAACTTACACATCTTTGGACACTAAGGGGCAATTTAGCATGGCCAATCCACCTAACCTGCACATCTTTGGACACTAAGAGGCAATTTAGCCTGGCCAATCCATATAACTTACACATCTTTGGATGCTAAGGGGCAAATTAGCATGGCCGATCCATCTAACCTGCACATCTTTGGACACTAAGGGACAATTTAGTATGGCCAATCCACCTTACCTGCACATCTTTGGACACTAAGAGGCAATTTAGCCTGGCCAATCCATCTAACTTACACATCTTTGGGTACTAAGGGACAATTTAGCATGGCCAATCCACCTAACCTGCACATCTTAGGACACTAAGAGGCAATTTAGCCTGGCCAATCCACCTAATTTGCTCATCTTTGGATACTAAGGGGCAAATTAGCATGGCCAATCCACCTAACCTGCACACCTTGGGACACTAAGGGGCAATTTAGCATGGCTGATCCATCTAACCTGCGCATCTTTGGACACTAAGGGACAATTTAGCATGGCCAATCCACCTAACCTGCGCATCTTTGGACACTAAAGGACAATTTAGCATGGCTAATCCACCTAACCTGCACATCTTTGGAGTATGGGAGCACCCGGAGGAAACCCAGATAGACACGGGGAGAATGTGCAAACTCCACACAGACAGTCACCCAAGGCCAGATTTGAACCTGGGTCCCTGGTGCTGTGAAGCAGCAGTGCTAACCCACTGCGCCAAATCGGACAGACAATAATGGGGAGGGTGGAGGTTCCCCACCTATGCATTCTGAGCTGGTTAATTGCGATATAAATGTGGGAGATAGGTAGACACAGGGTGCAAAGCTACCTTTTCATTTCAATGCATTGGCGCAATTAATTGATGATTCGAAGATCGCCAGTCTTTGTTTTTGAGGTGTAAACTCTGTGTAACGGCGCACTGACTTGTGGAAGAAGGATCGGGGGAATTAGGTAATGTCTACAGCAGAGAACAAGTAGCAAAAACAGGAAATTGGTGTGCTTGTGGTTTGAAAGGGATTTCACAGAAATGAGGACCTGACCTGTCCAAAGAGGTGATGTTTTGAACATTGCATCTTGTTCCATTCACACCTTAGCTCGGCCAAGATTAAATTGACTTCTGCTAACGCCGAGAGGGGGTTATTCAGCCACCAAAGGGTGGGGAGGGTGGTTCAGCTCGGTCGGCTGGGTGGTTGGTTTGTGATGCAATGCGGCACCCCAACAGCGTAGGTTCAATTCCTGCACCAGCTGCAGTGAGAACCATAGAACGTTACAGCACAGAAACAGGCCGTTTGGCCCTTCTTGGCTGTGCTGAACCAGTTTTCTGCCTGACCTGCACCCGGACCATACCCCTCCACACCCCTCTCATCCATGTACCTGTCCAAGATTTTCTTAAATGTTAAAAGTGAGCCCACATTTACTCCTACATCTGGCAGCTCATTCCACACTCCCACCATCTCTGTGTGAAGAAACCCCCCACAATATTCCCTTTAAACTTTTCCCCCTTCACCCATGTCCTCTAGTTGTTTTCTCCCCTAGCCTCAGTGGAAAAAGCCTGCTTGCATTCACTCTATCTCTACCCATCATAATCTTATACACCTCTATCGAATCTCCCCTCATTCTTCTACACTCCAAGGAATAAAGTCCTAACCTAACAGGCGGCACGGTAGCACAGTGGGTCAGCACTGCTGCTTCACAGCTCCAGGGACCTGGCTTCGATTCCCGGCTCGGGTCTCTATCTGTGTGGAGTTTGCACATTCTCCCCATGTCTGCGTGGGTTTCCTCCGGGTGCTCTGGTTTCCTTCCACAATCCAAAGATGCGCGGGTTAGGCTGATTGGCCGTGCTAAAATTGCCCCTTAGTGAGATGTTTAGGTTAGAGGGATTAGTGGGTATAATGTGTAGGGATGTGGGGGGGTAGGGCCTGGGTGGGATTGTGTTCGGTGCAGACTCGATGGGCCGAAGGGCCTCTTTCTGCACTGTAGGGTTCTATGATTCTATTCAACCTTTCTCTGTAACTCAGTTTCTCAAGTCCCGGCAACATCCTTGTAAATCTTTTCTCATGATGTGGGCAGTCCATCTTACTAGCTCTTCTTGCCCTCAGACGGTTGGAGTTATGTTTAAGCGTTAAGTTTTGGTCATTTGGGGTCCCATTTTCTTTGTACTTTGTCATAAGACCATAAGAAATAGGAGCAGGAGTAGGCCATCTAGCCCTTCGAGCCTGCCCCGCCATTCAATAAGATCATGGCTGATCTGAAGTGGATCAGTTCCACTTTCCCGCTTTCTCCCCATAACCCTTAATTCCCTCGTCTATCAGAAACCTATCTACCCGTGACTTAAATATATTCAGCAAGGTAGCCTCCACCACTTCAATGGGCGGAGATTCACCACCCTCTGAGAGAAGAAGTTCCTCCTCAACTCCGTTCTAAACTGCCCCCCCCCCCTTATTTTGAGGCTATGCCCTCTAGTTCTTGTTTCCTTTCTAAGTGGAAAGAATCTCTCTGCCTCTACCCTATCCATCCCCTTCATTATCTTGTAAGTCTCTATAAGATCCCCCCTCAGCCTTCTAAACTCCAACTAGTATAGGCCCTGTCTACTCAATCCCTCCTCATAAGCTAACCCCCTCATCTCTGGTATCAACCTTCTCTGCACTCCCTCCAAGGCCAAAATATCCTTGCGTAAGTGCGGCGACCAAAACTGCACACAGTACTCCAGCTGCGGCCTCACCAGTACCCTGTACAGTTGCAGCAAGACCTCCCTACTTTTATATTCTATCCCCCTCGCTCTGAAGACCAACATCCCATTCGCCTTCTTGATCACCAGCTGCACCTGCAGACTGGGTTTTTGCGACTCGTGCACAAGGACGCCCAGGTCCCTCTGCACCGTAGCATGTTGTCATTTTACTTTTTGCTCACATCCTATCCTTGTTGACCCCGAAATGCCTTGCCTTTATCCTGTGGTCTTCTTATCTCCTATGCCTTGTCCTATTTTAAAAATATATTATCACTCCTGTTAGTTTTTTCTTGTGCGGGGGTGAATGGGGGTGGGGGGGTACCCTTGTGTTGTAGGGGGGAGAAGGCAGGGGTTGTGGGGGGTGGAATGAAGAGGCAAATAGAGTACTGGTCTGGTTCTGCTGTGTTTTAGGTGGCTGGAGGGGAGATGGGTGTTGAGATGGTGTGTGTTAGGAGGAGGGGACTGTTGGGGCGAGGTGTTTCTGGGGGTTGGGGTGAATGGAGCAGCACAGTGGCACAGTGGTTAGCACTGCCGCCTCACAGCGCCAGGGACCCGGGTTCAATTCCTGGCTTGGATCACTGTTTGTGCGGAGTCTGCACAGTCTCCCTGTGTCTGCGTGGGTGCTCCGGTTTCCTCCCACAGTCTGAAGGACGTGCTGGTTAGGGTGCATTAACCCGAACAGGCACCAGAATGTGGCAACTAGGGGAACAAAGAACAACACAGCACAGGAAACAGACTCTTTGGCCTTCCTGCACTGTTCACTGGTCCAACTGGACCATTCGTTTGTATCCCTCCATTTCCAGAACTTCACAATAACTTCATTGCGGTGTTAATGTAAGCTTTACTTTATGTCAAGGTAGGGTGTGTGTTGGAGAGTTTTTTTTTGGGGGTTTTTTTTTCTGGCTGGGAGGTTTTGTGTCAGACAGGGTTAAGTTCCCGGTTAAGGTTAAGTATTTGGGTTAGGGTGGAGGTTAAGGGTTAGGGTTAGGGATTGCTGTTAGGGGTTATGGGTTAATTGCCTTAATCACCCCTTAGTGTTGGGGGACTAGCAGGGTAAATGCATGGGGTTATGGGAATAGGGACTGTTCTCTATGGGCCGAATGGCCTCCTTCTGCACAATCAGGATTCTATAATTCGAAGTGCAGTTCCCCGGTATAGTGCAGGAAAGTTCAGCTGTCGCAGCAAACTCCCACAAACAGCAGTGCGGTGGTGTAATGTCAAATGGTTTTCGCGATATTGATTGAGAGATAAATATTGGGGTCAGAGCACCAGAGGAAACTCCCCAGTGCTTCTTCGAATTCACGCCTTTTGCATGTAGGCAAATTTAATTACGTTCCTGACTCGTTCGGGGAATGTGGGTGTCACAGGTTGAGCCCGTCCCTGATTGCCCCTTGAACCGAGTGTCTTGCTTGCTTGGCCAAGGCAGAGGGTATTTAAGTGCCAGGCACATTGCTGTGAGTCTGGAGTCAGCGTAGAACCATCATAGAAACTATCATGCAAAAGGAGGCCAATCTGCCCATTGGGTCAGCACCAACAACCATCCAGGCCCTATTCGTGTAACCTCTTACCCTGCTAATCTCCCTTATACTCAGGGCAATTTAGCTTGGCCAATCCACCTAACGTACACATCTTTGACACTAAGGGGCAATTTAGCTTGGCCAATCCACCCAACCTACACACCTTTGACACTAAGGGGCAATTTAGCATGGCCAATCCACCCAAGCTACACATCTTTGGACACTAAGGGGCAATTTAGCATGGCCAATCCACCAAACCTGCACATCTTTGGACATTAAGGGGCAATTTAACAAGGCCAATCCACCTAACCCTCACATCTTTGGACACTAAGGGGCAATTTAGCATGGCCAATCCACCCAACCTACACATCTTTGGACACTAAGGGCAATTTAGCATGGCCAATCCACCTAACCCTCACATCTTTGGACACTAAGGGGCAATTTAGCATGGCCAATCCACCTAACCTGCACATCTTTGGACACTGAGAGACAATTTAGCATGGCCAATCCACCAAACCTGCACATCTTTGGACACTAAAGGGAATTTAGCATGGCCAATCCACCTAACCTGCACATCTTTGGACACTAAGGGGCAATTTAGCCTGGCCAATCCACCTAACCTGGACATGAAGTGAAGTTTATTTATTAGTCACAAGTAGGCTTACATTAACACTGCAGTGAAGTTACTGTGAAAATCCTCTAATCGCCACACTCCTGTTGGGGTACACTGTGGAGAATTTAGCACGGTCAATGTGTCTAACCAGCATGTCTTTCGGACTGTGGGAGGAAACTGGAGCACCCGGAGGAAACCCACGCAGATACTGGGAGAACATGCGGACTCCACACAGACAGTGACCCAAGCCGGGAGTCGAACCTGGATCCCTGGTGCTCTGAGGCAGCAGCGTTAACCACTGTTCCACCAACTTGAACGTTAAGCTATTTTGAATGATCCTTCAAATATTCTTCAATCATTATAGACTCCCTAAAGTGCAGAAGGAGGCCTTTCGGCCCATCAAGCCTGCACAGACAACAATCCCACCTATCCCCAAAACCCATGCTAATCCCCCTGACAATAGGGTCAATTTAGCATGGCCAATCAACCTAACCTGCACATCTTTGGAGTATGGGAGAAAACACGGGCACCTGGAGGAAACCCACGCAGACACGGGGAGGATGTACAGTCTCTGCACGGAGAGTGGACAAGCCAGGAACTGAACCCGGGTCCCTGGCGCTGTGAGGCAGCAGTGCTAACCACTGTACTATCCCCAAATTGCTTGTCAGAATTCTGGCCTCCACCAACTTTCCCAAGCAGCGCTTTTGGGAATGGAGCCACCCATTGACCCTTAACTCCCTCCTCCCTTCTCCCCAGCCTGCGCACTCATCGCCCAGGTGAAGGGGGTCAGTGAACCCACTCGCACGATGCTATTGATGTGTTAAGGTATAGCTTCCATCGGTCAGTGCAAACCTCCAGGCGTTGCTCCAACATCAACGTTCACCATTGGGTCCAGGCCAAACGGACCCCTAGAGGTGAATATGGCTCGTGTTCGGAGGGCGTGCCTCCGGGAAGTTGAAAGTTCGCGGAACACTGTTTACCTGTTGAAGAAATTCTTTGTGGTTAACCTTTCTGTGCGTGCGCTGAGGTGCCCCATCCCCCTCCCCGGAGGCACTTTGCAAAATATACTTTCACGGCACGTGGGCGTCACTGCCTTTCGTTGAGTTGAATTTGCACCTCTGCGTCACTCTCTGAGTCAGCAGGTTGTGGGTTCAAATCTCACTCGAGGAACTTCAGAAAATAAAAGTAAGGCTGGTTTGTCAGTGCAGTGCTGAGGGAGTGCCGCACTGTCAGAGGGTCAGTGCTGAGGGAGTGCCGCACTGTCAGAGGGTCAGTGCTGAGGGAACGCCGCACTGTCAGAGGGTCAGTGCTGAGGGAGTGCCGCACTGTCAGAGGGTCAGTGCTGAGGGAGTGCCGCACTGTCAGAGGGTCAGTGCTGAGGGAGTGCCGCACTGTCAGAGGGTCAGTGCTGAGGGAGTGCCGCACTGTCAGAGGGTCAGTGCTGAGGGAGTGCCGCACTGTCAGAGGGTCGGAAGATCAAAGATCAAAGAACGCTGCAAGGAAGTTACTGTGAAAACCCCCTTGTTGCCAGATTCTGGTGCTTGTTCGGGGACACTGAGGGAGAATTTACCACGGTCAGTGCACGCCTAACCAGCATGTCTTTGGAGTGTGGGAGGAAACCGGATCACCCAGAAGAAACCCACGCAGACACAGGGAGAACATGCAGACTCCGCACAGACAGTGACCCCAAGCCGGGAATCGAACCCGGGCCAGTGAGGCAGCAGTGCTAACCTCTCTGTTCATTCCCTCACACGGATGGAAGGGGTTCCCCGATGGCATTCGTGGGAGTTCCGGCTGACATATCATCGCTTAACCGTTAAAAGTGACAAAGTGTCAGAATGAGGGTGCACCTGGTAGTTTCTGGGATCTTGCTGAGTCCAAATTTGCCTGCTGTGTTTCCTGGGTAACGGCGCCTCAAAGGGGTGTTTAATCGCACTCTGGTGCATTGTGAGGTAGTGAAAGGTACTTTTTGATTGTAAGTTCTCTTTTTGTTTGCTTTACCAGAAACACAGAGAAATATCTTTTTTTGGGAAATTGAGGATTGTTCAGAGTGTGTAACCTGAAGCTGCCAGAAAGGGTGGACTATTTTAGATACAATGCTCGTGTATCTGTCAGTGAAAGGCTGGGTCCTAATGAAGAGAGTTGACTCCCTTTTTTATCCCTTCGCGCTCACTGACGCACTTGCTATGGCCTCTCGCCTCAGACACAGTTAGAACCTCTCTCCCGTGCATTCTCATATCGAGTCCGGCTCTGTATCTCTCTGTTACAGAAAATCTCGGCATGAATTCCAGAGCTCGCAGGGCAGCAGGATTATCCAGCGACAGAACCGGCGCAGAATGACCTGCCCCAGTCCGGCGGAGATCACCAAGGCCAAAGCCATCATGTCCATGCCTTCACTCACCAAAGCTCTTAACCTGGACGAGCTCCTCCTCAAATGCATCCAATCGTTTGGTAAGTGTCGCCCTATCCCGAGGCTGATCGTAGATAGACCACCCTCTGTGTGTGTGAGTGTGTGTGTGAGTGTGTGTGTGTGAGGGTATGTGAGTGTGTCTGAGTGTGTTTGTGAATGCATATGTGTGTGAGTGTGTGTGTGTGAGTGGGGTGTGTGAGTGTGTATTGTGTGTGTTTGTGAATGTGTGTGTGAGTGTATGTGTGTGAGTGCCTTTGTGAATGTGTGTGTATGAGTATATGTGTGTGTGAGTCTGTCTGTCTGTGTCAGTGTGTGTGTGTGTGTGTGTGTGTGTGTCTGTGTGTGAGTGCCTTTGTGAATGTGTGTGTATGAGTATATGTGTGTGTGAGTGCATTTGTGAATGTACGTGTGTGAGTGTCTGTGTGTGAGTGCCTTTGTGAATGAGTGTGTATGAGTATGTGTGTGAGTCTGTCTGTCTGTGTCAGTGTGTGTGTGCGTGTGTGTGTCTGTGTGTGAGTGCCTTTGTGAATGTATGTGTGTGTGTGAGTGTCTGTGTGCGAATGCCTTTGTGAATGAGTGTGTATGAGTATGTGTATGTGAGTCTGTCTGTGTCAGTGTGTGTGTATGTGTGTGTGTGTGAGTGCCTTTGTGAATGAGTGTGCATGAGTATGTGTGTGTGTGTCTGTCTGTCTGTGTCAGTGTGTGTGTGTGTGAGTGCCTTTGTGAATGTGTGTGTGTGTGTGTGTGTGTATATCTGTGTCAGTGTGTGTGTGTGTGCCTGTGTGTGAGTGTGAGTGCATTTATCAATGTGTGTGTCTATGTGTGAGAGTGTGTGTGTGGCAGTGTGTGTGTGGCAGTGTGTGTGTGTCTGACTGTGTCAGAGGGTGTGTGTGTGTGTTTGTGAATGTGTGTTTGAGTGTGAATGTGTGTGTGTGTGTGTGTGTGTATGCACAGAACGCTGCAGGTTGTACCTGTCTGTGTGGAGTCTGCATGTTCTCCCTGTATCTGTGTGGGTTTCCTCTGGGTGCTCCAGTTTCCCCCCACACTCCAAAGATGTGCAGGTTGGGTGGATTGGCCATGCTAAATTGTCCCTTAGTGTCAGGGGGACTAGTTTGGGTAAAGTTATGGGGATAGAGTCTGGATGAGATGGGTGGTTGGTGCAGACTCGATGTGTGCACCGAAATGGCCTCCTTCTGCACTGAAGGAATTCTATAATTATATAAATGCAGAACTGAACAATGAAAACAAAACTGTGGCTTTGTGAGCACAGAGCGAACAGAGAGAACTTGCTGCTGACCTATATTTACCGCAGTTACGACAGAGTTTAAAGCTCGGATGTTAGACTAGATACTAACAGATTGTGAACAGCAGGGGAGGGGGGTGGGGGGAGCTGGCCCACTTTCTCTGGGCCCAATTAGCAAATTAACATTTTTTTTTTGAAAAGTGGGAATTGAGGCCATGCAGTTACATGAGTAGGTTTCAGTCCTGCTCGGCTTGCGATAGTCCCTGCTCACTCATGGGCTCTGTCAAAGTTACCGGACCCCCCAGAGAGCGGAGAGACCCCGACAGATATTCCCCACCTTCTCCCGGTCGGGGGGACCTCCTGAAGTCAGCCAAGGGACGAGATTCGAGCTGGCTTGTCATGACCATGTACCCCCCCCCCCGCCCAAGGCTTCCCGAACCTTTGGTGTGTCCTTGGGATTGTTCGATATTTGTTTCCTCCTTGCAGTCGGTTGGCTTGTTACACCAGCATTTCGGTGCATTGGGATGTCTTGTTGAAGTTGTACAAGATGTTGGGGGGGTTGGGGGGGTGGGGGGGCAGGGTCCAACATGGTGGCAGCATGGTCAGCATTGCTGTTTCACAACGCCAGGGATCTGGGTTCGATTCCCACTGTCTGTGTGGAGTTGGCACGTTCTCCCCGTGTCCGCGTGGGTTTCCTCTGTGTGCTCCGGTTTCCTCCCAGACTCCAAAGATATGTAGGTTAGGTGGATTGGCCATGCTAAATTGCCCCTTAGTGTCCAAAGATGTGCAGGTTAGATGGGTTGGCCATGCTAAATTGCCCCTTAGTGTCCAAAGATGTGCAAGTTAGGTGGATTGGCCATGCTAAATTGCCCCTTAGTGTCCAAAGATGTGCAGGTTAGGTGGATTGGCCATGCTAAATTGCCCCTTAGTGTCCAAAGATGTGTAGGTTAGGTGGATTGGCCATGCTAAATTGCCCCTTAGTGTCCAAAGATGTGCAGGTTAGGTGGATTGGCCATGCTAAATTGCCCCTTAGTGTCCAAAGATGTGCAGGTTAGGTGGATTGGCCATGCTAAATTGCCCCTTAGTGTCCAAAGATGTGCAGGTTAGGTGGATTGGCCATGCTAAATTGTCCCTTAGTGTCCAAAGATGTGCAGGTTAGGTGGATTGGCCATGCTAAATTGCCCCTTAGTGTGCAAAGATGTGTAGGTTCAGTGGATTGGCCATGCTAAATTGCCCCTTAGTGCCCAAAGATGTGCAGGTTTGGTGGATTGGCCATGCTAAATTGTCCCTTAGTGTGCAAAGATGTGTAGGTTCGGTGGATTGGTCATGGTAAATTGCCCCTTAGTATCAGGGAGATTAGCTAGGGTAAATGCATGGGGGTTAGGGGGATAGGGTATGATTGGGATTGTGGTAGTGTAGACTCAATGGACTGAATGGCCTCCTTCTGCACTGTAGGATTCTATGATTGGTAAGGCCACACTTGGAATACTGTGTACAGCTCTGGTCACCCTATTGTAGAAAGGATATTATTGAACTAGAAAGAGTGCAGAAAAGATTTACTAGGATGGTACCAGGACTTGATGGATTGAGTTATAAGGAGAGGCTGGATAGACTGGGACTTTTTTCTCTGGAGCGTAGGAGGCTGAGGAGTGATCTTATAGAGGTCTATAAAATAATGAGGAGCACAGATCAGCGAGATAGTCAATATCTTTTCCCAAAGGTAAGGGAGTCTAAAACGAGAGGGCATAGGTTTAAGGTGAGAGGGGAGAGATACAGAAGTGACTAGAGGGGCAATTTTTTCACACAGAGGTTGGTGAGTGCCTGGAACGAGCTGCCAGAGGTAGCAGTAGAGGCAGATACAATTTTGTCTTTTAAAAAACATTCAGCTACATGGGTACGATAGGTGTAGAGGGATATGGGGGACTTGGGGCTAACTTAATAGTTTAAAAAAGGGGGGACAGCATGGACAAGTTGGGCCAAAGGGCCTGTTTCCATGCTGTAAACCTTTATGACTCTATGAGGATTCCTGTGTGAGATTTCAAAATAAAGTCTCAGATTGGAAGCCCAACTTACAAACAGAACAGCTTCAGGAAATGAACCTCACAACAGCGCTCTGTCTCAGAGACACTGGAACCTGGTCAGACCTTTAATCCTGCATTGCACTGACCACCATTCTGTACGTGGAAATTGACGGCACAGCAAAATCCCACAAGCGGGTCCGTTTGACTCTTTTATGGGTTGTTGTTGCTGAGGGATGTTAGAAACATAGAAAAACTGCAGCACAATAGAGGCCCTTCGGCCCACAAAGTTGTGCCTGAGAGATTACTAGGCTTACCTCTATCTTACTAAGTTCCATCTACTTATCTAAAAGTCTCTTAAAAGACCCTATCGACCGTCCATCATCATTACCCATTCCACTCACTCACCACCCTCTGAGTGAAAAACTTACCCCTGACATCTCCTCTGTACCAGCTCCCCAGCACCTTAAACCTGTGTCCTCTCGTAGCGACCATTCCAGCCCTGGGAAATAGCCTCTGAGAATCCACTCAATCAATACCTCTCAACATCTTATAAACCTCTAACCTTTGTCTCTCCAGGGAGAAAAGGCCGAGCTCCCTCAACCTGTCCTCATAAGGCATGCCTCCCAATCCAGGCAACATCCTTCTAAATCTCCTCTGCACCCTCTCAATAGCTTCCACATCCTTCCTGTGACCAGAACTGAGCACAGTACTCCAAGTGCAGTCTGACCAGGGTCCTATACAGCTGCAACATTATCTCCCGACTCCTAATCTCAATTCCTCGGATGTTAGCGAAGGGTGCCCAAATTCTTGGTTCTCTTGCAAGCGTTCTGGAGTTCACCACCAGCCAATCTCTGCCGCCCTCAGAATACTGGGCTCGATTCCGCGGTTAGTGGTTGAACCGATGCCTTTTGCCACTGACGTCAGAGAAAGCTGCCGCAAAGGGCCTGGTGAACGCTAGGTGAGCGAGTTCCCACTTTCCAGACTGACCTTTAACTCTGGTGCCAAAGCAAGAGACCTTGGGGCTTTAGCAGGGATGTCAGTAAGCATCTTATCTCTGTAGCGCTCCGAGATCTCCACCTTCCTCCAATATTGGCTTTCTCGGGACAATACTTTCTTGGGCAGCACAGTAGCCCAGCGGTTAGCGCTGCTGCTTCACAGCTCCCAGGGTCCTGGGTTCAGTTCCCGGCTCAGGTCACTGTCTGTGTGGAGTTTGCACATTCTCCTCGTGTCCGCGTGGGTTTCCTCCGGGTGCTCCGGTTTCCTCCCACAGTCCAAAGACATGCTGGTTAGGGTGCATTGGCCATGCTAAATTCTCCCTCAGTGTACCCAAACAGGCACCGGAGCGTGGCGACTGGGGGATTTTCACAGTAACTTCATTGCAGTGTTAATGTTAGCCCACTGATAAATAAACTAAACTCAATGGTGGCGTTTGAACGCGGGTCTCCAGAACATTACCCTGGGTACTAGGCCAGTGACGATCCCATTTGATTTGATTTATTATTGTCACATGTATTAACATACAGTGTTTCTTGCGCACTATACACACAAAGCATACCATTCATAGAGAGGGAAAGGAGAGAGTGCAGAATTGATGGTTACACTTATAGCTAGGATGGAGAGAAAGATCAATTCAGTGCAAGGCAGATCATAAGAATATAAGAAATAGGAGCAGGAGTCGGCCATCTAGCCCTTCGAGCCTGCCCCGCCATTCAATAAGATCATGGCTGATCTGAAGTGGATTAGTTCCACTTTCCCGCTTTCTCCCCTTAATTCCCCTGTCTATCAGAAACCTATCTACCCGTGACTTAAATGTATTCAGCGAGGCAGCCTCCACCACTTCAACGGGCAGAGAATTCCAGAGATTCACCACCCTTTGAGTGAAGAAGTTCCTCCTCAACTCCGTTCTAAACTGTCCACCCCCCTTATCTTGAGGCTGTGCCCTCTAGTCCTGCTATCCTTTCTAAGCGGGAAGAATCTCTCTACCTCTACCCTATCCATCCCCTTCATTATCTTATACGTCTCTATAAGATCCCCCCACATCCTTCTAAACTCCAACGAGTACAGACCCAGTCTATTCAGTCTCTCTTCATAGTCCAACCCCCTCATCTCCGGTATCAGCCTAGTGAACCTTCTCTGCACTCCCTCCAAGGCCAATATATCCTTGCGCGAGTGCGGCGACCAAAACTGCACACAGTACTCCAGCTGCGGCCTCACCAGTGCCCTGTACAGTTGCAGCAAGACCTCCCTACTTTTATGTTCTAAACCCCTCGCTATAAAGGCCAATGAGGGAGCATACATGCGATGGGTCGTACTTGGGCTGCTCTTGGATGTTCGAGAGTAGCCTAGTGCTTCATGTTGTTAGTGTGTGCTTAAACTGGACCAGATACTGGGCAACACGACAGCTCAGTGACTATCACTGTTTGTTGTACAGATTTGGGCCAGTGTCTGTGGGAGTTTGCGCATTCTCCCCGTGCTTGCGTGGGTTTTCTCCGGGTGCTCCGGTTTCCTCCCACACCCCAAAGATGTGCTATTAGGCTGATTGGAGGTAATAAATTGTCCCTAAATTAGTTTCCCTCAATGTGGATGGCCATAAGCATAGATAATGGTCATGGGTGGAGGGGGGACTGGTAATGTTAAAATGGCAGTGCGGGCTCGTTGGGCCGAAGGGCCTGTTTCCCAGGCTGTTTTTGTTCTTTTGTTTGTTCTTTGTATTCCATTCGCAAATATCCATCCAAAAGTCAGCAGGGAAGAAGCTGTTCTTGAGTCGGTTGGTGTGTGACCTCAGACTTTGTATCTTCCTCCTAGCGGGAAAAGATGGAAGACAGAATGTCCGAGAGACGTACTGGTAATGAGAATACTTCACCAGAAGGCTGTCCAAGGCTGTACCTTGGTGATGTGTAGCAGTTTTGACCCTGATGACGCTGGGAAGAGTCAGCCAGAAGTCCGTTGACTTTTGACGGGTCTGTAAAATCTCGGCCATAAGTCACACAAGCCTCTCGGTCAGGCGTTGAAGAAGCCCTTCTAACAACATGGGCAGGAGTAGGCCTTCCGGCCCTTTCAGCCTGCCGAAGACCATGGCTGCTTTGACCAACTGTCCCACACTTCCCTGTCCAGCCCCGCTAAACTCCAATGGACACAGGCCCAACCTGACAAAACGTTCCTCCTAAAATAAGCAGGTCACCATCTTTTCCCAAAGATAGGGGAGTCTAAAACTAGAGAGCGTAGGTTCAAGGTGAGAGGGGAGAGATACAAAAGCGTCCGGAGGGGTAATTTTTTTACTCAGAGGGTGGTGAGTGTCTGGAACAAGCTACCCGAGGTAGTAGTAGAGGCAGGTAGAGGGATCTGCACCAAACATGGGCAGCTGGGATTAGTTTACTGGTAAAACTGGGCAGTATGGACAAGGGCCTGTTTCCATACTGTAAGCCTCTATGACTCTATAACCTCTTCATCCCAGGAATTAGACGAGCAAACCCTCTCTTTGAGCGCATCATAACCTTGCTTAAGTAAGGAGACTGATGCTGGTACCAAATATAGAATCCCTACAGTGTAAAAGGAGACCATTCGGCCCATCGAGTCTACACTGGCACAATCCCAACCAGGCCCTATTCCCGTAACCCCACATATTTACCCTGCTAGCACTGGGGTCAATTTAGCATGGCCAGTCAACCTCACCGGGATATCTGTGGATTGTGGGAGGAAACTGGAGTGTCCGGAGGAAACCCACGCAGACATGGGGAGAATGTGCACAGCGACTGGAGGCTAGAATCGAACCTAGATCTCTGGTGCTGTGAGGCAGCAGTGCTAACCACCGTGCTGCCCCGCCAATATTCCAGATGATCTCTCACCACTGTCCTGTACAAATCACAGAACTTCCCTATTTTTATGTTCCACTCCCCAGGCACTAAACCTCAACATTGCAGTTGCTTTCCTAATCTCCTGCCGGATCTGCCGAGTTTCTGTGACAGGGATTCCATGATTCTCTGTAAGAAGTCTGACAACACCAGGTTTAATTCCAACTGGTTTATTTGATAGTGAGCTCACAAACTTTCGAGGTTTCCCTCTTCGTCAGGTGAATGGAGAACCTCGCCCACCTCCGCTCGCGCCTCAGTTCCTGGAGTTGGTTTCCCACATCTGGAATCCGCCCCTCCAGGGCACTGCTGGCCAGTCATTGGCATGTTGTTGCCTTGTATCCCACCCCGATCCAGGTTCTGCTCTCCCATCATTCCTTCCCTGGCTGGAACGCTGCCCAGATTCCTCTAATTTCTTCAAAATTCTCATCCTTGCGCTCAAATCCCATTTCAGCCTCACTCTTCCCGAACCGCAACTCTCTCAGACGCTTTGTAATTCTCCACCCTTTTGCCATTTGGCTTTTGGGCCCAGTACAGGTGCCCGTGACATCCCATAGCACCCCTACAGTGCAGAAGGAGGCCATTCAGCCCATCGAGTCTGCACCCACAACAATCTCACCGGCCCTATCCCCGTAACCCCACAAATTTACCCTGCTAATCCCCTTGACATTAGGGGCAATTTAACATGGAAAGGCCACCTAACCTGCACATCTTTGGACACTAAGGGGCAATTTAGCATGGCCAATCCACCTAACCTGTACATCTTTGGATACTAAGGGACAATTTAGCATGGCCAATCCACCTAACCTGCACATCTTTGGACACTAAGGGGCAATTTAGCATGGCCAATCCACCTAACCTGCACATCTTTGGACACTAAGGGACAATTTAGCATGGCCAATCCACCTAACCTGTACATCTTTGGACACTAAGGGGCAATTTAGCATGGCCAATCCACCTAACCTGCACATCTTTGGACACTAAGGGGCAATTTAGCACGGCCAATCCACCTAACCTGTACATCTTTGGACACTAAGGGACAATTTAGCACGGCCAATCCACCTAACCTGTACATCTTTGGACACTAAGGGACAATTTAGCACGGCCAATCCACCTAACCTGTACATCTTTGGACACTAAGGGACAATTTAGCATGGCCAACCCACCTAACCTGCACATCTTTTGGATTGTGGGAGGAAACCAGAGCACCCGGAGGAAACCCAGACTGACACGGGAAGAACGTGCAGACTCCACACGGACAGTGACCCAAGCCGGGAATGGAACCCCGGTCCCTGGCATTGTGGGGCAGCAGCGCTAACTGCTGCGCCACCGATTGTTCTACACCAGCAGGCTGCCAATGTTGTGGTCCTTGTGTCCCACCAGGGCACAGTTAAGCTGGCATAGACTGGCATAGGGCTGTCAGGACCAATATTTCATCCCTGAATAATATGACCGGCCTCATTCTTTCTCTGAAGTTTGACTCAAAGGCACATTCAGACAGCCTTGTGATCCCCTTCCACCAGATTCACTCACCCAGCAACATCCCAAAGGCTTTGGAAAGTGTCAAAGAATGCGGCAATTGATTTAATTACTAACCGGCCTCGATCGGACCCCAGCAGTTAATGGTCTCACAGCGGCAAAATGGGAATAGTGTTTGAAACCTTTCTCACGGATAGAGTGGATGTGGGAGCAAGGGGCACTGCCGTCTTAACAGGCGTCATCTCCTCTTCCCCAGCCTTCAGTAGGCAGCACCCAGAGCTGGCAAAATCTGAACACATATCTGAGCTACAGGTATGTCCGACCCCAGGGCCAGGACTTTTCAGCTCTCCCCGTGCTGGAGAGACCACCCCCCCTCCTCTTCTCCCTCACCTCGCGGTGGCAGGGGTGAACCACACAAAATGCCCTAGACATTGGTGGGACTGGCCAGTGAACCATAATGAGACACCCCCCTGCCCGGAAAACGCGGGGAAGTGGGGTGAGGGTGGCACGTGGGCAGAGAATCGCACCCCAGAGATTTGTACGCAAACCCCACCCCAACCCGCCATCGCTCCCAGTGCCACGGGATTGCGCTGTGTTCCGTGAGCCCCTTCCCACTTTGGCGGGACAGAATTTGTTGGCAAGGGAGAGAGCGGGCTGGGAAGATACAAAATTCCTGATCCCAGGCTTTGTCATATGAGGAGCGGTTTGAGGAGTCTGGGTCTACACTCGATGGAGTTTAGAAGGATGTGGGGGGGGGCGGAGTCTAATTGAAACTTATAGAATACTGAGATAGAGTAGATGTGGAGAGGATGTTTCCACCAGTGGGTGAGACTAGAACTCGAGGGCACACAACCACAGAGTGAAGGGACACTCCTTTAAAACTGGGATAAAGAGGAATTTCTTCAGCCAGAGGGTGGTGAATCTGTGGAACTCATTGCCATGGGTCACAGAGTGTCTTTACGACAGAGGTGGATAGGTTCTTGATCAATAAGGGGATCAAGGGTGATGGGAGAAGGAAGGAGAATGGGGATGAGAGTCATATCACCTATGATTGAATGGCGATAGCAGACTCGATGGGCTGAATGGCCTAATTCTGCTCCTGTGTCTTACAGTTCATTGTCCTCTGTTTGCTGCCCCTTCTCCACTCAGATTTCAGCCTTTTCCCATCCCCTACCAAAGCCCTTCCAGACTCTCAGTCTCCAGAGGTCACGGCCGTCGGCAACAGATTCCCAATTTTCCCAATGTTGGTGACACAGTGGGTCAGCACTGCTGCCTCCCAGTGCCAGGGGACCCGGGTTCAATCCCCGGCTTGGGTGACTGTCTGTATGGAGTCTGCACATTCTCCCCGTGTCTGCGTGGGTTTCCTCCGGGTTCCCTCCCACAGTCCGAAAGACGTGCTGGTTAGGTTTGTGTTGCCAAATTCTCCCTCTGTGTACCCGAACAGGCGCCGGAGTGTGGCGACTGGGGGATTTTCACAGTAACTTCATTGCAGCGTTAATGTAAGCCTACTCAGGACAGCAATAAATACACTTTAAACTTAAGTCTGGCACCTCCGTACCCTGGTAGCGGAGGAATGGATGTCAAGCGGGTGGTGAGTCAGTGCCCAGTTCATTATAGGGAGAGCTTTGCGGGCATACAAATAATCTAATCAAGGTGGTCCCAACTTAGTAGGCATCATTGACTTAGTGTGAATACTGCTGGGATAAACACAAGAGTTGGCAACCTTGTGATGCCAAGGATACATCTGAGACAGCGACACTCCCTTAACCGCCAGGGAAGAACCCCCAATGATATTTGGTGTGCCCAATGCCAACCTTGCTTTCGACGTGCTTGGCACTGAGACAGTTAACGCAGACATAAGCACGATTCCTCAAACAAAGTGCTGGTGTGTTTGCCAAATATTAGATTAACTCAAGGTTAACTCAGCCTGGGCTTGCTTTACAGCCAACTCGGGAATATGTGCGTGCGTGTTTCTAGACATTCCGATAAGCTCCGGGAACTCCAAGAACCAAACATGCCCCAGCTCCGATTCTGCTAAATACCCAGAAGTCAACAGAGAGAATCCGCACCCCCCCACCCCACTTCCCTTTTGTTCGTAGAACCGGAGAAAGGTAAGCACAGAACGTAGAACATAGAACATTACAGCGCAGTACAGGCCCTTCGGCCCTCGATGTTGCGTCGACCAGTGGAACCAATCTAATGATGCTCTAACCTAAACAATTCCAATATTATCCATATGCCTATCCAATGCCCATTTGAACACCCTTAAAGTTGGCGAGTCCACAACTACTGCAGGCAGGACATTCCACACCCTTACTACCCTCTGAGTAAAGAACCTACCCCTGACATCCGTCCTATAATTACCACCCCTTAATTTAAAGCTATGTCCCCTCGTGTTAGCCATCACCATCCAAAGAAAAAGGCTCTCACTGTCCACCCTATCTAATCGTCTGATCATCTTGTATGCCTCAATTAGGTCACCTCTTAACCTTCTCTCTAACAAAAACAACCTCAAGTCCCTCAGCCTTTCCTCATCAGACCTTCCCACCATACCAGGCAACATCCTGGTAAATCTGCAGTCTTTCCAATGCTTCCACATCTTTCTTATAATGCGGCAACCAGAACTGTACGCAATACTCCAAGTGCGGCCGCACCAGAGTTTTGTACAGTTGCAACATGACCTCATGGCTCCGAAACTCAATCCCTCTACCAATAAAAGCTAACACACTGTACGCTGCCTTAACAACCCTATCAACCTGGGTGCCAACTTTCAGGGATCTACGCACATGTACACCGAGATCTCTCTGCTCATCCACACTACCAAGAGCCTTTCCATTAGCCCAATACTCTGTAATCCTGTTACTCCTTCCAAAGTGAATCACCTCACACTTTTCTGCATTAAAGTCCATTTGCCACCTCTCAGCCCAGCTCTGCAGCTTATCTATGTCCCTCTGCAAACTGTAATATCCATCCGCACTGTCTACAACTCCTCCGACTTCAGTGTCATCCGCAAATTTACTAATCCATCCTTCTACACCCTCATCTAGGTCATTTATAAAAATGACAAACAGCATTGGCCCCAAAACAGATCCCTGCAATACACCACTTGTAACTGAACTCCAGGTTGAATATTTCCCATCAACCACCACCCTCTGTCTTCTATCAGCTAGCCAATTCCTGATCCAAACTGCTACGTCACCCTCAGTCCCATGCATCTGCATTTTCTGCAGTAGCCTACCATGGGGATCCTTATCAAACGCTTTACTGAAATCCATATACACTGCATCAACTGCCTTACCCTTATCCACCTCTTTGGTCACCTTCTCAAAGAACTCAATAAGGTTTGTGGGGCATGGCCTACGCTTCACAAAACCGTGTTGACTATCCCTAATCAAATTATTTCTCTCTAGATTATTATAAATCCTATCTCTTATAATCCTTTCCAAAACTTTGCCCACAACAGAAGTAAGGCTCACCGGTCTATAATTTCCAGGATGGTCTCTACTCCCCTTCTTGAACAAGGGGACAACATTTACTATCCTCCAGTCTTCCGGCACTATACCTGTAGCGAATGATGACATGAAGATCAAAGCCAAAGGCTCTGCAATCTCCTCCCTAGCCTCCCAGAGAATCCCAAGATAAATCCCACCTGGCCCAGGGGACTTATCTATTTTCATACTTCCAAGAATTGCTAACACCCCCTCCTTATGTACCTCAATCCCCTCTAGTCTACAACCCTGTATCGCGGTATTCTCCTTGACTACATTGACTTTTTCCTGCGTGAATACAGACGAAAAATATTCATTTCGCGCCTCTCCTATCTCTTCAGGGTCCATGCACAACTTCCCACTACTGTCCCTAACTGGCCTTAATCTTGCCCTAATCATTCTTTTATTCCTGACATACCTATAGAAAGCTTTAGGGTTCTCCTTGATCCTACCTGCCAAAGAAGGAGGTCATTCTGCCCAAACTTCAAAGGGGCGTGAACAAAAACCGGTCTGTCACTGGCCTCCCGTCCATCGGGCGGGATTTTCGCCCCAAATCCGGAAAATCCAGCCCGATGTCAACGGATCTGTGCACGCCCCCACTCCCATCCTGTAGCGTGGGAAAATCCCCCCCACATTGACGCTGTCTACGCTTCCACCCTCTGCAAGATTCAGAGCCTCATTTGTCTGTGACAGAAGCTCGTGACTGTAGCCCCAATCCATCACGCAAACCAACCTCCCATCCATTGACTCTGTCTACACTTCCCGCTGCCTCAGGAAAAGCAGCCGGCATAATTAAGGACCCCACACACCCCGGACATTTTCTCTTCCACCTTCTTCCAGAGGGGAAAAGATACAAAAGTCTGAGGTCACGCACCAACCGACCTCAGAGAAACCCTACAGTGCAGAAAGAGGCCCTTCGGCCCATCGAGTCTGCACAGACCACAATCCCAGCCAGGCCCTACCCCCATATCCCTACATATTTACCCACTAATCCCTCTAACCTACACATCTCAGGACACCAAGGGACAATCTTAGCACGGCTAATCGACCTAACCTGCACATCTTTGGACTGTGGGAGGAAACTGGAGCATGTGGAGGAAACCCATGCAGACACGAGGAGAATGTGCAAACTCCACACAGTGATCCAAGCTGGGAATCGAACCCAGGCCCCTGGTGCTGTGAAGTAGCAGTGCTAACCACTGTGCTACATGCCACCCAAGACTCAAGAACAGCTTCTTCCCTGCTGCTCTCAGGCTTTTGAATGGACCTACCTCACATTAAGTTGATCTTTCTCTACACCCTAGCTGTGACTGTAACACTACATCCTGCACCCTCTCCTTTCTTTCTCCATGAGCGGTATGCTTTGCCTGTATAGTGCGCAAGAAACAATACTTTCCACTGTATACATGTGACAGTAATAAATCAAATCAAATCAAAATCTATATTCAAGCTGAGGTCTAACTAGTGTAAGTTCAGCGTAATCTCCTTGTTCTTCAATTCTGTTTCAGCACCATTTCCTGCACCAGCCCCGTATCACTTGAAGTTTTTAATGTGTAGACATCTTCTAGTTTTAGCCTTGCGTCTGTTCACTGAAAGTGGCAACGCAGAAGGCATACAGCATGCTTGCCTTCATCGGTCAGGGTATTGATTTAAAAATTGGCAGGTCATGCTGCAGCTGTACAGAACTTTAGTTAGGCCTCATTGAGAATACTGTGTACAATTCTGGGCACCGTACTACCAAACGATGTGGAGGCTTTGGAGAGGGTACAGAAGAGGTTTACCAGGATGCTGCCTGGTCTTAAGAGTATTAGCTATGAGGAGAGATTGGAGAAACTCAGTTTGGAACGACGGAGGTTGAGGGGGCGACCTACATAACAACATAAGAACATAAGAAATAGGAGCAGGAGTAGGCCATCTAGCCCCTCGAGCCTGCCCCCCCATTCAGTAAGATCATGGCTGATCTGTCGTGGCTCAGTTCCACTTTCCTGCTTTCTCCCCATAACCCTTAATCCCCTTGCCTATCAAAAACCTATCTACCCACGTCTTAAAAATATTTAGCAAGGCAGCCTCCACCACTTCATTGGGCAGAGAATTCCAGAGATTCACCACCCTTTGAGTGAAGAAGTTCCTCCTCAACTCAATTCTAAACCGCCCCCCCTTTATCTTGAGGCTGTGCCCCCTAGTCCTACTGTCCTTTCTGAGCGGGAAGAGCCTCTCCACCTCTATCCTATCCATCCCATTCATCATCTTAATGAGATCCCCCCTCATCCTTCTAAACTCTTAACGAGTACAAGCCTAGTTTATTCAGCCTCTCCACATAGCTCAACCCCCTCAACTCCGGCATCAGCCTAGTAAACCTCCTCTGCACTCCCTCCAAGGCCAAAATATCCTTGCCTAAATGCGGCAACCAAAACTGCACACAGTACTCCAGCTGTGGCCTCACCAGTGCCCTATACAGTTGCAGCAAGACCTCCCTACTTTTATATTCAATCCCCCTCGCTATGAAGGCCAGCATCCCATTCGCCTTCCTGACCACCTGCTGCACCTGCAAGCTGGGTTTTTGCGACTCGTGCACAAGGACCCCGAGGTCCCTCTGCACCGTCGCCTGCTGCAGTTTTTCGCCATGTAAGTAATAGTCCTTCCTACCATTATTCCTGCAATAAGATAGAAGTTTAAAAGATTATGAGTGACACAGACAGAATGGATAGTCAGGTGTTCTTTCCTAGAGTAGAAAAGTCAAGTAATAGGGGACATAGCTTTAAATTGCATGGGGAAAAGTTTCCCTTCCTTCTAACCTATGTATTCTATGAACGGTATGCTTTGTCTATGTAGCACGCAAGAAACAATACTTTTCATGGCATCCCAATACACGTGGCAATAATAAATCAAATCTAATCAAATTCTAGATGTATTAGCTTTTTCCGATTGGTCCCACTCCCGCTGAGGTGAGGCGGGGGTGGGGGGGGGCGGGTGTAGTTGCTCAGGTCAGAGGCTGAAATTGCAAAAACTGAAAGAGAAACTCAGCCGGAACACGCCCTCGTTCCGACTTTACCCCCTCGGATAGAGGGGGGAACAGGCAGTCACTCCGCTCACTGGAGGAGGGTCAGCCATCAGGGGTGGCACAGTGGTCAGCACTGCGGCCTCACAGCACCAGCAATGAGGGTTCGATTCCCGACTTGGGTCACTGTCTGTGCGGAATCTGCACATTCTCCCCGTGTCCGCGTGGGTTTCCTCCCACAGCCTGAAAGACGAGCTGGTTAGGGTGCATTAGCCGTGCTAAATTCTCCCTCAGTGTAACCCGAACAGGTGCCGGAGTGTGGCGACTAGAGGATTTTCACAGTAACTTCATTGCAGTGTTAATGTAAGCCAACTTGTGACACTAATAAATAAACGTTAACAATTTAACTTCAAAACAAGGGACGGGCAATAAATGTTGGCCCAGCCAGCAACACCCACATCCGATGAAAGAATGAGGGAAAATAAGAGCAGATTGCCAGCAGAAGGAGAGGGGATCGTAGACGCTTTTACATTGACTGTGGATGACTGTATGAGGGAGAAAGGACTAGAAAGATATAAACACAGCAGGTCTGGCAGCATCTGTGGAGAAAGAATCAGAGTTAATGGTTCAATTCCGTGTGACTGGAATGACTAGGGTGGCACAGTTGTTAGCACTGCTGCCTCACAGCGCCAGGGGCCTGGGTTCGATTCCCAGCTCGGGCCACTATCGGTGTGGACTCTGCACGTTCTCTCCGGGTCGGCGTGGGTTTCCTCTGGGTGCTCCGGTTTCCTCCCACAAGCTGAAAGATATGCAGCTTGGCCATGCTAAATTGCCCCTTAGTGTCCAAAGATGTGTAGGTTAGGTGGATTGGCCATGCTAAATTGTCCCTTAGTGTCCAAAGATGTGTAGGTTAGGTGGATTGGCCATGCTAAATTGTCCCTTAGTGTCCAAAGATGTGTAGGTTAGGTGGATTGGCCATGCTAAATTGTCCCTTAGTGTCCAAAGATGTGCAAGTTAGGTGGATTGGCCATGCTAAATTGTCCCTTAGTGTCCAAAGATGTGCAGGTTAGGTGGATTGGCCATGCTAAATTGTCCCTTAGTGTCCAAAGATGTGCAAGTTAGGTGGATTGGCCATGCTAAATTGTCCCTTAGTGTCCAAAGATGTGTAGGTTAGGTGGATTGGCCATGCTAAATTGTCCCTTAGTGTCCAAAGATGTGTAGGTTAGGTGGATTGGCTATGCTAAATTGTCCCTTAGTGTCCAAAGATGTGTAGGTTAGGTGGATTGGCCATGCTAAATTGTCCCTTAGTGTCCAAAGATGTGCAAGTTAGGTGGATTGGCCATGCTAAATTGTCCCTTCGTGTCCAAAGATGTGTAGGTTAGGTGGATTGGCCATGCTAAATTGTCCCTTAGTGTCCAAAGATGTGCAGGTTAGGTGGATTGGCCATGCTAAATTGTCCCTTAGTGTCCAAAGATGTGCAGGTTAGGTGGATTGGCCATGCTAAATTGTCCCTTAGTGTCCAAAGATGTGTAGGTTAGGTGGATTGGCCATGCTAAATTGTCCCTTAGTGTCCAAAGATGTGCAGGTCAGGTGGATTGGCCATGCTAAATTGCCCCTTAGTGTCAGGGGGATTAGCAATGAAAATACATGGAGTTTGGCCCTGGGTGGGATTGATAGTACTGCAGGCCTGATGGGCTGAATGGCCACCTTCTGCGCTGTAGGGATTCTAAGGGTGGGATTTCCTGGCTGTGCACGTTCCAAAACCAGAATATCCCAGCTGAGACCAATGGACGTTTGCACGGACTACCCCCCACCACCTCCTCCCCACCCCCAACACCCAACCCCCCAACTCGCTACGATTCCTGTGGCGGGCAGGATAGGAAAACTGCCCCCATAATTTGACTTCTGTCAAGTGGGAGAAATTTAATGGATTATATATAGTAGGGGGGGCTGGGGCGTGATGGGGATTATATACAGTTGGGGCGCAGGGGGTGGGGGGGATTATATATATAGTTGGGTGTGTTGGGGGCGCGGGGGATGGGGGGATCATATACAGTTAGGGGCGCAGGGGTGTTGCTATTGGGGCTGAGTGGAAGGTCAGGCGAAGGTCGGAGCTAAGGAGGGATGGACAAGGTCTCAAGAGCACAAGTCCAAGGAGGGTGTTAATGGTGCCATTAAGGATTGAGGAAGTACAAATAGCAGCAGAAAGCAGAACGTGTTAATAACAGAACAGTCTGGAGCAACACTCAGGAGCAAGTGACCCAGCGCAGGGGGGGGCAGGAGGGACAAACCAAGGAAACAAGAAACGAGTAGGGTGACTACGAAAGGGAACACTCGCAGCCTGAGAGGATGAGGTGATGTAGAATGGGAGGAGGTGTGTGTTGGGCCGAATGGCCTGTTCCTGTGCTGTAGGCTTTGCGGACTGCTTGGCCCGTTTTGACCTCCTCTCTCTCTCCTTCTCCTCCCCAGACGCGGATGGGAGCCTTCGCTGCAGCGGCGAAACGGTGAACGTCACACTCATGATGCACAACTGGATCATCCCGTCAGCAGAATTCGCGCACAAGCTCCTGGTGTTATATCCTTTCCCGGCCGCCGCTAACGGCTGAGGGCCCACGGCGCTGCGCGGGTTGGCGAACATCTCTCCTCGAGTTGAGATTTCCATCTTAACGGTGGATGGCCAGGCCTGAGTTCTGGCTGAAACGGGAATCGAATAGAGGCGTTTAAGATGATTAACGGATTCGTGGGGATTGAGAGGAAGATACTTGCCTCTGGTGGGCGGACGGGGGGAGTCCAGAACAACAGGGAAGAACCTTAAGATTAGAGATCCCCTCACTCCAGTAGCACAGTGGGTTAGCGCTGCTGCTTCACAGCTCCAGGGTCCTGGGTTCGATTCCCGGCCTCGGGTCACTGTCTGTGTGGAGTTTGCACATTCTCCCCATGTCTGCGTGGGTTTCCTCCGGGTGCTCCAGTTTCCTCCCACAGTCCAAAGATGTGCGGGTTAGGTTGATTGGCCATGCTAAAAAATTGCCCCTTAGTGTCCAGGGATGCGTAGGTTAAAGGGATTAGTGGGTATAATATGTAGGGATATGGGGGTAGGGCCTGGGTGGGATTGTGTTCGGTGCAGACTCGATGGGCCGAAGGGCCTCTTTCTGCACTGTAGGGTTCTATGATTCTAAACTCTAGTAAGTATAATCATATAAATTGGCATTGAGTTGGCACAGAGAGTGTGAGGGACCACAGGGTGTGGGTGAGGACATGATTTGGCATTCAGCTGGCACAGAGAGTGTGAGGAATTATGAGAAATGGCTTGGATATGAATTAACTTGACTTAGTACTGTAAGACCATAAGATATAGGAGCAGTTTTAGGCCATTCGGCCCATCGAGTCTGCTCCGCCATTCAATCATGGCTGATATGATTCTCGTCCCCATCCTCCTGCCTTCTCTCCATAATCCCTGATCCCCTTATTGAGCAAGAACCGAGCTATCTCTGTCTTAAAGACACTCAACGACCTGGCCTCCACAGGTCCCTGTGGCAAAGAGTCCCACAGATTCCCACTCTCTGGTGAAGAACTTCCTCATCTCTGTTTTAAAGGCGCGTCCCCTTCACTCTGAGGTTGTGGAAACGTCCTCTCCAAGTCCACTCATAGAATCGTAGAAATCCTACAGTGCTGAAAGAGGCCATTTGGCCCATTGAGTCAGCACCAACCACCATCCCACCCAATCCCTACCCCCATATCCCTATATATATTTACCCATTAATTCCCTCTAATTTACACATCTCAGGACACTAAGAGGCAATTTTAGCAACCTAACCCGCACATCTTTGGACTGTGGGAGGAAACCGGAGTACCCGGAGGAAACCCACGCAGACACGGGGAGAATGTGCAAACTCCACACAGACAGTGACCCGAGCCGGGAATCGAACCCGGGCCCCTGGAGCTGTGAACCAGCAGTGCTAACCACTGTGCTACCGTGCCGCCCTTCTATCCACTCTATCCAGGCCTCTCAGTAAGTTTCAATTAGATCCCCCCTCGTCCTTCGAAACTCCATCGATTATAGACCCTGACTCCTCAACCGCTCCTCATATAACAAACCCTTCATTCTGGAATCATTCTTGTGAACCTCCTCTGGACCCCCCTCCAAGGCTAGCACATCCTTCCCTCGGTATGGAGGGTGTGAAGGGCCATGGGAGATGGAGCAGGGGCTTGATACGGTGTGAGGAGTGAGGGCTAAGAGCCTAATTGCTTTTAGTATGAGGACAATATTCCAGAGAACAACCTTGTAAGCAGTCTGTCTTGACACCCCCTGGTCACCATAGCTCATTACTGTTACGAATACTAGATCTTAGTAGATGGTTATGTTTTAAACTGTCTTCTTTAATTCAAGGTAAAATGGAGTAGTCTGGAAAGGGGGATGTGACGCCTCACAAAATGTGCGCAGGGACATGTGACCCACTCGCTATGGAAACAGAAATTCAAATCGAAAATTAGGAAAGTAAGGTGACAGTTCCTTCAAAGGAGGAGGCAACTGATGCATACCCTCCTTGTTAGTGAAAGTCTAACCCTGAGAGTCAGTCTGCAAGTCTGTGTCCCTCCTCGTTTGAGGCCAGGTGGTTCAAACTTGTACCTTTATAGGTCATAGAAACCCTACAGTGCAGAAAGAGGCCCTTCGGCCCATTGGGTCTGCACCGAACACAATCCCACCCAGGCCCTACCCCCATATCCCTACACATTACACCCACTAATCCCTCTAACCTACACATCCCTGGACACTAAGGGGCAATATCTTAGCATGGCCAATCAGCCGAACCCGCACATCTTTGGACTGTGGGAGGAAACCGGAGCACCCGGAAGAAACCCACGCAGACACGAGGAGAATGTGCAAACTCCACACAGTCAGTGACCCGAGCCAGGAATCGACCCAGGACCCTGGAGCTGTGAAGCAGCAGTGCTAACCACTGTGCTACTGTGCCACCTCATTAACCTTGCTTTCATTAATGGTCAATGTGAGCTTCTGTCTCCACGTGGGATTGTCTCCATGCACATTTTGTAAGGGGTCACATCCCCTGTTCTCGGGTCACTGTCTGGATGGAGTTTGCACATTCTCCCTGTGTCTGTGTGGGTTTCCTCCAGGTGCTCCGGCTTCCTCCCACAGTTTGGAAGATCTGCTGGTTAGGGTGCATTGGCCATGCTAAATTCTCCCTCAGTGTACCCGAACAGGCGCCGGAGTGTGGCGACTAGGGGAATTTCACAGTAACTTCATTGCAGTGTTAATGCAAGCCTACTTTTGACACTAATAAATAAAATAAATAAACGACACCATTTTACCTTGAATTGAAGGAGGCAGTTTAAAACATAACCATAACTCAAACCAGCCTCCCATCCGTTGACTCTGTCTGCACTTCCTCGGAAAAGCAGCCAGCATAATCAAGGCCACTCACCTGAGGAAGGAGCGGTGCTCCGAAAGCTCGTGATTCCAAATAAACCTGCTGGACTTTAACCTGGTGTTTGTAAGACTTCTTACGGAACCCAGCCCAGCCCAACGCCGGCATCTCCACATTGGGCGCAGAGTGTGAGGGGGCTAAGTTTAAAAGAGATGTAAGAGGCAAGCTTTACACAAGGAGGGTGGTGAATGGGGATTTTCACAGTAACTTCATTGCAGTGTGAATGTACGCCTACTAGATAAATTTTAACATTTTTATGCGCTGCCGGGGGTGGCAATGGAAGCATATTATATAACAACGTTCTGGAGATATCTAGATAGATACATGAATGGGCTGGGGATAGAGGGATACGAACTGCGTAGAGGCAAGAATATATTAGGTTAGAGAGGCGTCTGTGTTGGTACAGGCTTGGTGGGCCGAAGGGCCTGTCCCTGTGCTGTACTATTCTTGGTTCTCTTCCAGAAATGAACTAAAATTAAACGGAGGGTGGATTAGATCATAGATCATGGTGGTTGTCAGTGCAGTTACAGGGCAAGATTCCAGATGGCTGGAGTGTACAGAGAATTTTGATGCTCAGTTGGAGACAGAAGCTCTTATCTCTCAGAGTAGAGAGCTCGAGGTAATTGTTGCCACTAAATCTTTGAATAGGGGCTTTCAGGGGAGAAGTTTATAAATGGGGGACGCCTTGGCAGCGAGGTTTCCCCCCCCTAGCTCTGGGGCGTGAGATCGATGCGTTCATCCTTGAAGATTGGCTGGTGCCAATGGACCCATTGGCACGGTGGCACTGTGGGTTAGCACTGCTGCTTCACAGCCCCAGGGTCCTGGGTTCGATTCCCGGCCTCAGGTCGCTGTCCGTGTGGAGTTTGCACATTCTCCCCGTGTCTGCGTGGGTTTCCTCCGGGTGCTCCGGTTTCCTCCCACAGTCCAAAGATGTGTGATTGGGCCATGCTAAAATTGCCCCTTAGTGTACTAGGATGCTTAGGTTAGAGGAATTAGTGGGTAAAATATGTGGGGATACGGGGGTAGGGCCTGGGTGGGATTGTGGTCAGTGCAGACTCGATGGGCCGAATGGCCTCTTTCTGCACTGTAGGGTTCTCTCGCTAGCAAATTATGGAGGAGAGAGGGTCAGCGGAGTTAGGAATGGGTGAACTGTCCGAGTTAAGTATCGATTATTCAATGGAAGTCACTGGGCCACAGGTGGCTCTGTGGAGAACGGTGAGTGGTGTTGGATCAAAGGAATAAAGGGATTTTGTGAAGAAACTTGTGTCCCCTTTACAGCAACCGAGAGGCTCAAACAATCCGAGCAGCTTTTCGGGCAGAAGGCAAGCTGCCCGGTTCCAGGAAGAAATGAAGATTTTGCCCCTGGGGCTAAAGGCCTCCAGGGGGAAGGAGGGGGGCATCAGGATATTGAATTGGATAATCAGCCATGTTCCAAATGAAGGATAGAACAGGGCTCGAAGGGCCAAATGGCCCACTCCTGCTCCTGTGTAAACGAGGAATGCGTGAGAGCTCAGGGAAAGGACAGGGATTGAAGGTGCCAGCTAGCGAGGGAAGAGCTAGCAGCATGGACGTAATGGGCCGAACAGCCTCCTGCAGTGATCCTTAACTTCGAGCCACTTACCAAGACGCGTCTGAGGAAAAGCACAGCCAGCTCCGAGCAAAGATCTGCCATTTTGTGAGGTACCGTGTGTGTGTGTGTGTGTGTGTGTGTGTGTGTGTGTCTCCCTCCCCACCCTCCCCCCCCCCCCCCAATCACAGTAGCTTTGGGATGATAGATTCAATCTGAGGCTCCTTTACCTCACAACCCGCCTCCCCCTCGAGGCTGCAGCCTCCCTCGGGGACCTCCGTTACTAAGTGTGAGGCCGCGGCTCCGATGGTGGGGTGGGTAAGTGCAACCCCACCACCTCCGCCCCTCCCTCCCTCCCTCCCTCCCTCCTGGCTTGAAGGAAGAGCCAGAGAATTTCCCCCCCGCCTCCATGTCTGAGCCAACATTCCTCCCTCACCAAACATCACCGAAACGGGTAATCTGGTCATCATCACATTGCTGTTTGTGGGATCTTGCTGTGCGCACATTGGCTGCCGATTTCCCTGCGGTGGTCAGTCCCACAGGCCGTGGGCACTCCCGGGTTGCATCCTTAGGTCAGTGCGGCCCAGGCTGGCACTCCAGGGCACTACTGGGGTTGGGGGGGGGGGTGGGGGTGCAGCACTGTTGGACATGCCTTGGGGTAAGACCTCAAACTGAGAACCCCCCCCTCCCCCACCGCCTTAAAGATCCCGCTATTTGAAGGAAGAGCCAGGGAATTCTTCCCCCTCCATGTCCGAGCCAACATTCCTCCCTCACCGAAACGGGTAATCCGACCAACGTCACGTGCCTGTTTGTGGGATCTTGCTGTGCGCGCGCTGGTCGCCATTTTCCCTGCCTTCGAACAGTGACCACGCTTCAAAAGGCACTTCACTGGGCGAGAAACGCCTCAGGACGTTTAGTGATCGTGCCCAGTATCGGAGCGCTAACCCTTGACCCATGTGGGTGTGCGCGCAAAGATCAAAGAAAAAATACAGCATAGGAACAGGCCCTTCAGCCCCTCCAAGCCTGCACCGACCGTGCTGCCGGATGGAACTAAAACTCCCTACCCTTCCGGGTATCCCTCTATTCCCATCCTATTCAAGACACCCCTTAAAACTCACTATCGTATCCGCTTCCACTACCTCCCCCTGGCAGAGAGTTCCAGGCACCCACCACCCTCTGTGTAAAAAAATTGCCTTGTACATCTCCTTCAAACCTTGCCCCTCGCACCATAAACCCTGTGACCCCCCTAGTAATTGACTCCCCCACCCTGGGAAAAAGCTTCTGACTATCCACTCTGTCCGTGCCTCTGTTAATCTTGTAGACTTCTATCGGGTCTCCCCTCAACCTCCCTCGTCCCAGTGAGAACAAACCAAGTTTCTCCAACCTCTCCTCATCGCTAATGCCCTCCATACCAGGCAACATCCTGGTAAATCTTTTCCGTACCCTCTCCAAAGCCTCCTGCTGGTAGTGTGGTGACCAGAATTGAACACTATATTCCAAGTGCGGCCTAACTAAGGTTCTATAAAGCTGCAACATGACTTGCCAATTTTTAAACTCAGTGTCCCGCCGATGAAGGCAAGCATGCCGTATGCCTTCTTGACGACCTTCTCCACTTGCGTTGCCACTTTCAGTGACCTGTGTACCTGTACGCCCAGATCCCTCTGCCTATCAACACTCTTAAGGGTTCTGCCATTTATTGTATATTTCCTATCTGTATTAGACCTTCCAAAATATTTACCTCCCACTTGTCCGGATTAAACTCCATCTGCCATCTCTCTGCCCAAGCCTCCAACTGATCTATATCCTGCTGTATCCTCTGATTTTCCTCATCGTTATCTGCAAATCCACCAACCTTTGTGTCATCCACAAACTTACTCAAAGCAGTTACATTTTCCTACAAATCGATTTGTATATATATATATTACCATGTAATTAAATAAACTATTACATTGGTTCCATCACTACCCCAATGCCATGCCTCGTAGGGTGATGAGTGGCACACTTAAGAGGCGCCTGAGGGTGTGGGAGCATCATTGCCCACCAGTTCAGGAGATGACAGGGGAAGGGAGAGGGCAAGAATGGGAGGAAAGGAGAATCCCGACCTTCCCAGTTGCCCTATCCAATCGTCAATTCTCCGCCAAGGCCAAGAAGAGATTATCAGATCGTTAAGTGGTGGGATCGCGCTGTGCAAAGTTTTCTTTTTAATTCATTCATGGGACGCTGGTGTCGTTGGCCGGGCCAGCATTTATTGCCCGTCCTGAGTCGCCCTGGAACTGAGTGGCTTGCTAGGCCGTTTCAGAGGGCAGTTGAGAGTCAACCACATTCCAGCCATGCTGCTTTTCCGATATTCCAACAGGGATTCCCCTTCAAAAGGCATTTTGATGGCGGCAACCAGTGTCTTGGAAAGTCCTGGGGTTGTTGGATAGGTTAAAGTTTCATTCCTGGCCAAACATAACCCATTCCTAAGAGGTTATGGACGAATCTGGGTCACTAATGTCCCTTTTCGGGAAGGAAATCTGCCGTCCTTACCCGGTCTGGCCTACTCCAGAGTCACAGCGATGTGTTTAACTCTTAACCGCCCTCTGAGATGGCCCAATGAGATACCCAGTTCAAAGGCGACTGGGGATGGACAATATCAGGGTGGCACAGTGGTTGGCACTGCTGCTTCACAGTGCCGGGGACCTGGGTTCGATTCCCGCCTGGGGTCACTGTGTGGAGTCTGCATATTCTCCCCATGTCTGCGTGGGTTTCCTCCGATGCTCCGATTTCCTCCCACAGTCCGAAAGATGTGCTGGTTAGGGTGCATTGGCCGTGCTAAATTCTCCCTCAGTGTACCCAAACAGGCGCCGGAGTGTGGCGAAAAGAGAATTTTCAAAGTAACTTCATTGCAGTGTTAATGTAAGCCTATGTGTGACACTAATAAATAAACACCACTGCCCTCCACCGTAGAGGCAAGTAGACTTCAATAAAAATATCTGGAATTAAGGATCTACTGGTGACCATGAAACTATTGTTGGAAAAATCCATCTGGTTCACTAATGTCCCCTTTAGGGGAGGAAATCTGCTGTCCTTACCCCGGTCTGGCCTACATGTGACTCCAGAGCCACAGCAATGTGGTTGACTCTCAACTGCCCTCCAAGGGTGATGAGGGATGGGCAATAAATGCTGGCCCCAGCCAGCAATGCACATGTCTCATGAATGAACAGAGACAATGAAGAGATGTGGAGGGTGAGTGGGATTGAGGGAAGGGGCTAAATGCTGTGCTGTTCTCCTGTAGGTACTGGATAACGCATTACCCCATCGTGTTCACAGTGGACAGCAAGCTGGAGGACGTGATGTCCCAGTTCTGGGAAGTGGTCCGGAAGGAAGGCGAGGAATCTCACTGCCAGCTCATCGACACCTCAAACATGTGAGAAGAACTTCACTCTCCGCCTCAGGGCATGCCACTCCCTGGTTTAGCCCAAGGGTGGTGCTCACTCTGGCCTCAGAGGCGCCACGGAGTCAAGGGTCAGGGTCCCACCCCAGCAACTTGGTCACATAATCCTAGTTGACACACTGCTGAGCGAGCGCTGCATTACCAGAGATCTCATCTGTCAGGGACAAAGGCATTGTGGTTCGCCTTGCTGTATCACAGCGCCAGGGACGCAGGTTCGATTCCAGCCTCGGCTCACTGTCTGTGTGGAGTTTGCACATTCTCCCCATATCTGCGTGGGTTTCCTCTGGGTGCTCCAGTTTCCTCCCATGATCCAAAAACGTTAGGTGGATTGGCCATGCTGAAATTGTCCCTTAGTGTCGGGGGGGGGGACTAGCTAGGGTAAATGCGTGGGGATAGGATGGGATTGTGGCAGACTGGATGGGCTGAGTGGCCTCCTTCTGCACTGTAGGGTTCAATGAGTCAACGATTCCATGAATCTCTTCAGCCAGAGGGGGCCGGGTCACTGAGTGTCTTTAAGATGGAGATAGAGAGGTTCTTGATTGGTGAGGGGGTCAAAGGTTACGGTGAGCAGGCGGGAGACTGGGAAGCTTATCAGCCATGGCGGGGCAGGCTCGATGGGCCGAACGGCCCAATTCTGCTCCTCTATCTCACGTTCTTAACTGTTTACTGACACGTCTTTATCCCGGTGCAGTCAGCACGAGGCAGGGATGGAGCTTGAGTCACCTGACCCATTCTCTTAAAGGGGCATGGCCCCCCCTACTACTACGTGTGACAGGAGTGCTGCGCGAGGGAGGGGGGCCGTTTAATGGCAGCCAGCTTCCCTCGCTCTCGCCTCGGGCTAAACGGCAGCTCCTTCCTCGCGGACGTAACCCTCTCTCTCTCTCTCTCTCCCCCTCGCAGACACATGCAGGAGTGGACACGGAAGTACACGCAGCACGGCACCCCCAACAACAACAAGAAGCGCAAAGTCTCGCTGCTCTTCGATCACCTGGAGCCAGCGGAACTGGCCGAACATCTCAGCTACCTGGAGTTCAAATCCTTCTGCCGCTTATCGGTGAGCAGTCCCCAGCCGCTGCTTTGCCTAAAAGCTTTATTTACTGGGGTCCTAGAAACAGGGAAGACAGGAGCAGGATGAGGCCATTCGGCCCTTCGAGCCTGCTCCGCCATTCATTAGGCTCACGGTCCAACTCAACAGCCTAATCCCGCTTTCTCCCCGCCATCCCGTTATATCCAGACACCTCGTGAATATATTCAACGTTTTGGCACCAACTGCTTCCTGTGGGAATGAATTCCGCAGACTCAACGGGGGAAGAAATGCCTCCTCGCCTCCGGGTAGCGCCGTGGGCTAGCACTGCTGCTTCCCAGCTCCAGGGACCCGGGTTCGATTCCCCGGCTTGGCTGTGTGGAGTTTGCACATTCTCCCCGTGTCTGCGTGGGTTTCCTCCGACAGTCCAAAGATGGGCGGGTTGGGTTGATTGGCCGTGCTAAGAAATTGCCCCTTAGAGTTGTGAGATGTGTTGGTTAGAGGGATTAGTGGGTACAATATGTAGGGATATGGGGGGTAGGGCCTGGGTGGGATTGTGTTTGGCGCAGACTCGATGGGCCGAAGGGCCTCTTTCTGCACTGTGTGATTCTATAGGAACCATGGAGAGAGAATAGAGTTAACGTTTTGAGATTGGGTGACGTAAGGATCCCCCCATCACCCTTCGAGACCACCTGCCACATTCCTCAGGTAGTCCCCTCACAATCTGTACTCTTTGCTCTACCACTAAGCACGATCGCTTAACGGACGCTTTTAGCACCTTTCCTAGCCTTTACCATCACCATTCGCATTGCCCAATGCCGCCCTCTCCACCCACACCCTCATATCGGATAAATCTTGTCCCGTTTCCCTTCTCTGGCAAAGGGCCATCCAGACTTGGAACGCTGTTTTCTCTCTCTCTCCGCACATAGAAAGGTAGGAGCTGGATGAGGCCATTCGGCCCTCTGGGCCTGCTGCGCCATTCAGCACGATCATGGCCGATTGTCCAACTCAGTTCTCCCCGTGACGTTTGATCCCATTCCGAGTGTGTATCCAGCCGCCTCTCTTGAGTCCAAAATGCTGTCAGGCCCGCTGAGATTTTCCAGCATTTTTTTCTGGTTTTATCACCCTGGGTCAGCGGCAATGTTACTACCCCACCCTACCCCACCTCCGGCTGCCCGTAGGTTGTGAGGGGCGCCACGTAAACGCGGTAACTTTCCCTGTCTTGCAGTACCTGGACTACAGGAGCTACGTGGTCAGCGGATGCGTGAGGGAGAACCCGTCGCTGGAGCGGTCCGTCTCCCTGGTTAACGGAATCTCCCAGTGGGTCCAGCTGATGATCCTTAACCGGCACACTCCGGCGCAGAGGGCCGAGGTCTTCACCAAGTTCATACACGTCGCTCAGGTAGGACGGGGCTGAGGAGGAGGCGTCCCCCTCCCACCCCTGGGGAAATGGGGCCTACCTGACCCGGAGGCAGCCTGGTTGCTCGGCAGCCTCGCTCAGGACGCTGGAGCTGGATTAATGCTTTCCCTCCTTCCCTTCCCCCAATGATCTCGTCAGAAGATAATTAGTTTTAATCTCCGTGGAAATGCAAACCGATCCCAATCGTTTAAAGGAGTCAAAGCAGCAGAATTACAGCTGATCAGCTCCTCCCGCTGACTGGGCCAAACCCTGACACACTCCTTATCTCCTCAAGGCCCTCGCGAGTGACAGATTGTCAAATGGCCAGCGCGGCACTGACTGATCTCCTGGGTGGCTTCCAATCACCTGAGGGAGAGGAACTTTCCAGAATACTGGCCCTGGGTTTTTCTTTTTGTTTAGTCTGAGAGTGTGGAGTGTGTGCATGAATGTGTGAGTGTCTGTGTGTGTATGAGACAGTGGGTGTGTGTATGTGTGTGTGTGTGACTGTGCGCACGTGTCAGTGTGTATGTGTGCGCGTGCAAGAGACTGTGTATGCGTGAGACTGTGTGTGTGTAAAACAGTGTGTGTGTGTGTGTGTGTGTGTGTAAAACGGTGTGTGTGTGTAAAACAGTGTGTGTGTGTAGTGTGTGTGTGTAAAACGGTGTGTGTGTGTGTGTGTGTAAAACAGTGTGTGTGTGTAGTGTGTGTGTGTAAAACGGTGTGTGTGTGTAGTGTGTGTGTGTAAAACGGTGTGTGTGTGTAGTGTGTGTGTAAAACGGTGTGTGTATGTGTGTGTGTAAAACGGGGTGTGTGTGTGTAAAACAGTGTGTGTGTGTGTGTGTGTAAAACGGTGTGTGTGTGTAAAACAGTGTGTGTGTGTGTGTGTGTGTGTGTGTGTAAAACAGTGTGTGTGTGTATGAGAGAGACTGTGTGTGTGCATGTGAAACTGTACGAGACTGTGTGTGTGTATGTGAAAGACGGTGTGTGTGTGTGTGTGTGTGTGTGTGTGTGTGACAGTGTATCTGTGTGTGTGAGAGAGACAGACTGTGTGTGTATCTGTGTGAGACTGTGTGTGTGTGTGTGTGTGTGTGTGTGTGTAAGAATGTGAGACTGTGTGTGTGTGTGAGTCAGAGAGAGAGAGGGAGACAGTGTATGTGTGTGTGTGAGATTATGTGTGTGTGAGAAACTGTGTGTGTGTGAGAGAGAGAGAGTGACTGTATGTGTGTGTGTGAGACTGTGTGTGTGTGAGCGAGAGAGAATGACTGTGCATGTGTGTGAGAGAGAGAGAGAGTGACTGTGTATGTGTGTGAGCGAGAGAGAGAGTGACTGTGTATGTGTGTGTGTTTAGTGCTTCTAGTTGTCCTGCTCCGACAAGCCTCCTGCCCCTCCCCGAGTTTTATCTATCCCAATCTGCGTTCCCTTCTGGTTCTTCCGGGTCAAAGCGCATTCTTTATTTTTATCCATCCGTGGGACACGGGTGTCGCTGGCTGGGCCAGCATTTATTGCCCATCATTTATTACCCATCCCTAGTTGCTGGGGGGGGGGCAGTTGAGAGTCAACCACATGTCTCTGGAGTCACATGTAGGCCAGACTGGGGTAAAGACGGCAGATTTCCTTCCCTAAAGGGACATGAGTGATCCGGATGGATTTTTCCGACAATGGGTCATCAGTAGATTCTTAATTCCAGATATTTTTTATTGAATTCAAATTCTACCCACGACCGTGGCGGGATTCGAACCCGGGTCCCCCAGAACATTAGCTGGGTAATAGTCTAGCGATAAAACCACTAGGCCACCGTCTCCCCCGATAATTTCTGTCACAATAACATAAAGTGGGCCAGTGAGATGTTGCAGCTAAGATTGTACAAACAAAGAACAGCACAGGAAACAGGCCATTCGGCCCTACAAAGAACAGCACAGGAAACAGGCCATTCGGCCCTACAAAGAACAGCACAGGAAACAGGCCATTCGGCCCTACAAAGAACAGCACAGGAAACAGGCCATTCGGCCCTACAAAGAACAGCACAGGAAACAGGCCATTTGGCCCTACAAGCCCGTGCTGCCCATTTCAACACTCAGTGAGTGCCTTATTCGAGTCTTACGTCGCTCATCGACGTTTTTGCCTACCTCTAGTGGAACTCCACAATAAAGGGGGTGGAAATTTAGGGAATTATATTGTAATACATTCCTCTGTGATTTTTTTTTCAAAACCATGGATTTTTATAAATCTTTATTCTGGCTTTGGGCATCGCTGGCAAGGCCAGAATTTGTTGCCTTTGAACTGAGGGGTTTGCGAGGGCCATATCAGAGGGGCTGTTAAGAATCAGCCACGTTGCTGCGGCTCTGGAGTCACATGTAGGCCAGACTGGGTAAAGGTGGCAGATTTCCTTCCCCAAAGAGGCAGTAGTGAGGCGTAGTGACCTCACAGGGGCGGCCATCTTGGAGTATGAGCTCCCTGATCGAGGTAATGATTGCCTACCCAATCAGGGAGCCTCGCCTAACGTGAAGCATCAGGACTACCTCCAGTCTGGACTCTGACTGTGTACCTCGGGGGCAGGGCACGCTGGCACAGTATTTACCACTTACTGCCTTACAGGGGACGTGAGCTCGATCCCCGGCTCGGGTCACTGTGTGTGCGTGTGTGTGTGTGGAGTTTGCGCACATTCTCCCCATGTCTGCGTGGGTTTCCTCCAGGCGCTCCGGTTTCCTCCCACAGTCCGAAAAATGCACTGGTTGGGTGGATTGGCCGTGCTGAATTGCCCCTTGGTGTCCCGAGATGTGTAGGTTAGAGGGATTAGGGGGGTAAATATGTGGGGTTGTAGAATAGGGCTTGGGGTAGGATTGTCGTCAGTGCAGACCGATGGGCTGAATGGCCTCCTCCTTCACTGGAGGGATTCTGTGATACCTGAAGCACTCTTAGGAGTGGAGATGGGTTTGTAAATAAAGGGATTCTGGTGAAGTGACACTGACCTTATTTCACGATTGATTAAAACAATCGATGATAGTTTTGTAGTCACCATCCCTGAGATTAGGCCCGGAATTCCCCTGACTTGTAGCGAGAATGGAGGATTCAGTCCTCCGTCCCATTCACTGCAGCGGGACTGGATAATCCCGACCACGATGGGGCGAGGTTGGAGAATTCCTGGCCTAATCCCAGATTATTTCATAGAATCAGAATCGTAGAATCCCTACAGTGCAGAAGGAGGCCATTCGGCCCATCCCAGCCTGCACCGACCACAATCCCACCCAGGCCCTATCCCCCAACCCTGCATATTTACCCTGCCAATCCCCCTGGCTCTAAGGGGAAATTTAGCACGGACTGTGGGAGGAAACCCACGCAGACACGGGGAGAACGTGCAGACTCCGCACAGACAGTGACCCGAGCCGGGAATCGATCCCACGTCCCCTGCGGGGCAGTAGTACTAACCACTGTGCCGCCTCTATTCAGAGCTAGGACGGAGGATTTGGCGCTCGGCTCAATCTCCGTTGAGGAGCGGATAATCGCGGACGAGGTCGGAGAATTCCGGCCGAATTTATAATTCCAGATTATTTCAGTCAACTTCACCGGCTGCCCTGGTGGGATTTGAACCCTTGTCCCCAGGGAATTGACTTGGGCCTTGGTCCAGGGCCTGGTATCACGGGGCCACTGTGTCCCTCCAGGGTGGCCGGTTAATGCATGGTGTCCACTTTCCGTGACAGAGTTGTTTGACGCTCCTTCTGTCCCTTCACAGAAACTTCGGCAACTCCAGAACTTCAACACTCTCATGGCAGTCATCGGAGGCCTTTGCCACAGCGCTATCTCCCGTCTCAAAGAAACCAGCTCCTACCTCTCTCAGGACGTCACCAAGGTCTGTCTCTTGACTCCCTCAGCCTGGGGCCTTTTCGACCTCTGACCTCCGAGCCGTCCTCCCGGCGGCCTCCGGGTGCCAGCAGGCGAGGGGGTATCTGGCGAGTGGAAAATTCTGGAAATCCTCCGACCGCAATCTGTGCGGGCGGGAGTTAACGTCGTCCTCTCGCGAGGAATGGGCCTTGCGTCTTCTCTCACCACAGAAGCCTGCCCGACCTGCCGAGTATCCCAGGCTGCCAAGCCAGGAAATAGCCCCGGAATCTTTTCTAATCCCTCGCCTGGGGGTGGGGGGAGACAGGGGAGGCGCCGGGGGTGGGGGGGGAGGGACTGGAGGCCAATTGTGATCGAAGGGAGGGACGAAACAGGGAGCTACAGTCTGGCCTCAGCGGCGGGGAAACTACTGCAAACAATTCTGAGTAACAGAATTAATCTGCCTTCGGAGGGGCGGGGATTCATCAGGAACAGTCCGCATGGTTTTATTTTCATTCATTTGGGGGACATGGGTGTCGCTGGCTGGGCCAGCATTTATTGCCCATCCCTAATTACCCTCGGAGGGCAGTTGAGAGTCAACCACATTGCTGTGGCTCTGGAGTCACATGTAGGCCAGACCGGGTAAGGATGGCAGACTTCCTTCCCTAAAAGAACAGACAGGTTTTTTCCGACAATGGTCATCAGTAGATTCTTAATTCCAGATATTTTTGTAAAATTGAATTTGAATTCAGTTTTAGGAGTTAAGACAGCGGCACTCAGTGTGGTAAATGTCCAAGGTAGCGAGAGATCTCCTATTGTCTTGTAGCCATTCCAAATCTCTTCCCGCACCTATTGCATCTTTTTCCATAGCTAACCATTCCCAGGTCTCGAGTCTGTCACCCCCGGGGGCTTATGGCATGAGGGGGGCGCCGCTGTTACTAGGGGGCATAGCTATAAGGTTCATGGTGGGAGGTATAGGAGGGATATCCGAGGGTAGATTCTTCACTCAGAGAGTGGTTGGGGTGTGGAATGGACTGCCTGCTGAGATAGTGGAGTCATTCCAGGATATTAGCTGGGTTTCCAGATTAATAGTTTAGCCATAGACTAGGTAGCACTGTGGTTAGCGCTACTGCTTCACAGCTCCAGGGTCCTGGGTTCGATTCCCAGCTCAGGTCACTGACTGTGTGGAGGTTGCACATTCTCCTCGTGTCTGCATGGGTTTCCTCCGGGTGCTCCAGTTTCCTCCCACAGTCCAAAGATGTGTGGGTTAGGTTGATTGGCCTTGCTTAAAAAAATAAGTTGCCCTTAATGTCCTGAGGTGTGTGGGTTAGAGGGTTTAGTGGGTATAATATGTAGGGATATGGGGTTAGGGCCTGGATGGGATTGTGGTTGGTACAGACTCGATGGGCCGAATGGCCTCTTCCTGTACGGTAGGGAACCAAAAACAAATACAGCTAAGGATGGCAGATTTACTCCCCTAAAGGAACAGATGGGTTTTTCTGACAATTGCCAATGGTTTCATGGTCATCAGTAGATTCTTAATTCTTTTTTAAAATATTTTTTGAGAGATTGAATTTCGCCATCTGCAGGATTTGAACCCAGGTCTCCCAGAGCATCAGCTGAACTTCTAGATTAATAGTCTAGCGATAATATCACGAGGCCATCACTTTCTCTATAAAAAGGGTCTTTTCTGTGCTGTATGAATCTATGATACCAATGGCCAGCGGTAACAGTGGGAGAGACTCCCGACTATTGGAGTTACAGAGAACAGTACAGCACAGTACAGGCCCTTCGGCCCTCGATGTTGTGCCGAGCTGTGTCCGAACCCAAGCTATCCCACTCCCTATCATTCCGGTGTGCTCCATGTGCCTATCCAATAACTGCTTGGAAGTTCCTAAAGTGTCCGACTATGATGTGGAGATGCCGGTGTTAGACTGGGGTAAAACAGAAAGAAATACCACAACACCAGTTTAAAGCCCAAACAGGTTTATTTGCAGCAAAAGCCACAAGCTTTCGGGACAGCCTGTCCCTTCGTCAGGTGGCTGGGAGTTCTGATCGTAAAAAGGACACAAATGATTGGAATGTGAGTCTTTACAGCTAATCAATTCTTAAAGGTACAGACAATGTGAGTGGAAAGAGCTTTAAGCACAGGTTAAAGAGATGTGTATTGTTTCCAGACAGGAAAGTTGGTGAGATTTTGCAAGTCCAGGCAAATTGTGGGGGTTACAGATAATGTAACATGAACCCAAGGTCCCTGTTGAGACCGTCCTCATGTGTGCGGAACTTGGCTATCAGTCCCTGCTCAGCGACTCTGCGCTGTCGTGTGTCCTGAAGGCCACCTTGTCCGACTCCACTATCACAGCAGGCAGTGCATTCCACACCCCAACCACTCTGTGAGTGAAGAATCTCGGACATCCCTCCTATATCTCCCACCATGAACCTTGTAGTTATGCCCCCTAGTAACAGCGCCCCCCCTTGTGCCATAAGCCCCCGGGGGTGACAGACTAGAGACCTGGGAATGGTTAGCTATGGAAAAAGATGCACTAGGTGCGGGAAGAGATTTGGAATGGATACAATAGGAGATCTCTCGCTACCTTGGACATTTACCACACTGAGTGCCTCTGCCTTCAGCCAAGAGAGAAAGCAAATTGTTACGAGTGATTATTGTCCGAATTTCTAACCCTGTAGAAGATTGGTCAGTCCCCACCCCCCCCACCCCCCCAACAGTAACCCGCTCCTTTCTTTCCGACAGACACTGAACGAAATGACGGAGCTCCTGTCCTCCTGCAGTAACTATAGCAACTACCGGCGCGTCTTCAGCGAGTGCTCGGGGTTCAAGATCCCCATCCTGGGGGTCCACCTGAAGGATCTGGTCTCCTTGAACGAGGCGCTGCCCGACTACATCGAGGACAAGAAGATAAACCTCAGCAAGCTCCAGCAGCTTTACAGCCGCATCTCTGAGCTGATCCAAATCCAGGGCAGCACGCCGCCCTTCGAGGCCAACAAGGACCTAGTCCACCTCCTCACGGTGAGTTCCGCCCCCTCAGCCCCTGGGTGGGAAAGCCTCATCTCATCCGACCCAACGAGAAGCCGGCCTCTGTAAATCCTTCCTATCCTATTGGCAAATCATCAACCTCGTTGGCCAAGACCTTGGCCATCATGGGCAAGATTCTCCAACCTCCCAGCCACACATGGGTGGCGCATTGTTTGCAGGACCCTCTGGGTTAGCACTGCTGCCTCACAGACCCAGGTTCAATTCCCGACTGGGGGGGGTCACCGTCTGTGCGGAGTTTGCACGTTCTCCCCATGTCTGCGTGGGTTTTCACTCCGGGTTCTCCGGTTTCCTCCGACGCGGTCCGAAAAACGTGCTGGTCGGGAGCTAAATTCTCCCTCGGTGTTACCCGAACACTGGCGCCGGAGTGTGTGGCAACTAGGGGATTTTCACAGTAACTTCATTGCTGTGTTAGTGTCAGCCTTACTTGTGATGGTAATAACCAAACTTAAAGCTGAGGGATACCCGCGGGCGGGCGGCGCGCTGCCGGAGGGACTGGAGAATCCCGTCAGCGTGAACGGTCAGAGAATTCTAGATGTAGTTTTTCTGTTTCTATTGGATGAGTACATGGAACTTAGATAGAGGGTTACAGGTAAGTCTAGTAGGTGGGGACATGTTTGGAGCAACTTGTGGGCCGAAGGGCCTGTTTGTGCTGTCGTTTTTCTAATTCCAGCCCATTCCTCCTCTCATATCTCCTTACGTGAACTCAATGGGTGGGATTTTCTGGTCACACTCGCCCCCCGCCCCCCCCCAACAACGTCCCCCACCCAAGCTCAATAGACCTTGAAATGATCCTGTCGAATTTTCTCTCGGCGGGCGAGATGCAAAATGTTCGGCCAATGTCCATAAATTGTCAGGTGGCTTGGGCCGTTTAAAAGACGCTGTTAAAATGCAAGTTGAAGTCAAGGTTCTTCTTCCTTTCTGTCTAAATTAGAGTCTCTCCGACCTGGAGATATCCAAAATGTACGCAGTTATCCTGGCAATAAGTCTAGATGATGCTGTAGTGTGGGTCAGAGGGAGTATGCTTTTCCAGCTAAATAGAAGCTTTTGGGGGAATGAAGGGGATGGGGGAGGGGGGTGGGTGCCGGAGGCATTCCCTGATTCAGAGTGGCTCTGCCTGGTTTAAATCTGAATCTGAATCTGACAGCTCAGTGGTTCCCCCAACTGCATTCTCCATGGATGTACAGGTTAGGTGGATTGGCCATGCTAAATTGTCCCTTAGTGTCCAAAGATGTACAGGTTAGGTGGATCGGCCATGCTAAATTGTCCCTTAGTGTCCAAAGATGTGTAGGTTAGGTGGATTGGCCATGCTAAATTGTCCCTTAGTGTCCAAAGATGTGCAGGTTAGGTGGATTGGCCATGCTAAATTGTCCCTTAGTGTCCAAAGATGTGTAGGTTAGGTGGATTGGCCATGCTAAATTGTCCCTTAGTGTCCAAAGATGTGTAGGTTAGGTGGATTGGCCATGCTAAATTGTCCCTTAGTGTCCAAAGATGTGCAGGTTAGGTGGATTGGCCATGCTAAATTGTCCCTTAGTATCCAAAGATGTGTAGGTTAGGTGGATTGGCCATGCTAAATTGTCCCTTAGTATCCAAAGATGTGTAGGTTAGGGGGCGTTAGCAGGCTAACTATATGGAATTATGGGAATTATACCTGGGTAAGATGCTCTGTCAGAGGGTTGTTGCAGACTTGATGGGCCGAATGGCCCCCTCCTGGTTTTTTTGGGGAAGCTCAAAAGAGCATTACAGAGAGGGGCTTGACTTACTGAGACAGGGAGAGAAAGGATGAGCATTTTACAATCTCGGGGCTGGATAGACTGAGACTTCTTTCTCTGGAGCGTAGGAGGCTGAGGGGTGATCTTATCGAGGTCTATAAAATAATGAGGGGCACAGATCAACTAGATAGACAATATCTTTTCCCAAAGGTAGGGGAGTCTAAAACTAGAGGGTTTAAAGTGAGAAGGGAGAGATACAAAAGGGTCCAGAGGGGCAATTTTTTCACACAGAGGGTGGTGAGTGTCTGGAACAAGCTGCCAGAGGTAGTCGTAGAGGCGGGTACAATGTTGTCTTTTAAAAAAGCGTTTAGGCAGTTACATGGGTAAGATGGGTATGGAGGGATATGGGCCAAATGTGGGCAATTGGGACTAGCTTGGTGGGCGGCATGGACAAGTTGGGCCGAAGGGCCTGTTTCCATGCTGTAAACCTCTAAGATTATGACCCTACAAGATATTGTTTGACCAGGGGTCAGTGTAGACTAGCGATCATGGGGAGGGATTGGGGGAAGGGAGATAAGACATCGAGAGCTGAGTTTGGGATGATGTTGGATCTATGAGTGGTAGACTGTAGCAGGTACATTTGGAATAGTTGAGGATGGAGGGTACACAGGGGTGGAGTGGTCAATATGATCCAATCTCCACCAGCCAGGAACCGGTGCGTCTCCCTCTTGATGGTAGAGCCAGCACCAGTGTTACAGGGCTTGTGGTGTTAGTGCCCCTGCCTCTGAACCAGAAGCTCTGGGTTCGAATCCCACCCCAGGACTTGGCGGCAGAGGAAGGAGCGTTTATAACGCAGCCAAACATGTTGAGTGTCAGTCTGTAAACCTCCAATAGACGGCAAAGTTTCCTGGTTAGCAATTACAGTGCGCTAACCGCAGACCAACAGCCTCCCTTCCAACATATTCCAAGCACGAGTGTGGACAACCAACACTGTGGCACAGTGGTTAGCATTGCTGCTTTGCAGTGCCAGGGACCCGGGTTCAATCCTGGCCTTGGGTCATTGTCTATGTGGAGGCTGCATGTTCTCCCCGTGTCTGCGTGGGTTTTTTTTCCAGGTGCTCCGGTTTCCTCCCACAGTCCGAAAGATGTGCGGGATAGGTTGGTTGGCCATACTAAAGTGTCGGGGGGCTAGCAGGGTAAATGTATGGTGTTACGGGAATAGGGCCTGGGTGGGATTGTGGTTGGTACAGACCCGATGGGCTGAGTGGCCTCCTCCTGCACTGTAAAGAGCTAAAGAGAGTGCCCATTACACTGAGTGGCGCTGTATCCTAGAGACGCACCGCTCTCTGGGAAGCGAAGGCTCTGATCAGATCCCATTTGGTGTAATGTGAGCTATTTTGGGCCCCGTATCAAAGGAAGGATGTGTTGGCCTTGGAGAGGGCCTGGAGGAGGTTCACAAGGACGATCGTGGGAATGAAAAGCTTGACATTGCGAGGAGTGTTTGAGGACTCTGGGTCTGTGGAGTTTAGAAGGATGGGGTGGGGGGATCTGATTGAAACTTACAGAATACTGATAGGCCTGGACAGAAGGTGTTCCCATTAGTCGGAGAGACTGGGATCCGAGGACAGTAAAGGGACAACCCTTTAGAACCGAGATGAGGAGAAAGTTCTTCACCAGAGGGCGGTGAATCTGTGGAATTCATTGCTACAGAGGCCGGGTCATTGAGTGTATTTAAGACAGAGATAGATAGGTTCTTGATTGGTAAGGGGATCAGGGATTACGGGGAAAGGTGGGAGAATGGGGGTTGAGAAACTTATCAGTCATGGTAGAATGGTGAAGCAGACTCGATGGGCTGAATGGTCTTATCCTCCCAACTTCCGGGCTATCTCTACTCTTGACAATCCTTTAGTGCGTCTTCCTCTATCTCTCCAAGACTTTTGTTCTTGTTGTCTTTTCTACATGTGCGACTGACAACTCTTGTTCATTCCTTTTAGTTATCGCTTGACCTGTACTACACCGAGGATGAAATCTATGAGCTTTCCTACACCAAGGAACCAAAGACTCATCGGACAGTGGTAAGAAAACGCGACCCAGAAACACAAAACGCATCCCGGAAACACAAAACGCGATCCAGCAACACAAAATGTGACCCAGAAACACAAAACGTGACCCAGAAACACAAAACACATCCCAGAAACACAAAACGTGACCCAGAAACACAAAACACATCCCAGAAACACAAAACGTGACACAGAAACACAAAACGCCACACAGAAACACAGAACGCGATCCAGAAATACAAAATGCAATACAGAAACACAAAACGCATCCCAGAAACACAAAACGCATCCCAGAAACACAAAACGTGACCCAGAATCACAAAAGATGACCCATAAACACAAAAACATGACCTAGAAATACAAAACGCATCCCAGAAACACAAAACGCATCCCAGAAACACAAAATGCGATCCAGAAACACAAAACACATCCCAGAAACACAAAATGCGATCCAGAAACACAAAACACATCCCAGAAATACAAAACACATCCCAGAAACACGAAACATATCCCAGAAACCCAAAATGCAAACCAGAGACACAAACCGCGATCCAGAAACACAAAACATGACGCAGAAACACAACGCGATCCAGAAACACAAAACATGATCCAAGGCAGCAGAAGTGTTGCAGGAAGGTTCCCCACTTTGAAATAATGCGCCTACTCAGAGAAACACTGCGGAAAGACACAGAACCCATTAGACGCCATATGGTTAGCACTGCTGCCTCACAGTGCCAGGGACCTGGCTCGGGTCACTGTCTGTGCGGAGTCTGCGCATTCTCCCCGTGTCTGCGTGGGTTTCCTCTGGGTACTCTGGTTTCCTCCCACAGTCTGAAAGACATGTTGGTTAGGGTGCACTGGCCGTGCTAAATCAATCCTTCATGCTAGGGGATTTAACAGGGTAAATATGCAGGCCTGGATGGGATTGCGGTCGGTACAGAGTCGATGGGCCAAGTGGCCTTCTTCTGCACTTAGAGATTCTATGAAACCGGGAGCAGGAGTAGGCCATTCGGCCCATTGAGTTTGCTCCACCATTCGGTGAGATCATGACTGATCTGATGTGATCAACCTCAACTCCCACTTTCCCACCTTATCCCCTCGATTCCTGACTGATTAAAAATCTCAGCCTTCAACATAGTTACCGCCCTCTACAGCCCTCTGCGGGAAAGAATTCCACAGATTCACTCCCCTCGGACCCCCTCACTCTGAGACGATGCCCTCTGCTCCTACAAAGAACAACACAGCACAGGAAACAGGCCGTTCGGCCCTACAAGCCCGTGCCGCCCCATTTTAACACTCAGTGAGAGCCTCATTCCAATCCTCCTTCTACCTCCGACCTTTGTCTACGCCTCTCGGACTCCACAATAAAGGGGGTGCACATTTAGAGAATTATATGTGCGGCAGATTAAGGGAGATCCAATTTAGGGACAATCAGCCAAAAAGCACGTTTTTTGGGGTGTGGGAGGAAACCGGAGCACCCGGAGAAAACCCACGCAGGCATGGGGAGAATATGCAAACTCCCACAGACACTGACCCAAGTCGGAGATCCGACCTGGGTCCCTGTATCTGCACAGCAAACAGTGATAGTCACTGAGCTGTTGTGTTGCCCGTCAGTTGGTCCAGTTTAAGCGTACACTAACGACGTGAAGCACTAGGCAACTCTCGAAGCAACATCCAAGAGCAGCCCTCGTACGACCCACCGCGTGTTGGCCAACAAGGCGGACCGAATCACCTGTGGATGTAAAAAAAAAGACACCAATAAACATACACAGCTTATACAGACATTCACAGAATATCCCCAGAAGCTCAAACGTAAGATGGGTGAGCCAAGAAGTCTCACAACACCAGGTTAAAGTCCAACAGGTTTATTTGAGAGTAAACGCCACTAGCTTTCAGAGCTCTCTCACACTCCTGCACTCTCACACACGAGGGAGAGCTGGCGTACATCAGGAAGTGTGGAGAACTAGATATAATGGAGTTAGTTTGATGTCCTTGTCGTTTATAAACCTTAGTACGTTTGATGATATTTTTTCAGCTGCTTGGTTGAGATTCCTTAGTGTCAGTTCCTGATCTCTACCCCCGCTGTCACAGCGGGAGGGAGGGGTCACTTTTCCTGAACTGTGTGTCTGCTCAGTCTGCTTGGGTGATCTGTGCTCTGCCCACTGTGTAACCCATTTCTCTTTGCTCCCAGTCAGTGCCGTCCTGCAAGCCTCCCGTGGTCGTTGACTGGGCCTCAGGCGTGGCCCCGAAGCTCGACGCCGTGACGGTCAGCAAGCACGTCCAGCAGCTGGTGGATGTAAGTAGCTGGGAATTACAGTCCGAACCTTCACACTGTGCAAAGCAGACCATCCAGATAAGGATCAATAGTGACGGGAAGGGCGGCACGGTGGCGCAGTGGTTAGCACTGCTGCCTCTCAGCTCCAGGGACCCGGGTTCGATTCCCGGCTCGGGTCACTGTCAGTGTGGAGTTGGCACATTCTCCCAGTGTCTGCGTGGGTTTCCACCGGGTGCTCCACTTTCTTCCCACATTCTAAAGATGTGTCGGTTAGGTGGATTGGCCATCTTAAATTGCCCCTTAGTGTCCAAAGATGTGCAGGTTAGGTGGATTGGCCATGCTAAATTGTCCCTTAGTGTCCAAAGATGTGCAGGTTAGGTGGATTGGCCGTGCTAAATTGTCCCTTAGTGTCCAAAGATGTGCAGGTTAGGTGGATTGGCCATGCTAAATTGTCCCTTAGTGTCCAAAGATGTGCGGGTTAGGTGGATTGGCCGTGCTAAATTGTCCCTTAGTGTCCAAAGATGTGCAGGTTAGGTGGATAGGCCATGCTAAATTGTCCCTTAGTGTCCAAAGATGTGCAGGTTAGGTGGATTGGCCGTGCTAAATTGCCCCTTAGTGTCCAAAGATGTGCAGGTTAGGTGGATTGGCCGTGCTAAATTGCCCCTTAGTGTCCAAAGATGTGCAGGTTAGGTGGATTGGCCATGCTAAATTGTCCCTTAGTGTCCAAAGATGTGCAGGTTAGGTGGATTGGCCGTGCTAAATTGCCCCTTAGTGTCCAAAGATGTGCAGGTTAGGTGGATAGGCCATGCTAAATTGTCCCTTAGTGTCCAAAGATGTGCAGGTTAGGTGGGTTGGCCATGCTAAATTGCCCCTTAGTATCAGGAGGATTAGCAGAGTAAATGAGGGTTACAGGAATAGGGCCTGGGTGGGATGGTTGTCAGTACAGACTCGCTGGGCTGAATGGCCTCCTTCTGCACAGTGGGGATTCTCAGGTTCTATGATTAATGTCTAGTGCTGCTGCATATCGAATCGGGGACATGTTGAATCCTTGTTTCCACTCTTACCATGATCAATACTGTTCTAATATTCCATTCCCCTTTTCCACCATGTAGTCCGTATTTAAGAATTACGACCATGACCAAGATGGTTACATTTCCCAAGCTGAGTTCGAGAAGATTGCTCTGAGTTTCCCGTTTTCATTCTTCATCCTTGATAAGGATCGGTAAGTATGAATTCAACATTGACTTCCCACTGTGGCAGCAGTGACCAACACCAACCCCCTGGGCGAGCTTCCATTCTGCTTTGTGGCATCCCATCGACATTAGTTGGGCACCACGGTGACACAGTGGTTTGCACTGCTGCCTCGCAGTCCAAAGATGTGCAGGTTAGGTGGATTGGCCATGCTAAATTGCCCCTTAGTGTCCAAAGATGTGCAGGTTAGGTGGATTGGCCATGCTAAATTATCCCTTAGTGTCCAAAGATGTGTAGGTTAGGTGGATTGGCCATGCTAAATTATCCCTTAGTGTCCAAAGATGTGTAGGTTAGGTGGATTGGCCATGCTAAATTATCCCTTAGTGTCCAAAGATGTGTAGGTTAGGTGGATTGGCCATGCTAAATTATCCCTTAGTGTCCAAAGATGTGTAGGTTAGGTGGATTGGCCATGCTAAATTATCCCTTAGTGTCCAAAGATGTGCAGATTAGGGGGATTGGCGTTGATAAGTGCACAGGGTTACAGAGAGTGGGTCAGGGATTGGACCCTGGGTAGGTGCTTTCTCGGATGGCCAGCGCAGACTCGATGGGCCAAATGGCCTCTTCTACACCTGCAGGGATTCTCCGATTCATTTCTTTGAATGAAGAAATAATTCCTTGAACAATATATCCGAGCGGGAAGCTGGTGAAGTCTATTTGGGGAAAAGTCACGGTGAAAACCTGGGGCCAGGTGGCTGGGGCAGGGAAACAAGCGGGTTTCTGAATTTTTATAGCACCCTCGGTCGTCCAATTTATTTCTCACAACCTGCGAAGTACCTTTGAAGCATGACCGTGAGACGTAGGCCATTCGGCCCATCGGGCCCGCTCCGCCATTCAGTGGGAAAGACGGTGGCGAATTCTCGCACAGCAAGATCCCACAAAGAGTAAGGCGCTAATGAGCAGCGTGGATGGGGTTGAGTGATGTACAGGACAGCGGTATCAGTAGATGGAAGGACAGTCAACGTATTGCACTTTCACTGTCTCCTTACAGCGAAGGTATGATCAGCAGAGAAGAGATCACTGCCTACTTCATGAGAGGTAGTTCTATCTGCTCCAAGCTGCGTCTGGGCTTCCTCCACAACTTTCAGGAGACCACCTACAAGAAGCCCACCTTCTGCGACAGCTGCGGTGGATTCGTAAGTCTGTGCTTCAGTTAGACCGCATTTGTGTAGCCCCCAAACCCTCCCTCCCTCCCTCCCCTCCCATGGACACCCCAAAGCACTTTGCAGCCAATGTAGTCCTTCTGGTCACTGATCCGACGACGCAGGTGAAACGCAGCAGTGAAAGCCCGGCACAGTACGATCCCATAAATGGCAAAGTGGCTGGTGACCGGCTTGTCAATCAGTGGTGTGAGCTGGGGGGGTTAGGGGAGGGAGGGAGGGGATGTGGGGAGGGGTCCCTGCAGCAGCTCATCTCAAAAGTGCCACAGAGGTTTGTGAGGGGAGTGCGGGAATGCTGTGTTAGGAAAGCCAGTCGGAGGAGGTTCGGAGAGGCTTTGGGGGGAAGCTTTGGACCACCCATGCTGAGATTTGGGCAGCACTGTGGTTAGCACGGCTGCCTCACAGCGTCAGGGACCCAGTTTGATTCCTGGCTTGGGTCACTGTCTGTGCAGAGCCATGTTCTCCCACTGTCTGCGTGGGTTTCCTCCGGGTGCTCCGGTTTCCTCCAACAGTCCAAAGATGTGCAGGTTAGGTGGATTGGCCATGCTAAATTGCCCCTTAGTGTCCAAAGACGTGCGGGTTAGGTGGATTGGCCATGCTAAATTGCCCCTTAGTGTCCAAAGATGTGCAGGTTAGGTGGATTGGCCATGCTAAATTGCCCCTTAGTGTCCAAAGATGTGCAGGTTAGGTGGATTGGCCATGCTAAATTGTCCCTTAGTGTCCAAAGACGTGCAGGTTAGGTGGATTGGCCATGCTAAATTGCCCCTTTGTGTCCAAAGATGTGTAGGTTAAGTGGATTGGCCATGCTAAATTGCTCCTTCCTGTCCAAAGATGTGTAGGTTAGGTGGATTGGCCATACTAAATTGTCCCTTAGTGTCCAAAGATGTGCAGGTTAGGTGGATTGGCCATACTAAATTGTCCCTTAGTGTCCAAAGATGTGCAGGTTAGGTGGATTGGCCATGCTAAATTGTCCCTTAGTGTCCAAAGATGTGCAGGTTAGGTGGATTGGCCATACTAAATTGTCCCTTAGTGTCCAAAGATGTGCAGGTTAGGTGGATTGGCCATACTAAATTGTCCCTTAGTGTCCAAAGACGTGCAGGTTAGGTGGATTGGCCATGCTAAATTGCCCCTTTGTGTCCAAAGATGTGTAGGTTAAGTGGATTGGCCATGCTAAATTGCTCCTTCCTGTCCAAAGATGTGTAGGTTAGGTGGATTGGCCATACTAAATTGTCCCTTAGTGTCCAAAGATGTGCAGGTTAGGTGGATTGGCCATACTAAATTGTCCCTTAGTGTCCAAAGATGTGCAGGTTAGGTGGATTGGCCATGCTAAATTGTCCCTTAGTGTCCAAAGATGTGCAGGTTAGGTGGATTGGCCATACTAAATTGTCCCTTAGTGTCCAAAGATGTGCAGGTTAGGTGGATTGGCCATGCTAAATTGTCCCTTAGTGTCCAAAGATATGCAGGTTAGATGGATTGGCCATGCTAAATTGCCTTTAGTGTCCAAAGATGTGCAGGTTAGGTGGATTGGCCATGCTAAATTGTCCCTTAGTGTCCAAAGACGTGCAGGTTAGATGGATTGGCCATACTAAATTGTCCCTTAATGTCCAAAGATGTGCAGGTTAGGTGGATTGGCCATGCTAAATTGTCCCTTAGTGTCCAAAGATGTGCAGGTTAGATGGATTGGCCATACTAAATTGTCCCTTAATGTCCAAAGATGTGCAGGTTAGGTGGATTGGCCATGCTAAATTGCCCCTTAGTGTCCAAAGATATGCAGGTTAGATGGATTGAACATAAGAACATAAGAAATAGGAGCAGGAGTAGGCCATCTAGCCCTTCGAGCCTGCCCCGCCATTCAATAAGATCATGGATGATCTGTTGTGGCTCAGTTCCACATTCCTGCCCTCTCCCCATAACCCTTAATCCCCTCGCTTATCAAAAACCCATCAACCCGCGTCTTAAAAATATTTAGCGAGGCAGCCTCCACCACTTCAACGGGCAGAGAATTCCAGAGATTCACCACCCTTTGAGTGAAGAAGTTCTTCCTCAACTCCGTTCTAAACCGCCCCCCCCTTTATCTTGAGGCTGTGCCCCCTAGTCCTACTGTCCTTTCTGAGCGGGAAGAGTCTCTCCACCTCTATCCTATCCATCCCATTCATCATCTTATACGTCTCAATGAGATCTCCCCTCATTCTTCTAAACTCTAACGAGTACAAGCCTAGTTTATTCAGCCTCTCCTCATAGCTCAACCATAGATTGGCCATGCTTAATTGTCCATTAGTGTCCAAAGATGTGCAGGTTAGGGGGATTGGCCATGCTAAATTGCCCCTTAGTGTCAGGAGGATTAGCAGGGTAAATATATGGGGTTATGGGTATAGGGTCTGGGTGGGATTGTTGTCAGTGTTGACTCGATGGGCCAAATGGCCTCCTTCTGCACTGTAGGGATCCTATGATTCTGTAAAAGCCATGTTATAAGGATTGGAGATCGCTCCGGGGTAGCCTAGGGATGCAACCCTCCTGTACCTCTCTCATCAAGAGATGCTTTCTGTTACCGCTACACAGCACTGCGCCTCACAGTGCCAGGGACCCGGGTTCGATTCCCGGCTTGGATCTGTGCAGAGTGTGCACGTTCTCCCTTTGCCTGTGTGGGTTTCCTTTGGTTTCCTCCCACAGTCCAAAAGACGCGCTGGTTAGGGTGCACTGGCCGTGCTAAATTCTCCCTCAGTGTCCCCGAACAGGAGTGTGGCGACTGGGGGGATTTTCACTCCATTGCAGCGTTAATGTAAGCCTTACTTTGTGACACTAATAAATAAGATGAACTCCTTATTTGCCCCTACCCCCCCCCCAACACAAACTGTTCCCTCACCCCATGGTTGTCCCCTCCTCCTCCCATGTTGCCCCCCCATCTGTCAAATTAACCCCCCAATTCACGAAAACAGTAAAAGGCATGACAGAGATGTTAAGGTGCGTGATATGTAACGACTAATAATGGTACAGTTACCTGGGCAACAGTTCTTGCTTTGTATGTTTGACAATATACACAGGGCATGGATGGTGACGGTTACGTGTAATAATTAAAATTAATTATCTTTTTTCTTCTTCCATTGCAGCTCTGGGGTGTCATAAAACAAGGCTACAGGTGTCAGGGTAAGAAAAGTGTTTGCGTTGTCTTCTTCCCCTGAGGATCAGCCCAGCTACCCCTTGGGTTGGGTTTTAAGAACATAAGAAATAGGAGCAGGAGTCGGCCATCCAGCCCCTCGAGCCTGCCCCGCCATTCAATAAGATCATGGCTGATCTGTCGTGGCTCAGTTCCACTTTCCCGCCCTCTCCCCATAACCCTTAATCCCCTTGCCCACCAAAAACCTGTCTACCCGCGTCTTAAATATATTGAGCGAGTTAGCCTCCACCACTTCAACGGGCAGAGAATTCCAGAGATTCACCACCCTTTGAGTGAAGAAGTTCCTCCTCAACTCCATTCTAAACCGCCCCCCCTTTATCTTGAGGCTGTGCCCTCTAGTTCCTATTGTCCTCTCTGAGCAGGAGGAGCCTCTCCACCTCTATCCTATCCATCCCATTCATCATCTTATACGTCTCAATGAGATCTCCCCTCATTCTTCTAAACTCTAACGAGCACAAGCCTAGTTTATTCAGCCTCTCCTCATAGCTCAACCCCCTCAACTCCGGTATCAGCCTAGTAAACCTCCTCTGCACTCCCTCCAAAGCCAAAATATCCTTGCATAAGTGCGGCGACCAAAACTGCACACAGTACTCCAGCTGCGGCCTCACCAGTGCCCTATACAGTTGCAGCAAGACCTCCCTACTTTATATTCAATCCCCCTCGCTATGAAGGCCAGCATCCCATTCGCCTTCCTGACCACCTGCTGCACCTGCAGGCTGGGTTTTTGCGACTCATGCACAAGGACCCCGAGGTCCCTCTGCACCATAGCATGCTGCAGTTTTTCGCCATGTAAGTAATAGTCCTTCCTACCATTATTCCTACCAAAGTGGACCACCTCACACTTGCCAACATTAAATTCCATTTGCCAGTTCCTGGCCCATTCGCCCAGCCTATCTAGATCCTTCTGCAATCCTTTTGCCTTGCCTCTTAAGCCCTGGTTCTGGTCCCTCAATGCCGTACAGGGCTCTGAGCTATACGGGACAGGGAGGTCACAGATTAAACCACTTCCCGGCCTTTTGGATCAAGTGTCGCAACGCTAAGGTCAAGTGGTGGCGCAGTGGTTAGCGCTGCTGCCTCCAGGGGTTCAATTCCTGCCTCGAGTCACCGTCCACGTGAAGTTATTCTCCCCATGTCCGCGCGAGTTTCCTCCGGTTTCCTCCCTCGCTCCAAAGGTTGGGGGGGGTTGGCCATGTCCGTGATCGTAATAACTGGCGGAGCAGGCTCGAATGGCCTCCTCCTCCTTCTATCTCCTATGTTTAAATTGACCCTAGTGTTGGGGGGGATTAGCAGGGTAAATATGTGCGGTTATGGGGATAGGGGCCGGGTGGTCGGTGCAGAATCGATGGGCCGAATGGCCTCCTTCAGCACTGCATGGATTCTAGTTGAAGGGTCAGCTCTGAGGGGACAGGGGTTCAAAGGTGAGGGTTGGGAGGGGATGTGAGGAATCCCCTCTGCACCCTCTCCAATGCATTCACATCCTTCCTAGTATGTGGCAACCAGAACTACACACAGCTGCGGCCTCATCAAAGTTCTATACAACTCCAACATGACTTCCTCGCTTTTGTAATCTATACCCCGATTGATAAAGGCAAGTGTCCCGTAGATCATAGAACCCTACAGTGCAGAAAGAGGCCCTTCGGCCCATCGAGTCTGTACCAAACACAATCCCACCCAGGCCCTACCCCCATATTCCTACATATTATACCCACTAATCCCTCTAACCTACACATCCCTGGACACTAAGGGGCAATTTCTTAGCATGGCCAATCAACCTAACCCGCACATCTTTGGACTGTGGGAGGAAACTGGAGGAAACCCACGCAGACACGAGGAGAATGTGCAAACTCCACACAGACCCGAGCTGGGAAACAAACCCAGGACCCTGGAGCTGTGAAGCAGCAGCGCTAACCACTGCGCCACCCACATGCCCACCAATCTGCCTGACAGCCTTCCCGAGAATGAATGTCAGGACCACTCTTTGGGTAAAACTATTTCTCCCGATTGGATTCGTCCTGGGCGGAATTTTCCAGCCGCGCTCAATCCGAAAACCGGAAAATCCCATCCGAGGTCAATGGACCTGCAACTGCCCCCCTGCCCACTACGATTCCCGTGGCAGGAGGAAAGGGAGAATTCGCCCCTTTATGTCTTTATAGGACCCTTGTCAGACCCCACTTGGAGGACTGTGCGCAGTTCTGGTCGCCTCACTACAGGAAGGATGTGGAAGCTATTGAGAGGGTACAGAGGAGATTTACAAGGATGTTGCCTGGATTGGGAGGCATGCCTTATGAGGATAGGTTGAGGGAACTGGAACTCTTCTCCCTGGAGAGACGAAGGTTGAGAGGCGACCTGATAAAGGTTTATAAAATGTTGAGAGGTATAGATAGGGTGGATTCTCGGAGGCTATTTCCCAGGGCTGAAATGGTCGCTACGAGAGGGCACAGGTTTAAGGTGCTGGGAAGCAGGTACAGAGGAGATATCAGGGGTAAGTTTTTCACTCAGAGGGTGGTGAGTGAATGGAATCGGCTGCCGTCGGTGGTGGTGGAGGCAAACTCGCTGGGGTCTTTTAAAAGACTTCTGGATGAGTACATGGGATCTAATGGGATTGAGAGTTATAGATAGGCCTGGTAGGTAGGGATAGGATCGGCGCAACTTGTGGGCCGAAGGGCCTGTTTGTGCTGTGGTGTGTCCTATGTCCACTAGTTCTAGTGGATACATCTTCTCCAGATCAGTCGGGCCGGAGTGACAATGTGGCTGGGCCTCTCGTCCAGTGAACGCTCTGGAGAATTGAGTTCAAATCCCACCAAGGCCTCTGGGCTGGGAGGGAATTTAAATTCTATTAATTAATTAAAATGCTGCCCTCATAAGGAAGTGATCAGCAAAGCGCCAGATTGCTCGAATAAAACCCACTCACTAATCGGGGCTTAGCGGTGATGTCACTGGTCCGGTTTTCTCGAGGCAGAGATTGACACGGTTTCAAATCCCATCATGGCAGCTGCTGGAAATTTCAACTCAATTCATAAAAATCTGAAATTGAAAGCGAATCTCCGTGTCTGTGATCGATTGTGGGGAAAAGAAAAACCCCAATGTCCCTTTTAGAAAGGAAATCCCCCCTTCCACATCTCAGAGTAGATAAATTGGGGGTGGTATTGTGGTTAGCACTGCTGCCTCACGGTGCCAGGGACCCGGGTTCGATTCCCGGCTCAGGTCACTGTCTGAGTGGAGTTTGCACACTCTTTTGGATTTAATTTGATTTATTATTCTCGCATTGGATGTGCAGAGGCTATTTCCTCGGGGTGGATGTAGCTGTTACGAGGGCGGAATAACTGTAAGGTTCATGGTTGGAGGGATGTCTGAGTTAGGTTCTTCACTCAGAGAGTGGTTGGGGTGAGGAATGCACTGTCTGCCGTAATAGTGCTGTGATAGTGGAGTCGGACACTCTAGGAACTTCCAAGCAGTCTTCTTTACTGCCTGCTGTACCTGCCCACTTAATTTCAGCGACTGATACACGAGGGCACCAGGGTCTCGCTGAGGATCCACCTCTCTCAATTTACACCCACTCAAGTAATAATCTGTCTTTCAATGTTGGTCTACCACCATATCGAGACTGTACAGAGAAAGCAGCTCCCATATTTTGGAAGGGAGAACAGAAGAACAGAGTATTATTTAAATGGAGAAAAACTGCAGAAAGCTGCAGCGCAGAGGGACTTGGGGAGTACTTGTGCACGGAACACAGAAAGCTAGCACGTAGGGATAGCAGGTAATCAGGAAGGGTAATGGAATGCTGGCCTTTATTTCAAGGGGGTTGGGATATAAGGGATATCCCCGGGATATCCACATGGGGCAGCACGGTAGCATGGTGGGTTAGCGCTGCTGCTTCACAGCTCCAGGGTCCTGGGTTCGATTCCCGGCTCGGGTCACTGTCTGTGTAGAGTTTGCACATTCTCCTCGTGTCTGTGTGGGTTTCCTCCCACAGTCCAAAGATGTGTGGGTTAGGGTGATTGGCCATGCTAAGAAATTGCCCCTTAGTGCCCAGGGATGTGTAGGTTAGAGGGATTAGTGGGTAGGATATGGGGGTAGGGCCTGGGTGGGATTGTTGGTGCAGACTTGATGGGCCGAATGGCCTCTTTCTGCACTGTAGGGTTCTATGATTTTATGGTAAGCGTAGGAAAGTCTTGCTGCATCTGTACAAGGTACTGGCGAGACCACACATGGAGCACTCTGAGCAGTTTTGGTCCCCTTGTTTAATGAAAGGTATTTCATTGGGGGCAGTTCAGAGAAGGTGCACTGGGATGATCCCCGGAATGGATGGATTGTCTTAATGAGGTTAAACAGGTTGGCACTCATTGTAATGCGGGAGAATGAGAGGTGATCTCGTTGAGATATATCGGACTCTCTGAGGGCTTGACAGGGTAAATACTGAGAGAGTGTTTCCTTCATGGGAGAGTCTAGGAGCAGAGGGAACAGACTCAGAATAAAGAGGCACCAATTGAATACTGAGACAAGGAGGAAATTCTTCTTGCAAGAGAGTTGAGAGTCTTTGGAGCTCTTTATTACAGAGAGCTGTAGGTGGGGGCAGAGACTACAGGCAAGATTTTCCAGCCTCGCTCACCCCAAGACCGGAACATCCTACCCGAGATCATTTGTGTGGTCCGTGTCCCGCCCGTTCCGATTCCCGTGGCAGGCGGGACAGGAAAATCCCGCCCCTTGTTGAATATTTAAGGCTGAGTTGGATAGATTTTTGATTAGGAAGGGAATCGAGAGGGGGAAGTGAGGAATGTCAGAGCTGCCATGATCTTGTTGATTGGCGGTGGAACAGGCTCGAGGGGCTGAATGGCCTCTGTCTCTGTAAAGGGAGTGCGTTTATCCCCCAGCGCTGCTGTTCTTTACCTTCTCGATGGAGTATCTCACTGCGGTTTGGTTGTGTTGGGTCTGACCAGGGGCAGACTCTCGCTGACTTGTACTTTTGTCCCCTCTCCGCAGACTGCGGGATCAACTGTCACAAACACTGCCGAGATATGGTGGTGTTGGAATGTAAGAAGCGTAACAAGAGCCTCCAGAGTGACAGCACACTGCCCATGACCCTCTCGCTGTTAACGCCCGTTCCTCAGAAGAGCCAGAGTACCGGTAAGTCCCTCGCTGCTGACCAGCAACATCACCCATCGCTTAGAAACCCCTACAGTGCAGAAAGAGGCCATTCGTCCCATCAAATCTGCACCTACCACAATCCTAGCCCCCCACCATATCCCTACACATTATACCCACTAATCCCTCTAACCTACACATCTCAAGGCACTAAGGGGCAATTTCTTAGCACGGCCAATCACCCTAACCCGCACATCTTTGGACTGTGGGAGGAAACCGGAGGAAACCCACGCAGACACGAGGAGAATGTGCAAACTCCACACAGACAGTGACCCGAGCCGGGAATCGAACTCGAGTCCCTGGCACTGAAGGGCAGCAGTGCTAACCACAATGCCACCTTGATGCTGGCTGCTTTTCTGAGGCAGCGGGAAGATGGCACAGTGGTTAGCACTGCTGCCCCTCAGCTCCAGGGACTTGAGTTCGATTCCCGGTCTGCAGGTGCAGCTGGTGATCAAGAAGGCGAATGGGATGCTTTTATAGCGAGGGGGATTGAATATAAAAGTAGGGAGGTCTTGCTGCAACTGTACAGGGCACTGGTGAGGCCGCAGCTGGAGTACTGTGTGCAGCTTTGGTCGCCGCACTTGCGCAAGGATATTTTGGCCTTGGAGGGAGTGCAGAGAAGGTTCACTAGGCTGATACCGGAGATGAGGGGGTTGGACTATGAAGAGAGACTGAATAGACTGGGTCTGTACTCGTTGGAGTTTAGAAGGATGAGGGGGGATCTTATAGAGACGTATAAGATAATGAAGGGGATGGATAGGGTAGAGGTAGAGAGATTCTTCCCGCTTAGAAAGGACAGCAGGACTAGAGGGCACAGCCTCAAGATAAGGGCGGGGGGCGGGGGGCGGTGGTGGTAGAGGGGACAATTTAGAACAGAGTTGAGGAGGAACTTCTTCACTCAAAGGGTGGTGAATCTCTGGAATTCTCTGCCCGTTGAAGTGGTGGAGGCTGCCTCGCTGAATATATTTAAGTCACGGGTAGATAGATTTCTGATAGACAGGGGAATTAAGGGTTATGGGGAGAAAGTGGGAAAGTGGAACTGATCCACTTCAGATCAGCCATGATCTTATTGAATGGCGGGGCAGGCTCGAAGGGCTAGATGGCCGACTCCTGCTCCTATTTCTTATGTTCTTATTGTGGGCCGAAGGGCCTGTATGTGCTGCAGTTTCTCTATGTTCCAAATCCCACCATCTGGGTTTCCTCCGGGTGCTCCAGTTTCCTCCCACGCTCCGAAGATGGGTGAGATTGGCCATGTTAAATTGTCCCTTAACGTCAGGGGGGTTAGCAGGATAAATCTGTGGGGTCCCAGGGATAGGGCTTGGGTGGGATTGGTATTGGTGCAGGCTCGTTGGGCCGAATGGCCTCCTTCTTTAGGGATTCTATGATTCTACCTGCCGTGGCGGGACTCAAACCCGTGTGCCCAGAACATAAGATGAATTTCTGGATTAATAATACCACCATCGTCTCCCTTTAATCTGCCGTCCTTAGCTGGTCTGGTCTATTTGCAACCCCAGACAGAACTGCAGTTGACTCTTGGCTGCCCTCTGAAATTCAGTTCAAGGGGATGGCAACGAATGCCGGCCTAGCCAGCGACACCCGTGCCCCGTAGATGGACTCTTAAAAAGTCTTAGAGCCCAAGATTTAAAGTCCGATGTGTTTATGGCTCGTGGCAACGGCAGCTAACTTCCAACCCTCCTCTCTATTATCTATGCAAATCAGACCAACACCACGCACACACCCTGTCCTGGGAACACTTTGAGTGACGTTACCAATACACATTTAGCCTTCTGCTCTGAGGAGCTTATTGGCAACACCTGAAAGTCTCTGTCTCAACACGTCTGCTTAGTGAGTTGTCGCTCGCTGTCTCAAAAGGCCAAGGAAGCAGTGATTTTTCCCTCCCCCCCAACAGGAATAAGTTGCTTGCGATGGTAAATATTGATTTAGGCAGGATGGAATTGGGTCGCAATGGGAAAAATCCCCCAGTCGCCACGCTCCTGTTCGGGTATGCAGAGGGAGGACGTAGCACGGCCGATGTCACCCTGACCAACGCGTCTTTCGGACTGCGGGAGGAAACCGGAGCCCCCGGAGGAAACCCAAGCAGACACGGGGAGAATGTGCAGACTCCACACAGACAGTGACCCGAGCCGGGAATTGAACCCCCCTCCCTGGTGCCATGAGGCGGCAGCGCTAACCCCCGTGCCACTATTCCATCCGAATCCTGGAGGTCTCTCCCTCACAGCACCGTGGGTGTGCCTACGCCCACGTGGAACTGCAGCGGTCCAAGAAGGCGGCTCGCCCACCACCTTCTGGAGAGGCAATTAGGGACGGGCAATAAATACCGAGTCCTGCCTCTGAGCCAGAAGCTGTGGGTTCCAGTCCCGCGCTAGGACTTGGCGGCCAAGGACGGTGGATTCATAATGAGGCCCAACAGGTTGAGTAAATCCTTCCAAACAGGCCAATGACTGGCAGTAAGAGTGGGAGAGACTCTGGGTCAGCCATGCTTGATGTGGAGTGAAGGCCTCTCCAGCTATAAGCCCCCTTGGTGACAGACTAGTGACCCATTCCGGGAGTGACCAGCTACGGAAGCAGACAAAAGTCTGCCTTAGCGCGTCGCTGGGTGCAGGAAGAGAACTGGAACTGGTATAACTGCGGCATAGAGCCCTACAGTGCAGATAGAGGCCCTTCGGCCCATCGAGTCTGCACCGACCACAATCCCACCCAGGCCCTTACCCCCCCCCATATCCCTACATATTATATCCACTAACCTACCCAGGACACTAAGGGGCAATTTAACATGGCCAATTAACCTAACCCGCACATCTTTGGATCTCTTTACTCCTGCGCTCCCGTTGTAAGGGAGTTGTATCACACTGACCCTGCCACTTGCAGTGAGCTGGAGTAAGATTAATTCTTATCAGGAGGTGAGGCTGTGGGGGGATGGAATATATTACTGCCTCCTCGCT